>NC_090782.1:4697500-5022500 GCF_040054535.1 Antennarius striatus | reverse complement strand
TAAGCCTGAGCATCTCCCTCCATCATCCCAAAACCCTCTCAATGACAAGTTAACCTCTCCATCACCCCCTAAACCCAGTTTCACATCCTCCAGCTTTATCCCCTCTGAGATACCTAAGGTCAAGTGGTGTCGAGATTGTAAAATTCTTTGACAAGACAAAAACCAAAAGCATTGCTGTTTTTTGGGGGTTTTTTTTAATAAAAGATGAATAAAAAGGTGCTCAAAAAGAGGTGGCAGAGGTGAAGGAGAGAAGTGACAGAGCCGAGGAGAGGCCATAGCTGTTGGACAGATGGTGTGAAGTGGAGGACTGTAGGGTCTCACTAAGGCAGCCTTATCTCACAGATACATGTCCTAATCCACACTAACTCTGCAACAAGCAGCAGGCTTACACGTCTCATCTCTGGAGGGGCCTCCCTCCCCTCTGAGGATCTGTCTCCTTCACTCTCTACATACTCATAAACACACAAAGGATCCATTCAGTGACACACAGTGGAAAAGACACATGAAGGCTACTCGTAAGCAAAACCCCCCCAAAAAAAACCCCAAAACAGAACCGTTCTGATGGTTTGATTTCACTTGTCAAATCCTGATTCACTGCTTCTCTCAAATGACAAAAGATTCAAAATGCTGTCAGGCATGTTTGGTTGCTAAGGGTTACAAACATAAACAAACAAAAAAAGTAAAATGTTTGGCTTGATTTTTTTTTTGGTTTAATGTAAATATTTCTGGAAGTGCCACCTGGAAGAAATGGAAGGCTGACATATTTGCTATGTTCAGCGTAAAAACAAGAGGACACAAGCCAGTGTCTTATTGTGCCGGTCCCAAGCCTGGATAAATACAGAGGGTTGCGTCAGGAAGGGCATCCGGCGTAAAACTTTTGCCAAATCAAAGATGCGAATCAAACCATGACTTCCATACTGGATCGGTCGAGGCCCGGGTTTACAACGACCGCCATCGGTGCTGTTGACCTACAGGGCACCGGTGGAAATTGGATTACTGTTGGTCGAAGAAGGAGAGGAGGAAAGTGCGTTCGCTCGAAGAAAGAGAAGAGGAACACCAAGAGTATAGGACTGAGAGTAGGGACGTTGAATGTTGGAACTATGACAGGAAAAGGTAGAGAGTTGGTCGACATGATGCAGAGGAGGAAGGTAGACATACTGTGTGTACAGGAGACCAGGTGGAAAGGTAGCAAGGTTAGAAGTTTAGGAGCAGGGTTCAAGTTGTTCTATCATGGTATAGATGGGAAGAGAAATGGAGTAGGAGTTATCTTGAAGGAGGAGTTTGTTTGGAATGTCCTGGAGGTAAAAAGAGTGTCGGATAGAGTGATGAGTCTGAAGCTAGAAATAGAAGGTGTGATGTTCAATGTTGTTAGTGGGTATGCTCCACAGGTAGGATGTGAGCTGGAGGAGAAGGAGAAATTCTGGTTGGACTTTGACAAAGTGATGCAAAGCATACCTAGAAGTGAGAGAGTTGTCATTGGAGCAGACTTCAATGGACATGTTGGTGCAGGAAACAGAGGTGATGAGGAGGTGATGGGCAGGTTTGGTATCCAGGAGAGGAACGCAGAAGGACAGATGGTGGTTGACTTTGCAAAAAGGATGTAAATGGCTGTAGTGAATGCTTTCCTCCAGAAGAGGCAGGAACATAGGGTGACCTATAAGAGTGGAGGTAGGAGCACACAGGTAGACTACATCTTGTGTAGACGGTGTAACCTGAAGGAGATCAGTGACTGCAAAGTAGTGGTAGGTGAGAGTGTAGCCGAACAGCATAGGATGATGGTGTGTAGGATGACTCTGGTGGTGAGGAAGATGAAGAGGACAAAGGGAGAGCAGAGGACGAAATGGTGGAAGCTGAAAAAGGAAGAGTGTTGCATGACTTTTAGGAGGGAGTTAAGACAGGCTCTGGTTGGCAAGGAGGTGCTTCCAGATGACTGGACAACTACAGCTAATGTGATCAGGGAGACAGGTAGGAGAGTACTTGGTGTGTCATCTGGAAGGAAAGTAGATAAGGAGACTTGGTGGTGGAATGAGGAGGTACAGGAGTGTATACAGAGAAAGAGGTTAGCTAAGAAGAAGTGGGACACTGAGAGGACTGAGGAGAGTAGACAGGAGTACAGGGAGATGCAGCGTAAGGTGAAGGTAGAGGTAGCAAAGGCCAAACAAGAAGCTTATGATGACTTCTATGCTAGGTTGGACAGTAAGGAGGGAGAGACTGATCTATACCGGTTGGCAAGACAGAGAGATAGAGATGGGAAGGATGTGCAGCAGGTTAGGGTGATTAAGGATAGGGATGGAAGTCTATTGACAGGTGCCAGTAGTGTGATGGGAAGATGGAAAGAGTACTTTGAAGAGTTGATGAACGTGGAAAATGAGAGAGAACAAACACTAGAAGAGGTGACTGTTGTGGACCAGGACGTAGCAAAGATTAGTCAGGATGAAGTGAGGAGGGCATTGAAGAGGATGAAGAGTGGAAAGGCATTCCGTCCTGATGATATACCTGTAGAGGTATGGAAGTGTCTAGGAGAGGTGGCAGTAGAGTTTCTGACTGGGTTGTTCAACAGGATCTTAGATAGTGAGAAGATGCCTGAGGAATGGAGGAGAAGTGTGCTGGTGCCCATTTTTAAGAACAAGGGAGATGTGCAGAGTTGTGACAACTACAGAGGAATAAAGCTGATGAGCCATACAATGAAGTTATGGGAAAGAGTAGTGGAAGCTAGACTAAGGGCAGAAGTGAACATTTGTGAGCATCAGTATGGTTTCATGCCAAAAAAGAGTACTACAGATGCAGTATTTGCTTTGAAGATGTTGATAGAGAAGTACAGAGAAGACCAAACTGAGCTGCATTGTGTTTTTGTAGATCTGGAGAAAGCTTATGACAGGGTGCCCAGAGAGGAACTGTGGTATTGTATGAGGAAGTCTGGAGTGGCAGAGGAGTATGTTAGAGCGGTGCAGGACAAGTATGAGGACTGTAAGACAGTGGTGAGGTGTGCTGTAGGTGTGACAGAGGAGTTCAAGGTGGAGGTGGGACTGCATCAGGGATCAGCTCTGAGCCCCTTCTTGTTCGCTATGGTGATGGACAGGCTGACAGACGAGGTTAGACAGGAATCTCCATGGACTATGATGTTTGCATATGACATTGTGATCTGTAGTGAGAGCAGGGAACAGGTGGAGGAGAAGCTAGAGAGGTGGAGGTTTGTCCTGGAAAGGAGAGGAATGGAGGTTAGCCGCAGTAAGACAGAGTACATGTGTGTGAATGAGAGGGACCCAAGTGGAAGAGTGAGGCTACAGGGAGAAGAGATCAAGAAGGTGGAGGGTTTTAAGTATTTAGGGTCAACAGTCCAGAGCAATGGAGAGTTTGGAAAAGAGGTGAAGAAGCGTGTCCAGGCAGGATGGAACGGGTGGAGGAAAGTGTCAGGTGTGATGTGTGATAGAAGAGTTTCAGCTAGAATGAAAGGAAAGGTGTACAAAACTGTGGTGAGACCAGCGATGTTGTTTGGTCTAGAGACAGTGTCACTGAGGAAAAGACAGGAGACAGAGCTGGAGGTAGCAGAGATGAAGATGCTGAGGTTCTCTTTGGGTAGTGACCAGGAAGGATAGGATCAGGAATGAGTACATCAGAGGGACAGCACATGTTAGAGGTTTTGGAGATAAAGTCAGAGAGGCCAGACTGAGATGGTTTGGACATGTCCAGAGGAGAGATAGTGAATATATTGGTAGAAGGATGCTGAGTTTTGAACTGCCAGGCAGGAGGCCTAGAAGAAGACCAAAGAGGAGGTTTATGGATGTAATGAGGGAAGACATGAAGGTAGTTGGTGTGAGAGAAGAGGATTCAAAGAACATGGCTAGATGGAGGCAACTGATTCGCTGTGGCGACCCCTGAAGGGAAAAGCCGAAAGGAAAAGAAGAAGAAGAAGAAGCGTAAAAACAAGAATGTGAGCTCTGTCACCTCTGAATAATCACTGTATGATCTATGGTTATTGTCCTCATTCAGATCAGTCATTAATAGGATCAATAGCTCCTCAGCTAACCGAGCTAACAAATGCTACAATGATACTGTGAGCACTAGTTAGTGATTACACTAGTCGGATGTTAGAGACCACTTTAAACTATGTCCATAATAAAAATGTTTCCTTTTGACAGTGATGTCTCCATACAGCAGACACAGACCTAATGTTACATCCAGTCATGATGATCCAGGATTATCATGTAAATAAAAGCAGAGGGGTGACATTTAATTTGATTCTGTCTTGACAAAAACAGCCTAAAAAGACTAATAATATTAAAATATGTTTGTCAGTTGTATTGGAGCGTGTGGTTTTCATCTCCTTAGGTTACTAAGCTAGCAGTTTTGGCACTTCATCTAAGCACAAAGACAAGAGTATTATGCTATCAAATATTCACTTAAACTCTTGATAAACCAAGGAAATTTCCTCAGATTCTATTCCTGTATCTGACATACTTTTCTAAATCACTATGTCTTGAATCATTATCTGATTGAGTTTACATAATTTAAACAGGAAACCTAAATGGCCTGTTTTTGAATATGAGTGGAAAACTCACACCTTTACTCTTCATCTCTGTCAATAAAAGCTAATATTCAGTATTCAGTGTGCTTTGAGGAGTATAATTTATCATTCATCTTCCCTCTGCACCAGGCTCCCTCTTATTACAGTTTTTTTTTTAACACGCCTGATTCATCACTTCAAATGTTAAATTTCATTTCTATAAACGGTCTGATTTTGTGCAGCATTCATAGTTACACTCTATCATATATACAGTAGATCTTTCATAGATTGTTTGTGTTTGTTTCTGTGTGTGTGTGTTTACTTGTGCTGTCCACATGTGGGGTCTCATTGTGAGTGACTTATCAGGCTAGTCATAGGATTAGCCCTGATTCTCCCCCTGAAACTAGTGTCAGATTAACAGATACCCATGGCTTCATAAGCCATCTGTAATGTAGACTTAAGACATTACCTCAGCCAGGCCAGCCTTCACCACCTATCCCCACCTAAAATCAATAGAAACACTTAATAATGATTATACCACTTCTGTTTATTCAATGGTGGTTAATCATGTATAAAGAAAAACTTCATCACAGCAGGTGGGATTGATGTTGACCCGGGCTATTCAATGGCTATCTGCTATTATATTGATGACGATTGCTCATAAAGAATGTTTAATATCTTTTTATAGATAAATAATTTCTCTGTTGAATTTCAAAAGCAAATTTTCGCAAAAATTTTATATACGTCATAAACTTTTTTATTTTTTTAAATTTTTTTACAATTCACGTATCAATTACCGTTTGAACATTCGTATGGATTGCAAAACAAAGTCATAAAACTGAAATGTGGGATGGACTTTACAGAACACACCAATAAATTATTAAATGTAAATTATTCATTAAACGGAGGAACTGTGGAGTTTTGTAGAGGGGCATTTAAAATGTTGCTTTAATGGGTAAATTAAAGACAATGAATAAATAAAGAAAAAAACACAAGGAACTATCTCATCAATAGTAATGTTAGAATGATGTTATAATTGTTTGTGTATAGTTTATAGAACTTCAACAAGCTTATAATATTTTATGTTATTCAGAAAAAAATATAGGAAATATGTTTGTGTACATGTTTATCTCCTTCTTTCTCCTTTTTCAGTTATTTAATGTGTGCAAATAGTTTTGGTTTAAATTCCTTTCAGTCTTGTAATATCTATTTTGTAAATTATAGTTACTTACAAACTGATCTGAACTGAATGAATGAATTGCTAAGTCTAGAAAGGTGATTTAACAAGTCCAAACCCTCATCAACACCGTTGAAAAACAAACATAAAGTAGATGAATTTAATCTTAATACACGCAGATGAACAGAGATGGAAAACAGGGGGTGCCAGCAGACAGAGACACAGAGACATAGGTTAGAGAGGATGAGGATGAGGAAGAGAGGGATGAACGGATTAAGGTGGTCGATACTTTGGTTGTTCTTCCAGACTAAAAGATGACACTAAAGCTGTTAATTCACCCCCCCACCCCTCCCTTCAAGTCAGGAGGTGGCAGGGCTCTTCCAGTTTATTTTTACCGTTACTTGGCAACTAGTCTAAGAACCTTTAAGTTCTGTTGAGATGAATCTTAAGAAGTTTGTTGCTTGTAACTGGAGAAAAAGGACTGTGTGTCCCTGGACTTAGAATCACGGTTCAGATGGAAACAGGTAGAGCAGTCAGCAGTTTTCACCATCTCCAGGAAAAATACAGCCTCCAGCACTTACATACAATTTCTGCAGATGCCAATAAGTTAGAAACAGTTTCTCAGTTCTATCCCCTCCAAAAAGAAAGAAAATGGATTTTTGACTTTGGATGTTTTTCCAGCACAAACAAAAAAGACTGAACTTCATGGAAAACATCTAAGGAGACATCTGGAAGAAGAACATTAAAATGAACACATTATTTATCAACAAGCGCTATAAATGTCATTTTAATGCACTGCACAGGCTTTATCGCAGTGCAATTCCACAGCGAGTCCCTTCATGTGATATGAAGCCTGATGTCTGCTGCTGACCTGACATTGACTGACATTTTCAGAATCTTGTCATGGTTGCATTGTCATCATATCCAGACCCCGTGGTGATCATCCTTGTCATGACTGGGACAGGAACCCTAAAGGCAATGTGAAAAACTGGTTGCATTTAGGTTTATTCAAACATTTATCTTTTTTTTTTTTTTTTTATGTTTTAGTAGGGTGGGAATGTACAGATTAAATATATTATATGTTCTGTCATACTAATTAAAGAATGATGCTGCCAAAATGTATTATTTCAGGATTTTGTAAATGCTTCTTACAAGAGAGAACAAAATCATGACAATCATCAAGCATTTCCAAGCCAGCAGTAAAGACAGCTTCTTTTCTCACACGTTAACAATTGTGAACAAAAAGTGTCAAAACCCAGGCTCAGTTAATCTGATGTATATACGTAGGTAAAAAGGAACATAACGTATCAAGTGCCTCTGAAAAAGCTAGTATTTTTGGTCATGTTTCATTAACACTTTTATATACAAACTTACACTTCAGAAAAAGCTGATTATGACAGGACTGCAAGCCGGTCAGAACATGAAATAAATATTATTATCTACAATCGACACATTTAGAATGGTTAAAAGAAAACTAAAGATATGTCAGATCTGACACCTTATGGGTTCATGAAATAAAAATAGCAGCACATTTAATTTAATTTTGAACATATAACATTCTGTGAAGTGTCATGATCTTACACTGTACACTACAATAATACCTAGCATGCTGGTGGCCCTTCTAAGATCACAAGATCATAGCAACACAGAAGCAGCACCAATGACTAATTCATTACAAATGGAAGTTCCAAAATGCAAAAATGTCAACTATTTAATGTTCCTTAGACCTGCTGCTGTATAAGATTTCACAAAACAGGTCGTGGTGGCAGGGTTAGAAGTTTGGCAAGGTTTTTGTTGAAAAACTGACCAACTGACCGACCGACTGACCAACCAGTCAATACAACAAAACAAACAGGTTGGTAACCAGGGAGAGAGACGTTTCGTCTGGCATCATCGTCAGTACAGAGTACGAGGTCAGATTAGTTTATTTGTTGGGTAAAACACCGAAAATGAGGTCATTCTTAACCTGCTAAAGACTCTGAGGACATCTGGTGGTCTAGACGTCGATATGTCAGTAACTATATGTACCCAGATAACACCTTGGTTATGTTATTTAAAAGTTAAATCAATTAAAAGGACATAATGTGAATTTAATTTTTAAAGCAGAAATAAAATTGCAATAGCCAACTTTAAAACACTCGGTAAGCTAGTGGACATGTCAATATGAATCAACCATCCTCAGATGAGGACTAAGAAAATAAAATGAACCTTTCAATATATTAAAAAAAAGGCAATAATTTATAAAATACTAAAAAAAAAAAAGCTTGGCTAATAAAATCCGTGAATAAAACTTACCACTGGCACATATTACATCACAATTTCTGTTCATGTCTGATATAAAATTATAAAAAAAAATTATTTGTGTCTCATATTTTTTCAGCTTTGTCCTGCAAATTTCTGTTGCTTCACTGCGATGGCAAATATTTTTTGTAGCAAAGAGCTGAAAAATCTTACTTTGCATGACTTCCTTACAACTGTAGTAATATCACATGATGTGACAATCCTGACCAGTCATGGCCAGTGACTGTGCAGGCTGTGTGTACGTGTCGATTGGCTTCCACTCAAATGTGCGCGATGCTGTTTGAACAGGTCCGTCCAACAGACAGGCTGCTGGGCCATCCGTTAGGGAGATGGTTCCCATGACGACCTAGCTGAAATACTTGTGACCTTTAGTTGATTTAGGTGTAATTGCATTAAATTACACTGCTTCTCATTGAAGCATTGTCTGCTTTCTGCTGTCATTTCCCTTGAAACTGCTGCGTTGTGAATGTCATCCAGCAGGCCAACTGTGAGCAGCTACATGCAAATAGACTTTGACAGCTTGTTCATGTGCCAACAGCGTGGAGGAAGAGGTAAAACAACGTTGTACAGGGTTGAAAATGATTAAAGGTTTTTTTTGGGGGGTTTTTTTGTGACGTACGAAAAAGTTACTTCTAGTTTTGTATCTATCTGACATGAACTGAACTTTTCCTCACAAGCCATTAAAGCGTTTCCTGACACACAGTGGATCCTCCCTCAGCCTGGAAAGTAAAGGATTTAGATTTTAGGGGGTGCTGTTGTGTGCATGATATTACATATTGCTTTGGACTGCCGGCATCATTTTATTTTCATGCATTTTTTTTTCTCCTCTACCCACACATGTTCTCTCTCTGACTCCTCTCTTCCCTTGGCCTTTACGTGATCGTGTTGCTTGGTAACTGCAGCAGAAAGATGAGAAGTGTAGGATGTGTTTGGGCGCCTCATGTGTGATGTGTTTTCACATCAGTTGAATGGAACACAGAGCAGTATGTAACACAGCCAAATCACACTGTACCATGATGTAATGACTATCAAAAAAAAACAACATGACATGACATGTGCTGGATACACAGGGAAACTCAATGAATGGAACAGCATAATGTTAAACCTGACACAGTATGCAGAATTACAAATATATTTTAGTGGGTAGCAAAATCATGCTCCAAAAGTTTTTTAGAAATAGAAAACGTTACTATGCAGAATTACAACTTTGTTTAAAATATAAACGTCTCCTCTAATTCTATTTAGTTTGTATATAAACACTCAATTCATCGCCAGCGGACATTTAATTACAGGTGAGGACTTGCTGGTGTGGATTCAACATTGGATTTAAAAGGAGTGGGAGTACCACCGCTTTTCTTTTATGAAGTCATTGTTGCAAAGATTGCCAATAATCTATCTGAAATCTAACCATAAATCAGAATTCGAGAGGGCAAACTGCTTCAGAGGAGATTCTCACATTGCTCACACAGAGTGGATGTGAGTCAGGACATAAAGCACATGTGTCAAACTCATGGCTCAGCTGAATCACCAATCTATTTTATTGAGAGAAAAGCAGTTAGAATATCTTCAAACTGATCTTTAAGGTCAAAATATTGCAGGAATAGTAAATGTAATAACCGTTTGACTTGCAACGTATGCTGTGTCTTGAATTTCGGCCCCTTTTGTGATCGAATTTGACAACCCTGATATAAAAGTCCAAATTTATGTGGGAAAATGTAGTAATTCATTAGCAGAGATAGGACCGAATGATTAAATGAGTTCATTACAATCACATATCTGTGATCTGAGCAGACCACAAGAGAGAGAGACATTTAAAAACAACAACACGTTTTTAATATCTGGTGTACGCAGTGATTTGCCTCAGTCAACTGAAAAACCTCACTGAAATTTCCCCAGAGGCTATTTAATGATTAAAAATCCCTGACTCTGTTTATCTCCACCTCAACCAATTGCAAAGATTTCCTTTCTCAGAAGCAGTGTTCTAACTCATATCTGACTCATTACAGCATTGTTAGAAAAAAAAGGTCAAGGCATGGTTGCTACTGACAACCTCCAGACCACTGCTCTGCTCATCATCTGGGTGTTTCCCAGAGGCGGCCTCATTTGTTAGGAACAGTCGCCCCCTGCTGTTTTTCTCTTCTTTAACTTTCAGACGATAAGTGGTTGCCATGACAACCACAGGGAGCTGGGGGGCACGTTTAAAGTCAGGAAGTTCATTTCTCATCCACCTGTGATTATGGAAATCAGATTAGGGAGTTGGATGGTTGTTACTGTGAAAATGTGCTTATTATAATTATAATAATTACACTTCTTGAGACAATAGTGAGGTAATAAAAGTGTTCATTAATTAACAGAATTTACCAGACACATCATTTGCAGCTTTATATATTCATGCTACTGAAACAAACTTCTCTTGTTGCGTGCAGCAACAGCAGACGTGAAGACAGTCGGTCCGTCAGTCACGTTTGAATCCTCCCATCACCTTCCAGATCCATTTCTATTGTTTTCTAAAATCTATGTAAGGTTACGACACGTTCAGCAGCTCGTCTGCTTGTCTTTTAGATTTGTGTGTATGAATTGAAAAAATGCAGAACATTAAGCTGCAATAAAGCTCCATATAATGAAAGGATGCATACGGATTTCTTACTACAAGTGCCACCTTTCACAAATAAATATTAATATAATCCATTTTTAACATGACGTTTTAAGTTAAAATACATCAGCTGGTAGAAGCAATGCCTTTAATGCAATTTAATCGTGAGTGTTGCACAGAAAAGACACATATTCTTGTTGAGACAATTATGTTTCAAAAAGAGACAGTTGTTTTATATTAGGATTTTATTCATACAGTGAGAGTGCTCATACATAATATTTATTATAAAATATATTACCTTTCAGTACCTGAAAGCAAAACTAGATATAAACAACAAGTTTCATCTGATAAGAAGCAACGTATTTTCAAGTGTCAACCAAGGCAATCAACTTCAGCAGTCAAAAATGCATTGCAGATTTAAGAAATCACATTCTAATAAAGACTTTTTTCTTACTATCAAAAGCCACAATGCTTGAACAATCAGCCCACCATCCACCAACACACACACACAAAAAAAACAATGATCATTTGGGTTTTCGTAAGTAGCAAATACTGTTAAAATACTGCAGCCACAAAAAGATTTGAGCAGGTTTTGTATGAGAGAAAAGTAAAGACAGAAACAGGATGAAGAGGGAGGAGAGGGACATGAAGGAAAGTGAGCGGATCAACCGAAGCGAGTGACTGATGCTTCATGATGTCGCTCATGATGCACCGTAAAACATTTTTCTCTGGCTCTCCCCTCCTTGTATAATTTTCCTTATTCTGTTGTTGATGAAATCCATCGCAGTTGTCATGACAACTCATTGGCCTGACAGCGCCAGGTGAATGTCTCAGGCATCACAACAGCTCGCTTTGACCAGGGGCTGAGTTGAAGCTGTCTGTAAAGAAGAAGATGACAAAAGCATAAAGAAAGATCACAACATTTGAAAACATACGATAAAATATCTAATTATTAAAGTATATAAACTTTAATGGACATGTTCTATAATGGTAACATGTTGCGGTGTTGGATTACACACATAAACACGTAAATAAAAACAGAGACATGTACCAGACAAGTCCAGTGACTTATTTCTGTTTTGGGGTAGTCTAGGTTTTTTCACGGGGGGTTTGCGATTTGGGGGCTTCTCAACGTTATTAGGGCTTTCCCTGTCAGTGCCTGAGTTCAGTGAGGACAAAAAAAACAAACACAGATTCACAGTTATATACAGACACTTAACAAACAGATCAACAAACGTAACAACATAAATAGGAATATGTTGCTTAAACTGTTTGAAGAGTCTGCGACGCGGGAAGGACAAGTTGTACCTGCGTCACAAGACATGGCCTTTCTGTTTCTCTGTGGTTTCACCGGTGCGTGGAGCCTCAGGCCTTCTTCACCTGCATATTTATCAAAGAAGAATGAATTAATGACAATCCTTTATGTACACGATTATTTTGGCCACTTACGATGTTACTCTACTCAGACCACTGGAAAGATCAACTTGAAAATCGAGGGATTTGCCTCACGACTCAACTCTCTATTCACCACAACGGGATGAAGTCTTTTAGTGCTGCAATATATAACATTTCCTTTTCGTGGTCTATCTTCTCATTACTTTATTCATTCAGTTTATCTGTCTTGTGGGTCACGGGTCTGCTGGAGCCTATCCAAGCTGGATACGGGCAAGGGGCGGGGTACACCCCAGATGAGACGCCAGCTCATCGCAGTGCCACATGAAAGACAAACAACCGCTCACGCTCACAGCTATGGACAATTTAGAGGGATCACTTCGCCTACACCGCATGTTTTGGAGGTGGGAAAGTGAAGAAAACCTTCCCAGACACAGGGAGAACATACAAACTCAGCGCAGAAGGGAATCGAACCTGGAACCTTCTTCACTGACACATGAAGCCCACAGAACCACAGGACCAGCAAAGAGCAGAATTACAATTCTGAGCTCCCGAAGTTGGACATTTTCTGCTCTTTGAGTGCCTTAAGTTACTGTCCGTGAATTTCCCACCCACAGAACATTTCTGCCAAGAATACTCTTGTTATTGTCATATGGTGATTGGATGGTTGTAATAAGGGCCATGGTATCCCATGCTGCCACACTTCCCTTCACAGGACTCTGCAGGAGGTGTTGAAACTTCCCTGCAGGCCAATTCATTTGAGTCTTCAAATTATTCTTGGTTCAGCTCCTCTTCTGTGACTTCAGAAATTTTCCTCAGGAGACTTTTCGAAAGCCGTCTGCCTCACAACTTTGATATCAAGACTCCAGAAGGTCCTCTTTGCTTGTCAAGCGGACAATTCTAATAGCACAACTTCCTTTTCCCCCATTTACTATACCCTGAGCATAAGCTGAGCTAATCCACCACATTTATCTTTCTATATTTATCTTTAAATCCGTGACCCTTCCTGTATACTTACGACCACTTGTATTTGGCAGAGACATCACAAGAAAAAAATACTGTAACCCCAAAATTAAACCACTTCCAATATAAGATGAATAAGATTCAAAATCCAAATTTGTTTGCGAAACTAAAGTAAGACTGACATGTGATGATTCTAGTAAAAGGAAAATGGAAGCAACCGAGCTAATTAAACTACATACATACAGCGTCACATTGTTACTACTGCTGAGGGATTCTCTGCTAAGGTTGAACTATTTCCAACCAGCAACATTTACTGGGTGGTTGTCAGATTGATTTTACAAAAACCACTGATTTCCATGAAACTCAGCAAAAGGATGGAGAACCAGGCCAGGAGAGAATCAGCATAAAATCACATTTAAAGAAAATGATCCAAGAATCTTTTTCCCCTTTTTAATTTTTTTTCTAATATTTAGTTTTCTAGTTTTCAATATTATGCAAAAAAAATAAAAAATTTTACCCCACATGGGATGACAGCTACACAAATGATTGCTTGACCCTGGGGGAGGTATGCCATTCTAGTTACACAGCAATACTTATGCTGTAATCATAGTGAAATCTAAACAAATATCCTGTTGTATAAGTCTGACAGTGACATGCCACAAATGGTAATGCAGTGAATACAATGATGGACAGCATACAGTCTTTATTTCTAGTAATGTATCGTAATTACAAAAGAGAAAAAAAGTCAGAAAAGTAAGAAAAATCTGCTACTTTGGAGGTGAAACTGGTGCTAGTTAAATGAATTATAGTAGATGAGTTACCTTGACTTGCAGCCCTGTCTGGTAATCCAAGAATGGCTTTGCAGACAGGAGGCGGCACAGGAGGAGGAGGCAAGGTCCTCTCATTCAGCGGTTCTTTTGGAAAACTCACAAACGTAGACGTCTTTGGCTGTTTTTAAAAAAAAAAATTTGTACAAGAAAACAGAAAACATGAACAAGCCAAAGAGACAAAGACAGTTACTACTGTCCCATGTGCTGTACATGTACAGTCACCACTGATAGACTTGTGAATACTGTAGATTGTTTCACAGTCGTACCTTTTCTGGAATGGGAGGAGGATGACTCTCTGTGTCTCTTCTCTTTTCTCTCTCTTTCTTTTCCATCTTTACAAGATCGTTCTCCGTTTCTCCCTCCTCTTCTGTACCTGATTAAAAACAAGCAATTCTTCCCGTTTATTATGGTCTGCACACACACTCAGGTAAAGTCTCTTAACATGCAGCATATAAAGAGTGAAGTACCTGGTAAAGTACCTGAGCTCTCCAGTCGATGCCTGTGCCTCAGCTTGGAGAGGTTTGGTTTGCTGCTTTGTGGAGGGGGTTCTGGCTTTGATGCACATAGAGGGACTCGACCTCCTCCGCTGCTTCTCCATCCTTCAGCAAACCCCCCCCCACGGTCGTCAGGTCCCGTTTCTCTGTCGCCCTGCGTGTCCTGCAGATGCCAGTCTGGAGCCGCTGCCTCTGTGCTTTTCAGCAGACTTGTGTCGTGTTTCGGAGAGGGCGTCCTGTCCGACGGGTACGGCGGCAGTGGTCTTTGCGCCAAATTAAGGACCTGGGCTTGTTTGTCTGGCTTCCTGCTTAGATGTCTGCTGTCAGTCCAGTGATTGTCCACCTGTACGTCCGTTGGCCTGCTTTCTGACCACGACCTGTCCAGCTGCCTGCCACCCATCCACTGTCTTTCTATCTTTCTGTCAATCTGCCGCTGTGTGTGTCTGTCAACTGTCCACTGTCTGTCCTGGTGTTTTTCCGGGTGTCTACTCTCAGTCCAGTACCTGTCTGTTTGTCTGTCTGTCGTTCTAGGCTCCCCAAGACTTCTCTCCTGTAGCTTGTTATCAAACCTCTGTCTCTCTGTGTGTTTCTCTCCATGTTGATCACCCTGCCTCGGTTCCGTCCACAGCTTGTCTGCATGCAGCACCTCTGTCGTCCTCTGCTTATCATCCACCCAGTACTTGTCTGTCTCTGCTGGCTGCTCAAACACTGCATCTATGTCAGGTTTCTGTCAAAACACAAGAGAACGTAGAACAAAAGATCACACCGTGTACCTCCTGTAAACTTAAAGCTAGTGGATCACACTGACGATACCTCTCTGGGAGAATAAAAGGGGTGCTTGCTTCCTCCCATGCCTGGGTGAGGGATGCCCTGCACTGGTGGTGGACTCAAAACAAGAGTATTTTTCCCCTGGTGATTGTTCATTTTCCCATCAGCCCCTTCATTGGGGGATCCAGCTCTGGCTGTGTATCTCGGAGGCTGAAGGAGTGTGTACACATTCTCTGTGGCTGTCCTGCGAGTCGGAGGAGACCGTCTATTCAGGGCTATATCCGTTAGTGGTGTGTCTGTTTGTGTGTGTCTGTGTGTGCAAATACACACCCTGTGGGTGCTGTACCAACAGTGTGACACCCGTCCCCATAGATCTCTGCCTCAGGCTCCAGTCCTTGATTGGAGGAAGTTTGGTTTCGATTCTTACGGAAACCGAAGATGGCCAACATGTTTCTCCTCTTCTTCCTCCTGAGTGAGTGAGCTTTGTGCAGGGAGGAGAGTTGACTGGAAGAGGTGAGAGAGGTTGAATGTCAGCATCTGTCTGCTATTTTAAGAGTACAATGAATAGTCAGAGACATTTTTAACTGCTTCTGCTACATCGGAGGGTTGCTAGGAAACACATTTTGCGAAACAATGATTTACCTAAATGGAACTTTTTTATATTGACAGTGTAATCCCATGGAAAGCAATGACTTTACCCGATGATCTGTAATGGAGGAAGATTAATTTGAAAAGTTGTGATTGCTGTGCCAAATTACAGCCTGACCAAACTCTGACCATCTGAATGTTTAAGGGTGACACTGGGGGGTTAGTATGTTTTAAAAAAAAATTTTTTTAATGAATATCATAAGACAATGCACTCATTTTCAAAAAATGCTGATTTACTAATCTGAATGACATACGACATCTGACCAAAAAACATACAAAGTCCTTTACTGAATAGCATGTACTACCTAACTAATCAATCCTGTCTTTTCATGCTACAAACAGCCAGCTCCAGCTCCATTAATCACAATCAATGTTTCACGTGATATCGTGGGAAGCGGACTCAATCAGTTCTGAATATAAAACCAGCAGGCAGGATGTTCCAAAAAACCCAAACTCCGTGCGAAATTACTTCAAAGACAGATGGCACGCTGGTCAGAGAAACACACACACACACACACACACACACACACACACACACACACACACACACACACACACACACACACACACACACACACACACACACACACACACACACACACACACACACACCTTGTGGTATATGATGAGCAATAAGGTAAGCAGTAAAAGTATTTACCTCAGGAAGGACGTGAGGATTCCGAGGCGAAATAATCACTGATTTAGTCTGTTAGGAATGCAATTTTTTCATACTTTGTCCTTCACTATAGGAATTTATATAATCTTTTTGGTTATTTTATAATGCAAAGTTATATTAATGTTCATGAAAATTATTAAGTATCTCAAGCCCATCAGCCAAACGTACCTTTCTTATATTTCAAATGAAGTTTTTGTCACCCTTAACTGGTTTCATTGTAAAAGTGTAATTACTGCAGTAATACTGTGTCTTCCACTGTGTGTGTCTTTACATTCTGAGACAGTTTTAGGCAAGTTCATGCAATACACACATATTAGTGAAATGGATGAACAATCCCCTCAGTGAAGAAACTATTGTATTTTCATATTTATATTGTGAATTTTTGGAAAATGAAACCTAAAAGATAAACATTTTCCTCTTCTTGTAAAGGTAGTTTTTTCAGCAGCGAACTCTCTTTTACATTCATCAAACAATTTTCTAAATCAGTTTCTGCTGGTAAATGTTTTACCATGCTACAGCGATTTAGAGGTGATGCACTGGTGAAATACCTACCTCAAGCAAATCTGAGGATTAATCAAATTTCTTTTAAGAAAAAAAAAAAAGGATAATTATAAATGTTCATGGGATGGGATTTGAACTTCAAAACTTGCAGGTTGCTTTGAAAATAAATATGAGTTTTAGTTGAAATGGAGGTGATATTCTGTGGGAAGCCGTACAGAAAGTCCTACCTGTCAGGCAGAACTCGTTTAGTGTAGAAATCTGGGAGTCCATCATCAAGAGGGCTTATCCCTCCATTTTCACTGCATGGCTACACACACACACACACACACACACACACACACCACACACACACACACACACACACACACACACAGACACAAAAGAAATGAAAAAGTAGTCAGTTGAGTTTCACTGGTTTTCATTTGTGAATGTGTTGGATGGAATAAAACCAATGGGTTACAGCAGCTTCAGGAGGACAACATACAGTCGTACCTCTACTTACGAAATTAATTGGTTCTGGAAGAAATTACGTAAGTAGAGACGCGTTTTCAATGCAAATGCCCTAATTTGTTCCAAACCCACAAAAATTCCGATATAAATGTTTTATAAAGCATAAAAATGCATCAAAACATGTAACAAATACATGTTACGATTAGATTATTACACAATAAATGACAGTTGTGCATAACGTAAAAAACAAAGAATAAAGAATAATAATGACGGTCATGTACCTTTTAACAGCTGTCCTCATTGTGTTTTGCCCTCTTTGGTTCATGCGCTCCTATCTCACGATGCCGAACAACAGAGTGAATTCCATCCTCCTCCTGAACTTCTCCCACCACCCACGCAATGCCTTAAACTCCTTAAACTTCCTTTTGTTTTAACAACGTGGCGATTGTAGATTTTTGGCCATATTCTTTGGCGAGATCAACCAAAGCCGATAGAGTGTTTTTATTCGAGTATCAGGCGATACTGCGCTTTTACATTACGTAAGCCGAAATTTCTTTCGTAAGCAGAGGTAATATTTTCCTCCTGAGAAATTTCGTAAGTAGAAAATTTCGTTAAGTAGAGACAGCGTGAGTGTTGACCCCCACTCATTACCTCGGCAGGGACATGCCCTCCTTTGTGCCTCCGTGGCGGCCTCGGCCGAACTCGCGTCACATGATGGAGTGGTAGACCCTGTGTGGGCAGCTCCGACAGCCCCTCCCAGGATGCTGACCGGGATAGTGGTGAAGAGTACGATGGTACAGAGGGGGGTGGGGAGGAGCTGGAGTCATCACACAGACCTGATATAAGTGAAGAGCAACGGAAGAATTACAGATAATGTGGAGCTGAGGATGAAGACGTGGGGTTTCTCGGGAGTCTGTCAACTTTCAACTGTACTGATATATCCTGAAATATACTGTAATACTGCAGATGCTTCTCAGCTCAGTTAACTGGAAAAGATAAAATAATTCAATGGAGTCCTAATGGAGCTACAGGGACAGAAAAAAGGGAAACAGAGAGGAGGATAAGAGGAGGACGAGAGGATGTACTGACTCAGCCTGGTGGAGACAGGTCGGATCCGTCTTGTTCTTGAGCTGTGCTTCTTAATGGCTATTGTGTCCTGGAAGACAAGAAGAAAAGACTTTCTGTCCTGATCCCTAAGAGATAACAAGATAAATGACTGGCAGGATTTGTGGCACAAAGTTTTACCCATAGTTAACAGGGGGAAGTTTTTAGCCATGACTATTCATTCACTCATCGTCAAATGCCCGCTTCTACCGTTGTCGTGGGTCACGGGGTGCTGGAGCCTATCCCAGCTGACTGGCGTGATGCCAGTGCACCACGGAGCCACACGTAAACAGACGTGTACTAGGGTCAAATTCCAACTTCTGTACACTCAGGAACCGGATAAGACAGAAAGACGAGGGAGAAGGCCAGTGTGAGTAAGACCATAAATCAAAGCTAGTGCTTTGATCAGAACACTAGCTCTGATCTTTGACCTATGCAAGTAGGTCAGGGTAAAATTTTGAATTCAGGGGTGTCGCAGCCTTGGTTCTAGTTGATCTCCCAATACAACCGATACAAACAACAGGTCGAATTTGAAGAGCAATTCTCCTGATGAGAAAGGTCTGTCTGAAGAACATGATCACCAAGCAACATGTTGTTTGTTTCACGTGTAACTGCGAACATTGAGGCAGAAAAGGCCATGTACTGTACCGCTACAGGGCAGAGTGATCTGTGAAGGAGGAGTATGAACGGATGATGACTCAACTGACCCAGATTCATGAGATTATGTCTGAGAAACAGTTTCCTGCTGCGGTCTGGACTGGCGTCCTGTAAATACACTGCTCTGTTGGTTTTAACAAATAAAAGCAATTTATTGTTCACTCAGCTTGTTTCATAGCAACCATGTGATTTTGTTTTAGGGTTCCTATTTCACAATTTGATGAAAGAAACAGACAATATTTTGTCGGTAATTGAAGAAGATGAGGTTGTACGAAGACTTTATCAGAAAAGCAGAAAAGGCCTTCAAACAAAATAGGGTAGGAATTAGAAATTCCTTCTACCCATTCATCAAAAACATATCAGATTTTTTTTTTAAATGTATGAAAAATGATAGAGAGAAGATCTCAGTACTTGTATTCAATCTGGTACCTTCCAGGCCACAGAGTACAGGAGTAACTAAATCAATGTCAGGAAATCTGTCAGATACTTTTGGTCCAGGGTATCACGTATCACAGTGATTTGATTTGTGCCAGTAGGAGGTATGGAGTACAAATTATAGACCTTTAGAAATTTAGACTTTAAATCTTGTGCTTTAATCAAGTCATCAGTAAAAGGCTTCTAAAGGCCAAGACACAGTTGAACTGGAGACACATCATCCATCAAAGAATTACCAAAACGTCTCCAGTGGAGGAGTTATGTATATTCAAATTCTGACCTTCCGATCAAGAAAGTCTGTGATGTTTTAAATGTCAGACCTGAGAGGAAAAGCCATCTATTAGTCAAAGTTTGCCCAGAATGAAACAGTTTTCTTTGGTCTGCTGTGATTAATAGGGTGAAAGGAGAGAGTCGTCACGTTCAGTTGACCTCCTGAGCACTGCCAAGGTGCCTTTGAGCAAGACCCCATCCTCTACAAGTTGGGCATAACCCATAGATGTTCTACCTCTCGTTATTTATCTGGATGCCTACAGGGCCCTTGTGTGTGCATGTTTCAGGGCCTGTAGCTATATACTGTATATGTGTGGAAATATGTCGGAGTGGAAAAACGATTTCCTCACGAGGATAACAAGTTTCTTCTTCTTCTTCTTCTTCTTCAGTCACCACATTTGTTTGAGACACAGAAAATAAAAATCAAAAAAGTCACCATTTGAGTTAATTATTATACAAAAACCTCCAAAAGCAGTCTATCACACAGGATCTGGTTTTGGAGATAGCGGAGGAAGAGTAGGATAATAGATGGGAGAGCTGACGTGACGTGTTGACTCTGAAATTAAATTATACAAAGAGATTTTCAGGGACTGTCCACCCAAAACAGTTTTTAATACTCACGACAAGACAAGTCGTCCAGAGGAATAATGATAGTGAATAACGGATGTGCTTAAAAACCAGCAGCAGGACAGACTGCCAGCAGCTCCGGACACACTCACTATGCTGGTGCTGAGCTCCTCGTCTGTGATGTCCAGAGAGTCTCTGTGTCTGTTGTACCTCCAGCCCATCCCCTCCTCACCCGTCCCCTCCCAGTGTTTGACATGGGACACCTGCAGAGTCTGAGACAGACAGACAGACAAGCTCCGTCACTTTTATCTTTCCACAGACCAATAATGTCCCCTACAGTTAGCGTTTTACATTTACCAGCGTCTTATGTGTGGCGTAGAGCTCCTGCAGTATTTGATCCACGATGGAGTTGGTGAGATAGGAAACCACTGACAGTTTGACTTCCCTGCAGAGGATTGGGTGGGGGTGGTGGGGGTGGGGGTGGGGGCAGATGGGAAGAGGTTTGGCAAATAGTGAGATGAAATCAATAACCCGCTCATCAGACACCGCTCCAATGCCGCTCTCCCTTTTCCCTCTCCACATCCCTCCCTTACTCCAAGGCTCTGTGAATGTCCTGCGCCGCTCTCTCCATCAGAGCCGTCCGGATGGCAGAGCGAGGGATGGAAACGCGCTCCGAGACGGACGAGAGCGGAGGACTCAGCCTCTCCGCCGCAGACGAAGATAAAGGGCAGAGCTCACGACAGAGAGCCACCATTGAATCGACGATAACCTGCGACAGATGCCAGAGATTAAGCAAAATGGGTCAGCATTGATAAACAAGTGATGAAGTGAGGATCCCACCTGGAGCTCCTTGTCTGCAGCTTTGGCAAGTTCACCAGCCAGAGAATCCAGCCTCTGTCGCACCGGCCCGTCCACCGACAGCACATGAGCCAGCTCACACAGCGACGGGTACAGCTTGAAAGGACACACTCGCATAAAAACTTCCTGAGTGACAGCGATGTAAATATTCCTCTGCAGTTCATTTCAACTCACAGCACGAGAGTTCCTGGCCTCTTTCAGCACTTGTTTAGCAGCTTGGATCTCCTCCACGTCTCCGACGCCTCGCAACACACACACCTGCTGCTGGACACGCACACACAACCGCTCCATCACCTTGGAGACAGACAGATGATGGAGTGTCACCAGCTTTAACAGAAAAAATGCGGCGCTCGTAAACAGTGAGCACTGATGAGTTCTACCTGTTCAGCAGTGCTGGTGACCAAACCTTGATGTAGCCGCAGGGCCTGCTTCTGAGAGAAGCGCTGGGTCTGGTTGTTCCTCACCAGAGCACGCTGGATCTGTGCAGCAAAGACGAAGACGAGAGGCATCAATATGTTCCAGCTATTAAAAACATGAAGGAGGAAAAAACAGAGTAGAGGAGGTGATGATGATGATGATGATGATGCAACAGGCAAATTGTTGCAGAGGAGATGGAGCGTCATGAAGCAAAATAAAAGAAAGCAGAGAAGATATTATGATATTATACAACCAAAAAGCACAAAATTATACCTTCCCTTAGAAATGAAAAAATATTTCATGCACCTCCTGTCTGTCTTGAAGGAGAATAAAGCCCTGCTTAAACTACAAGAGATGTAAAATCATAACTGATCTGAAATTTGAATTTTTCATCAGGCAAGAGAGGAAATTTCATCTCTCCACTTTCAGACATTCCCGTACAACAAATCAGAGAGTAACGGTGCATAACTTATAGAATATAATTACACTGTGTCAGTGGGAACACAACTTCAGGTGATTACTTCTGTGTTTTCGCTTGGAGACCGAATGCGTATGAGTGAGAAAAACAACGGCAGAAACCCTGAATGTGTGAAAGAGAAAATCAGCACACGTTTTTTTCTTTTAATCCTGGCACTGACTAAAAAAAAAAAACCAGACAAAGAACAAAGTACAGGAGAATTTTCTAATCTGGTCAAAATGACATAGTGTGATTGATACATGACAACCTCTAAAGCCTCAAAAACTATTTATCTCACGAATGCCTGCAGAACCTTGAACTGTTAATGTGTGGATGATTGGCCTTCTTTGTTTTAATTAATTTACAGCAAAATAAAATTACAGAATCTTGACCTGAATCTTAATGTGTTTATTTCCTCAGGCTGATATGCTGTTCTTTAATGTTTGTTTCCCTCTGAATCTTTTTTTGAAGAGTATCAAATGATGAGATGCAAGCAGTGCAGCGATGTGATGGAGGATGCATGTAGATATAAGCCTGCAGAGAATTGTCATCCTGGATATGCATCACGCTCTACTTTATGAAGCTTTATATTATGTGCCAGCTCATTGTTTATCTTTGCATAATGTTCTCACTGTGCTTATAGGGTAATTTTTTTTTTTTTTTAAATCACCATATGCTTCTGCGTTCAGTAAACAGTAGATGTAGATGGACGAAGCAATTGACTATCTGCTGGGACTGGAGGAGCATTTAGCAGCTAATCAGAAAGATGGTTCCATCAGGAGATGGAGACATAAATCAGGACAATTTTTTTATTTTTTTATCATACTTTCTCCAGCATATATTTGTGTAAAAATAATGGTTATAGCAGCTATGAGTACTCCTTTGGATGATTGCAAAAAATTCACTTTCAAGTTCTGTTTTCTAAAGTACTAATTTCAAATATCAAAAATGGAGCTGAAAGCTGCTTTTGAACATGCATAGACCACATGATCTGTTGCCCAAAAGATCGATCCAAAAGAATCTCCATCAGGTTTTATTTCTGACACATCAATGGCTTTAATGCCAACCTTGGTCAGTGCCTGCTCTGTCCTCTCAGGGGCGCTGCGGTACGCCTGGCTGATGTCACTTAGAGGTAGAGGCATGTACTGCAAGGTGAAATTACTGAGAGAAGAGAAATCAGAAAAGGAAACAAGACCAGAGGAAGGGTGGGGTTACTGAAGGAGACAATGACCGGCGTAGGAAAATAAAGTGGGTTACAGGTTCAAAGGTTAGTTAAGGTTAATATCCCCACTGGACACAGCTCATCCCAAAATATCCCTGCTACAACATGCAGAGAGTGAGTAACACTCTGATCTTTTTTAACCATATCATCCGTAGCCTGCAGATGGGTCTGGACCATTTAAGATAGCAATGTGGAAAGCAACAATTTGCTCGGCTCATGTTGCAAATTTCAATATTCTTATGCTCTAAAATGGGAGATAAATCCACGATGGCTTCTTAAAATAAACACTTGCCTTACAACAGATATATATGGTCTCCTTCACTACATATTAGTTTGCATATGCAAAATGTGTATTGTGAATATCTGATGTTTTAATGCTCTTACTGTTCAAGTGCCCGGGCTACATCTAGAAATCCTGCTGCGGAGGTGTTGTTGCGATCCCATGACACACTCCTGCAGGGCAAAGTCATGAGTTTGGCTGAATACAATCCTCCATACACAGCAGGAGTTATGCTGCAACGAAAAACTATGTGCATAACAGTTTTGCCTTCACCTAAGTGTTGTGTTGATCTGCAGGGCTTTGCTAAGCATCTTGGCTCCGATGTCTTCCATGTTGTTTCCGCTCAGGTCCACTTTTCTCAGGCAGGTGTTGCTGCCCAGCGCGTTTACCAGCACGGTGCACCGAGAGCGTAGGCGAGACTCGGTCAACGACAGAGACTGTAAAGCCTGAAGAAGAAAAGGGGAAAGGAAGGCTGAAGGGGTGTCTGCGCTGCGTTAGAGTTAATGTGTCACCATAAATTACTCATGAAAGAAAAGAGGTGATGATGCAACAAGAAAGAGAGTGCAGGGAAGCTGAATGAAAGTATTCGTAAATGAGTGTTATAAAAGCATTCTTTTTTTTATTCATATATAAAGCACTAGTGTTATTAAAGAAAGATGGAAAGAAAGATTTTTTTGATTTTTAATTTCAAGATTTTAAAATCAAGAAAGAAAGAAAGAAAGAAAATAAAAATAATGTGTCCAAGAATCCACAAAGTCAACTTAAAAACTTGCTTCTTGTTTAGATATAAGACATCACTCAAATCATTTTCAATCAGAAGAATGTTGTAGTTATGTAGTTATGGATTCATATTTGCAGACTTTTCTCACTCACACATTCCTCCTCCTGAATGAGCTGAACCAGCTTCTGCAGGACTTCATCCAGAACCCTGCAGACACAAACACATAGACGAGGCCGGATGAGTTGGCACGAGTCATTACCTGCTGCCAGTGAGCCTTCAGCCTGAGGAGCGGCCACTGCTTACCCAAACAGAAGTCAGGATCAAAAACACGCACATTCCATCTGGCATATGTGGTGCCCACACACATCTGTTTCACACACAACCACAGACACACACACACACACACACGTAACTGCAGCAAAGCGTGACACGGAACAACCGGCAGCACCTGTTTTTGATGTTAAAGTTCTTGCCCAGATGAAGGTGTTTGAGGGACGGGTGTCTGGTGAGGGCTGGCAATACTGTGAGCAGGTCTGCATCCAGACCTACACACACACACACACACACACACACACACACACACACACACACACACACACACACACACACACACACACACACACACACACACACACACACACACACACACACATACACACACACACACAGCTCAACATTGGTTGATTCATTAACAGCTCAATCCAAAATCTGCTGTTAGAGACAGAAAGTCACCGAGGGATGTGCTGATGTGTGTTGAGATGAGTTGATGTGTGTTGATGAGTGGATGTGCTGATGTGTGTTGGTGTGTGTTGACGTGTGTTGGTGTGTGTGTGTTGACGTGTGTTTGTGTACCGTTGTCTGAGATGTCCAGCGTGCCGATGGAGGAGACTCTGGGGAAGAGTTCCTGGATCACAGCCGCTCCTGCAGACCTCAGCTGAAGACACACACACGCACGCACGCACGCACGCACACACACACACACACACACACACACACACACAGCAACCAACAGATGTACATGAATCCACGTCATTTTAGCTTCAGTGTCCTGGGAATTGTTCTACTTTTCCAGGGAAAAGCTAATGTTCTGCAGTGTGGACGTTTGTTGAACAGTGGCTTTTGTTTCACTAGTGATCTGAAGTCAGTCTGCTTGGTGCTAAGAAAAATATTTTCTGCTTCCATATTAGCTTTGCATGTGTTTTTTTTCTTTTTTTAGGAGGCTGTACAACCTGCTTATCAGTCTAAGTAATAAACTACAAAGCACTGAACCCTAAAAGCTGTTCCTGGGGTGCTGCTATGTGTCTGCCCATCCCTCCACCATCTAAACACTACCATCCATTAATGCCATGTCTACAGGCTCTTTGTGTGTGTGTGTGTGTGTGTGTGTGTGTGTGTGTGTGTGTGTGTGTGTGTGTGTGTGTGTGTGTGTGTGTGTGTGTGTGTGTGTGTGTGTGTGTGTGTGTGTGTCCAGTGTATGTGTGTTTATTATATTGAGTGCAAAGCGAATTTCCTCTCAGGGGATTAATGACATAACTTCAAACTTGTATCTTAAAAAATTTACTTTATCCGACCCAATTTTTTAATGTGTTTATTTGAGAACTACTCATCAGTTTGTTTGTTTTTTTACTTTTATATTTTCCCGTACGAAACCCATCATCAGCTCATTAAATGTGATCCCCAGTGGTTTGTGCTTTGCTTTCAAAAATTAAATATAATAATAGCTCCCATTTAACCAGATGCATCAGCAAAAACAGCCTTTATTAAATATTTTCACACTGGGCTCATCCCACTGTATAACAATTAAAACGGCTTTGAAACAGCACTTACTACCACGGGAACCTTTGACCTTCCACATGTGTTCCAGCTGTTCTTTCAACCCTTGATACTTGATACAGCACTGTGTTGTTCTCAAAGCCCTTTGGTGCTATTTCCCATTGAGATTTGGGTATTTGTAGTCCATAATTGGTACAGACGTTCTAGTACACTATTCCAGCCACTTGTTTGTGCCTCTCCATGTTCACAGATCCAGCTAGCATCTTGCAATGTAGATTCTCAATTATCCAAGTCATGTTTATCCACTGGACTTTAATAAAGTTTCTTGAAGACGAACTGAAGAAGCCTCTTGGATAAGAGGTAAAACCTCTTCAAGAGACTTTCTTAAAGTCCAGTGGATTGATTGAAACAGCGTTGGATATCAGTCCAGCAGGGGTTTGCCCCTCCATGTTGTTTGCTCCTCGTCCTCCACACCCTCACCAGGTTTCTGCTGCCCGAGGCATTCCCTCAGCAGTTCACCCTGTGGGGCTATCTTCATCATGTACTCTTGGATTTTTGATGGTTCTCCCTGGACTGTGGCCTTCATGCTCATGAGTCCTTGGCGTCTGTATTTCCGTTTAGTGTAAAACCCCAGGATCTCCTAGGTTTATACATTTGTTGCATTTGATGCTAACTTGGGCAACTGGGCAACTCTTCAAGGTTGTTAATATTCTGTAGATCTTATACAGTCCCAGACATTCCAGTACCCGTGGTAATGTGCTTTCTTGCAGTCAATCCAGCTGGTGCACTGATTCGTTTTTCTAGTTTTACTCATTTGCCTTAGTCGTCTTAGCCACCTTGATGCCTTGGAGGAGCTTCCATGTTGTGCAGAGACAGGTTTTCCAGAAAGTATCAACCCAGACGCAGGGAGAACTCCACACAGAAAGAGGTCAAACCCACAACCTTCTTGCTGTGAGGCCAGAGCGCCACCCACTGCACCACCGTGCAATTTCAAGCTGATTTCATCGCAATCAAAATTCCGTGATGATATTCTACTTCTCTATTACTGTAATCTTGCCAGGAACATTAACAAACTTGTCTTTGTTTTGTCACGGATATAAATTGACCACAAGCTCTGATATTACGTGTGAACATTTCACAAGCTTACAGTCGAGTCAACAGGATAACTTCATGGTTTCCAACGACGTTATACTGCATGAACAGACCTGTTCCTTTAAATAAGCGCAAAATCCACAGTGGATGATGCAGAGAACACTTACCTCACAGCCACTGATATCCAGATGAAGGTCATTGATGTGTGGATTGGAGGTTAACCCAGTTAGCAGTGCCCTGTGGAGACAGGAAGTAGCAGTGATAAAAGACAGGGAGAAGCAGTGGAGGATATCAATAAGCTTTGATTCTGCCGAGTGTGGATAAAAAAGAATACGGGCTGACGTGGGGCACACCTCAGAACATCAGGGGGCAGCTTCATGGAGGCCAGGCTGACGTAAGTGAGGCTGAAGGCTGAGCTGAAGAACTGACGAAACATCGGCAGTGTGTCTTTCACCTTTCTGTTGGATAAAAAAAAAAACAAGGAATGACAGAGGCTCCTCTCATTGGCTGAGACGAGCCACACAGAACAGGAGTATTATTGACATATTGGGTAAACATGACCGCAGTATTGAGCATGAAGCACTGACACAGAATGAGAAATACTGTGAATATTCCATTGGTGTAAGAACAGGGAGCCGACCGGCTCACATGATGGATAGTTCTGCTTAAATATTCATGAGTCTTATCTATGGAGGCAACGAAGTGAGTTCTAGCTTTAAACGGCAGTAGACATACCACGGAGAGGAAACACAATGTTCCAGTCATTCCAGAAAGCTCATTTTCTGATTTCCCATTAAGTAAGAGATGGAGATAATGAGGAAAAAGAGAGGAGAGACAATGGGAGGGACAGTGGATGATTAGAGAAGGAGAATGAATCCTTTAAGGTGAAGTAAGAGAGATACATACTCATATCTGACTTAAATGGGGTAACTAGGGGAATAGTCTCCCTCTAGCCAGGAATGTGCTTTCCCTCTTGTTCCTACAGTCGAATGCTTGAATGCATTGTGTTAAATGTTAAACATGCGGTCTGATATGAAAAGGCTGTTTTTACATTCATGTGTAAATCGTTTCTGATTGTAAGAAGTGAACCTGCAGGCATGATATCACAAATAGTTAAGAAACTATTTCTGGTTAAATTTTCAAAATACGCAAGTATATTCTGAAGACCTCAGCTGCACATATAGCACACAGAGAATGATATATACACACTGAAGCAGGAGGGCTCTTGTTTTCAGGAGCAAATCTGAAATTTTTTTTTTTTACCTGAATATGGAATTTTGTAATGAGGGCGATGCATATGTATCATTTAAAGATTTATAACTCATTTTTTAAGAAAAAAAAAAAAAAAGTCAGAAAATCAGTGCGCAATTTAAGAACAGGACCAACCTGTGAGAGAAGGAATTTTTGGAGAGATTCAGAAAGGAAAGATCGGCACAACACCCCCTCAAAAGAGCCCCAAATAGCTGCATGAAACATAAGGTGGAGAGAGTCAAAGTGGGCTGAGCGTGATCCGAGTATTTTAAACAAGGTACACAAACATTTGATGGGCCGCGTCGTGACACTCACTGAGTCCACGGTGCAATCTGTGCCTGACAGATCCAAGTGTACCAAGCAGTTGGGCTGAGACAAGAAAAGATATAAGTTCTGGAAATAGAAAGAAAAGAGAAAGAAAGAAAAAGGAAGAGGCATCATGTTAAGTTTGAAAAGTAGCACAAACAGCGTGTGTGAGCAGCGTGTGCTTTTGTTTCTAGATGGGTTGCGTTCCCTCTGACCGATGAATCCTCCCCCGAGAGGACACCGGGATTCTTGCTCAGGTCCAGGTGCAGCAGGGAGTTGGAGTACTCATCACTGGAACACAGAGCCTGAGAGAGAGACACCACTCCTGATGGAGAGAGACGGATGAAAAGGACGAAGAAGGGAGGGTGTACAATATTAAAAGACAGAAAGAGAACACTGAAACATTTTGTGCCCTTACATTATTCATAGACATCTGCAGGTATCAGTAGACGAAATGGGAAGAAGTGCATATATCTGAGTGCTTCAATGTAATATTTAAATTCTCCACAGGGTACAAGGTAAACAGAGACAGTAACAGGAGGCATGCTGCTCCATCAGCCGCAGCTTCATGAAAACACACCATTTGACCGACTTCCAGCTGTTCTTGTGATTTACTGTCACAACAGAAAGTCTGTTTGCACTTTATTGATGTTACTGAACTGGATTAGATGGGGGGGGGGAAGAGAGAGAGAGAATGAGAGAGAAGAGGACAGGCCAAACCTTTTGAGGTAAGTGACGTCTTGGAGAGATTGAGGAGACGGAGTCCCTTGCTGAGGCGACACACCTGCTGGATTAAGTTGGACACACCTGCCGGCAAAACGCATGAGAGCTTTGATTTGGTTATTCTTTCTTGGTTCAATCTACTGTATCTTATAAATAATGGAATTAAACAACTGTATAAAATGTCAAAATAAAATTGACATTTTATAAGAAATTTAACTCACTGGCTGCCATTAAAGTCTAAATTGACTCAATTTGTTGTTTCCAGTAGGGGGATTAGGATTACAGTCAGAAAAAGGGAAACAGTTGGGGGGGGGGGCAGTCTGGCCTAGTGCCTCTATCAATACCATACTTCTACAAGCTGATCCCCTGTAGGTGACAGCCGTACTGCTTTTGGATGAGAGATCATCATATATTATGTGAGACGAAGACAGGAAGAGACAAGAGAGACCAAGGCGAAACTCTGGGAGTCAGACAAATGGAGGTGGCTCACAATGCTACAGAGAACTGGTGTTTTTAGTGAAACCTAAGCAAAGAACGGAAAATGCAAAACTTTTAATGATGAAAAAAAGAGTCTACTCTTTGAAAATGGTTGGCAGCTAATGAGTTAAATCAAACCCTTTTGATGATCTTTAATTACACCTTGGTTATCCAGAGAGTTGTGTGCCAAGTTCAAGGAGTGGATGACAGAAGCAGGGTTTTCTGAGAGAGCAGCTGACATCTTTTGTGGAAAGTCTCTTTGAGGTGGATCCAAAGAAAGAGACGTGTTTGTAAAACAGACAGCATTTAAAAAGGCACAGTGCAAACACATAGCAATGGCATTAAAGGAGGAACCCACCAGGGGTAGTGGACAAAAAACAACAACAACATGTAGTAAATCCTGAGCTAGCCTGACTTTTAGCATCTAGTAAAGGTGAGCCCTACAACAATGAATGCTTTGTTTTACAGCTTTCTGTACAAGTTAAAAAGTGTTGGCACTTGGACAAAACACAGTCCAGAATGTTTAACAGGTGAAACTAAGATGGAGTTGTTATTTAAACTCACGATTTCAACCCTGCATTCTCCAGAGTAATTTCCTCCAGGCTGGAGGACTTGCTGACTGTGTGTAGGACCTGCTCGGTGACCTCTGAACCCTTAACAAGAAGCAAAAAGTCATATCTTTCACCAGTTTTTAAAAAAAAAAACAAATACACCAGAGTGGTTTTGACTTACTATACGAAGGTCTTTGCAGTACAGCTTAGTGAACCAGGTGTTGTACGCCATTGATGCCACAATCACCGCCAAATCCCTGGAATCGTGCAAAAAATATGTAAATGAGGAGCGATACATTGGGAGTGTTTTGACGGTGGTTTGTCCCTCACCTGCTCTCCAGATGACTGAAGTCCAGCAAGTTAAACTCTCGGTTGTCCTGGGAGTGATAGATGGTGTCCACATCCTAGAATCAACATCATCTATGAGTCTCTCAGCTGCACAACATGACTCCCTAAATATGTGCACGGCGCTGTACAGTACGTAACACTCAAAAGCACTCACAGCGACAATCTCCCAAAGCCCTTACCCATTGCACTTCCTCTTTGCAGCTGATGCCATTATAGTCGCACAGAGCAGAGTACGTCTCTGAGAAGCCTCCTGAGAGAGGGGGGCAGGAGGAAGAAACAAGACGATTAAAAAAAAAAAAAAAAAAACTGAGTTGATGTGAACAGCTGCTTCCTTCAGCAATAGCAAAAGAAAAACTAGAGGCGAACGCACACAGAAACGTCTTTCAAAATTATCAGTCTTTTATTTGTGCAACAGAACACTTTGAAGGAACATCTGGGATGCCATTTCTGAGGCATGTGAGCCAACTTCCTCTCGAGTCTGCCAAATTGTGTGCATGCACCCCACTCTTCATGTTCCTGTGTGTGTCGGACTGCGTGTGTTCGCATGGCGGGAGTTTCTATGTCCGGTGATCGTGTCTCTTACCACAGGCCCTCTGGGTTTCCACTGAAGTCTCTGAGCTGGGCGAATACTTTCTGCTGCCCTCCGAAAGGTCGCTGTCTGAATGACAGATGGAGGGTCTGCAATGATAAAAGGACCGGAAGCCGTATGGAATCATTCACCTCATGATAACTGGGCGAATAAGGTCGTTCTTCTTTAATCTATCATTGTACAAATGGGGGTTACTACTCCTTTAGGTGACACTTACGCAAATATGGAGTTGTTGAATATACGAGATAGGGCGAAATTAATATGGCCGACCACATGATTGAGGTTTTCACGTGACTCAAACCTCAGGGAGTAGCTGGACTTGTCAGTGTCGATAATGACCTGCACAGAAAACGGAACTTTAAGGGGTCGTATAAAATGATGGAAAGAGGGGGAGTAAAAACTTTAATTACTGTACATTAAATCCCTTTAAATGAAGCTAAGGTAACACAATATAAACTTCATATGTCTAAAAATTTTAATATTAGGAACTACATTACTTCATTAACATCCAGTAATTTCAAAACTTGTCCTATGAAGACTTGTTTTACATCATTACAACATTCACCATTCATTGTCTTTGAAATGTCTGTTGACGTAATGAAGCGCTTTATAAATAAAAGCTGATTGATTGATTGATTTATTGATTGATTTAATTATATACCAGCATCTATGTTTGGAGATTTGATTACTATATGAATGACTCTTGAGTAAACAGTGTTGACTGGTTATTTTTGTGAAAAGAATGATACAAATAATTATAGAAAATTTCTGACTCGAAATTTCATACAGTCCCTACACAGTTTTTCTTGTCACTTGAAAGGAAAATATTTATAACAGCATGTTGACTGACTCATACCATTTCAATAAAATATGGGTTTTGCGCAACTGTTTCATTAAACAAATGTCCAGAAGTTCAGAAGTTATACTAAAATTCACCTGATTCTCAGGATGAGAATTAAGAGCTCGAATCTCCAGGAAGTTAAACGTGGTTTCTACCTGTTGTCAGAGAAATTGGCAAGGTAAAGGTTTCGTTATTCACTATGAAAGAAAAGGATTCATACACTTAAGTAACTGGAAACTGGGGTGAAAAAAATACCTTAGAGGGAAACTTTGGCACCAGAAAATAGAGACGCCATGTTGTGAGGACCTAAAAAAAGGAGGGTAAAGCAACATGAATGAAGATTAAAGAAAAGTTCACTGCACAATTGCACTCCCCATGAGGAGAATATAGTCCCAGGAGTTTCCATGGTAATGTTAAGATGGAAATATTCATGTATTGATCCAGCTAAAAGCTCTGTGTGTCAGAGACAGGTTGTCTAACATTAATAGGTTACAGTAACATGTTGCGAGCCAGGCAAAAGAAATAATGACACATTGCAATGTTTTAATCACATTCCCATAAATGTAATCACATTAGTATTCCATTATGTCTGCTGTGGGCAAACATGAAAGTGGCTCTTATATTTAATTTGAGACACTATGACAGTGTGGCTTTGGGCTCAACAGTCAATAATTCCTTGTCATCCAACATCTCCTCCGGTCTTTAATATGAGAAATTAAAGGGAAGAGCCGCCCCTATTTGGTAATAAATTGTGTTTTTATTTTAGTGAGTCAACCATGGTATCTGTTCCACTGCCAGAAATGCTTGTCATCCCAGGTCCGGATGCCAAATTTGCATTTTTGCTACACTACCTCTGCTAAATTGCCATCTGAAGTCTAAACTGTATGGGATCATTTTGAGTGCAATGCAAAGTTGATAGGAATTTGGACGTGACTGGCAATCAGAGAGCAAACAGAAATCTTATTTGTGCCTCTCCAACTGAATGAGCATTTCTGAGCCTGCACCCACTTACTCTCAGCGAGTAAGCATTTGTGTCACGTAGCTATTGGATACATCTAATTCTGTCTTGATTGCTATTCAAGAGAAGCAACCGCTCTTTATTTATTTAATCTTTTTTTTTTTTTTTCAAAAAACACTAAAAGTGTTTCTGACCATCAAGGAAACAAAAGAGCCACGATTCTTTGACATCAGACTGCTCTCCACCAGCCCCGAGTACTGCCCTCTGCTCTTTCTCTTCTCCTCTTCTGCTCCGTCACTCCCAATCATTTACTCTCTGATGGCTCCCGTAAAACATTCCCTCAGGACAGCCGGCCTCCTCCATGTGCCTCTCCCCGATGAAACGCAGTAATTAAATTACAGTTCTTCCACTATGCTGTTGTGTTTTTTGGAGAGAGCAGCTTCAGGTTTGTCTGAACCAGACACTGACAGACCCTTAAACCCACGCAGCGAGTCAGGCGTCTGAGTTGTTGACACTCAAAAAGTGGTTTGAGACATGAGTGGCTGAGAAGAGTGAGGAGGACGACCACATTTGAAGGAAGAGGTCAACTAGATAGGACTGTATCACATGTCAGGGATGACTCAGGGTGATGGCTGGGAGTTAAGTGGAAGTGAACCAGTTAACAGGTGTCTAGTAGATCAAGCTGATGGAACAAGGAGAGCTTCAGCATCTAATATCAGACTTGCACACAGACCACACACATCATTCATTATGCATGAGCTGGTACGGGACAGGAATGTAAATCTCTTAGCCTGAGGGGAAGATCAGGTCACGTGACCTGCAATGACCGATCATGACACCTAATCTAAAAGAAATCCTGACATACAGCAACAAAACTTTCCAAAAAAAAAAAGGCTTTTGATTGAACTCCAGTCTATCTTTGCGTCTTCTCTGCACACTCAGCAGGAGAGAGAGGGCTTCCTTTCCTGTTCAGTTTTTAAGAGGCAGCGGTCAGTGGGACATGGATTGGAAATGGATTATTGGAAAGAGGCATCCAACAGATAGAGACATCAATGAAAGTGAAAGACATGCAGGGCAATGAAAGTCAATAGTCTTTAAACAGTGGAGGAAACACATTGGCACTGCCGCGTTTGGATACAGAATACAGTTAAATCTTGCGTGTACAGACGTACGGTTGAGTCGCTGCACTAATAGAATCCCTCAATCAATAAAACCCACTTTGCACTGTGACTGTGTTCTCCCAGTACATGACGGCTGCGCTTTCATTCATATATAGCAATCAAGCAAATAAGAGCATCGATCCAGGGTCCACGGTGTATGAGCTGGTCGTCCCAGTTTTGGGACTGCTTCATTCACTCAAAAAGAAATTTCACATCTCTGCTCTATATTCTCTAATGAAAGCACCCCTGAATCAAAGGCTGCAAGCTGCTCAGCCCCCTGCTGCCTCTGCAGCGGGGCTCACAGACTGCTACTCCCATAGATAGCGTCTATCCAATATTCACCCGCCAAGCTGCCAATGGGCCCAGCAGTTACTTAGCAGTGACCTCATAATCAGGCCTTTTTACTGTTAAATCACAGAGCCTCTACCTCTGCTGTCATAGATCCATTAACAATGCAGTGGATGTTCACATCAAAGGTGCTGTACATACATGATGCATCAGACTGCTTAGATAGCAGGATTAAGGTGTTCCTTTACAGCTGCATCCCAGAGTTACTGTAGCACAGAGGCTCATTAAAAACAGTCCACAGTGAACTGGCTGGATCAGCAACTCACCAGTATCCTGTCTTCTGTTTTACCAGCTTTGGTGTCCAGCTTTATACCATGAATAAACTTGATGGATGACTTATCAACAATCTTCTTGATGCTCTCTGTGGATGAAAACCACAACAGATGTGTGTATATTAGAATAATGCATACAAACACTCTCCGCTAGCCATCAGTTTTGCAGGTTTCATAGCATTTCATACAAATGCTTTATAGCCAAGCATTTTTAAAATCATGCTGCTATCGATTAGACCCATTGGCACTATGTTCCAGACACACTGGTTTCAGTATTAACTGTGTAATGTGGTAAAAAAGAAAAAGAAAAAAGACTGAAAACCTGTCACAGGTAACTTATCACGACAGCCTGGTCATGGATCTGTTCTCTTGTCATTCTCTTGTCATTCCTGTCACCTCATTTCCTGTCATCTCATAACAGTCAAATCTCTATTACGTTATAAAAAGGTGGTAATGAAAATCAAAAATTGAACAATTCCACATGAAATTAAATGACCCTGCCCTTTGGATTGCCCGGCTTCTTTTTATGTGTTCATTTAACACCTGAGCGATACACCAGTCTTTTCATTTGAACACATGTGCTGATTCTAAAATAGTCCAAAGAGCTTTTAATCTGTGCAATGATTCCTGATGATTTTAAGTTACTTACAAATCTCTTATGTCCATGTCACACTGACGCACTGAAGGGTTTTTATGTTGTGCTTCAAATGCCACAGCATTTATATCGAGGTTCCTTCAATTAATCACTGACTGACTCATTCTATATGCCTCACTAAGTTCTGTGTGGAGCTCCAGTCCCCAGTGCTTGAGTGTCATTTTCCTCCTCTCAAAAGCAACATGACACATGTGAGCATCGGTGTCTTGCGATTCACTGAGAACTGTTCCCGTCAAACAGCATCACGGTCACTGCAGGGACCTCAGACATCCATGCAGGACATAACTTTGCTGCCATGCTAGTGACTTCTTCACAGTGGGGACCCTCAACACTGGTTTCTATGTCAGAAACATACAGATGCAGGCAGGAATGACAAGATTCCTCCTCTCCGTTCCATTACAGTATCTGTACAGCATCCCCACTGACAACTTTATGACTAAATCGATACTGAAGCCAGGAAGGCTTTGGCAAGGGACTTGATCCAGTAACAGCAGATGGTAAAGCAAGTCTTACTCTTTATGGAGCCGTATTCTCCCATATTTTCAGGTGTATATTTGTCTGTGGTGCAGACTTCAATGTGGTAGAGTGAGGTTAAGTAATAATTCAAATTCTGCACTATTTTTAGAATTCTCTTTCATGCTCATTTTTACGTCTTCTCAAAAAATGTTTTAGTATTTTTTGCTCCAGTAACAATGCCTGTCAGCAAAGGCAGAACATTTGATCATCAATCAAGTCAGGCTCAGTTAACAATATTTGATTAAAGAATGATGTGCTTAACAATAAATCAAGTCTTTATCTTTATTGCTGATCCTTTGCATGGTTATTGGAGAATATGGTCATTCATGTTTATACATTTTTTCCACCACATTCAATTCAATATAATTTTTACTGACCACTGGAGTACCGAACTTAATAAATAGAGACCCTGAATAGCATCCATCATGTAAAACAGATGACACCGTGCCAACCTTCATTGACTAACTTTAACAGTGGAGTCCCCAAGCTTTTCTCCTCTGGCCTAAATTTACATAAAGGCTACATGCCCAAACTCCAAAAAGCAAAACACTGTTGATACAAAAAAGACAACAACCCTAAAGAAACAAGTCCACCAAGGCTTGGGTTTGGAAGACCTCGATCATCTTGGAGAGGTCATCACACCTTGTCTGACTTGAACCCCACAGAAAACCTCTGGTGGGATTTGAAGAGGACTTCAAATAAACACGTGGCTATGACAGAACTGGAGACCTTTACCTTTTGTAAGAGGGAAAAGACCCCAGAGGAACACTGTCAGGAGCCAGTTTCTGGATACGCATCTCATTTGCAGTGGGTCATCACAGATCAGGACTTTACTAAGTACAAGAGACTTTTGCTTAATGGACTAAATCATTTTGAGACTTCAACACTCAATAAAAATAACATTTCTATGATATTTAGTGAAAACAAACAGCCATTTAAACTGTCCCTGTTTGATTTGCTTACTATAAAAGACTGATAAAAAAAATAAATCAAAATAATTTTGCCATTAAAATGAATACACAGGGCAATTTTGATAATTTATTTCCAACTTAACTTTAACTTACTCCGTTACAGTATAACATTATTATTTTGTACGTACTGCTTCCACTATAAATGCAGACAGCAGCCATATCTGCACACAGATATTTTAAAAGAAAGTCTGGACTGAGTTTATGAGTCTGATGAGATAGACTGATGCTGTTCTGGGGGCAAACCTGTGCCAGTTTGCTTTAAGGCAACCCCCCCCCCCCCCCAGTGAATATGCCCTCTGTGATGGCTGCAGGAACCAGAGGTTGAAACACTGATCCGACAGTGGACAACAGCTTTTGTCCATCAGATAAGATATGCAGGCTGAAGTATCATTCAGGTGACCTTGTACAAGCCTGCAGGCCACAGGGGCCACGGTGGTCTCGGTGCTCCACCTGTCAGTCAGAGCGGGCAGGGCAGGAGGAGGCGGCGCAGCCTCCCGGCAGGTGACCGGGTGGAGAAACTGGATTAATCAGCGCGCCTAATGGAGCCATTTGTAGTAATTAACACAGTGGCGGAGTCAGGGGTATCCTGAACTCGGTGCGTGTCTGTGGTCCACGCACGTTGTTCAGTGGAAGGCAGCGTGAGCTGTTAGGGGGGGGATGGACACCGGTGCGTCCTGTGGTTTGTGTTACACAGGCATTTTTACTGGCAAGACACAGTGAACATCTGCCTTTATCGCCCCTCCATCTCCACTTACGCACGCATAAGCACATGCACACGCACAATCAGTGTAGCTCTCAGGATGGATACCAGGCTGCAGGACTGCAAAGATGAGTGAGGTCTGACGTATAAAGACGGGTATAAACACCCTGTGGGGATATTTATTGGTAAAAACGTGGAGAGAACAAAAAAAAAGAGAGACCAGACCCACGAGTAAACACCATTTCCACAACGCCCCTTTTTCCTCTCTGGCCTATGGCTTGGGGTGTTCAATACCTGATACCCCCCACCTCCGGGGCGCTTATAAAGCAAGGTAGAGTATGCATCTCAATAATTAACCTTTACATCAACTAAATGCATGAGGAGGAGGAAGAAGAAAGAAGACACATTGAGATAAAGGTGGAGGTGCAGCTGATGACCACCGTGGTGTCCACTGCGTCTGCTCGGATGCGGACGCGCGGAGGGAAAGCATCCCGGGAAAGGAGGAATACACGCCGCGCAAAATAACGCAAAATTACCAAGCGGCAGTTTTTTTTTTTTACCCACCTGTGATATCCTTGCTCACATTGATGAAACCAGAAGCAGAGATCTCTTTAGAAGCCATGTCTATTCTCCCTCCTGTCGCCCCCCCCTTCTCCTCCTCTTCCTCCTCTTCCTCACCACTCGCTCTCTTGTTTTCCTGAGAAATGGACAAAAAGGATGCTCTCTCCCCCAGGCATTCCAGCGGAGCATCCGACTTGCCCTGCGCTCTTCCCGGAAGGATCACTGGATGCCGAGAGGCTGGATGTGGGAGCGATGGAAAGCGAGGGATGGGGAGGAGAAGGAGGAGGCAGGGACGATGAGGAGAAGGAGGGGATCTAACGCGATAATGAGGCGGATAATGAGGCTCGGAGTGCGCAAGTTAGAAATGTATTTGTAGCCTGAAAAAAGAACCAGATGTGTGTTTGTGTGTGTAGTTGAGAATTTGAACAGGTTTAGACGCGGGATGTGGCTCCGTGAGACCATCTGACATAAAGTCACCAACTAACGGGAAAAGAAATACTTAATACTTATTCAAGTTGAAAACATTACAGTAGCACAGAAAAAAATATGGTTGTTGTTCCTCTGTCGAAACATAAATTGTTTTAGCGTGTCAGGCAATGAAAAAAACCTCACAAAAGTCCATCAATCAAGGATCAAACTATTCGAGTGAATAAAGAAAAATAACATCAAACACAAGTTAACACATCAACTTTAGGACATCAAAACGTTTTTGTCAGAGTTAAAATGGGCTTCATTGCTGTATTGTGGGAAATGTAGTTTTGCTGAAACCACATATTTGACCTATTTATTTTTAGACACTCTGACCCTTTATTGTCTCGCTGGCCACATAAAATGGTGTGGCGGGCCACATTTGACATTTGGCACCTTGGGTTTGAAATGTGTGATCTAAAAGCTTTTACCCAAGTAAACAATCAGTGGCTCAGACAAGATGGTGTATATATATTTTATAATAAAGTGTGAAAAGCACAGACAGATTTCATCACTGACCTGCTGTCATCAGCATATCTGAAGCTAAATTAATTAAGAAAATCTGAAATATGGTGTGAAAAACATTTGCAGCATGTTTTAGGTGTTAGTAATGACGATGGCATTGGCAAAGCAGAGGTTTTCTTTTTCTTTCTTTTTTCAAGAAAACTGTGAAACTGCTTGTTGATAGTAAATTGCTCGTATTTTGATTTGGCGTTTTTGCCTTCGGCCTTTCCTTGACTTCTGCTCTCTGACATCTCCGCCTATTAACTGGTGGACAAAGGAAGGAAATGTCTCCACCAAGATGCCCATCTCTGTTTTGGAATTTGGTGCGGCAGTGAGTTCAGACTCCTCCTCAAGTGGTCGGAAAGTGGTAGAAATCTTACAAAATCTCATTACTGTCATGTTTCATCTTTTTAATAACGGATTACAGAGATGCTGTACGTCTAATTTTGGACATTCAACACAATGAACATCGTCTTTATCTCTTCACTGCTGTGTGAGTAACACCAATAAAATCTGATTAAATGACACCAGCCTGCATTTTATTTCCCTTGACATCAAAATGAAGGCTGGTTTCTAGACATTGATATGTATGTGATCATTTTACGTCTTGAATATCTGTCAAAATGAAACATTCCAAATGTTTTACACAAATTAATTACAATAAACATTGTTGTATTTAGATTTTTCTTTAAATCTTATTTTTTTGGAGTTTTTGATGGTGATGCTAAGTTGACGCTGGACGTTGTTCATCTCCTACAAAAGAAATGGATAGTAGGTCGTACACTGGTGTACGATACTGCAATAGTTTAGAGGGTGTAATGATTTCCTGCATTCACACCAGACGCTTCTATGAACGCATAGTAGAAAAATATCAAGATCTTCATCCAATAGCTTGTGGAGAAAATTCCGTCTGAGTCCAGCTGTCAGTGCTTTGCTGATCTACACCTAAAGCTGCACTCTTGTACTTGATGCAGATACTGTATCAGCATATCGGTATGGCATGCAGGCTTATATATTTGACTGGACTGTTAGCCTGAAGCTAGGATGCTCAGATAGTGATAAATGAAAATGATGTGCACAGCCAAAATGTGAGCAGGGTTAATGCAAATTATTTGAACAAGGTGGCCAAATTATTATGCTGAATATTCCATCCCTGACAGCCATTGATTATAAACTGGGAGACTATGGATGTATTTCTTCATTGCACCGTTCTCTTTGTACGTTATCTAACAGGAAATACAACAAACGAGTGTTCATTCCTTCCATCCCATGAGAATGATAACAGTCTGACAGTCTCATTAAGGAGCAGGAAGAGCTCCTTTCTCTCACGTTGTGTAGCCGTGCTGTGACTCTGTGTGAGAATGTTGGCATGTCTTCAATACACTAGTTTGATGGTGATACATGCATAAAATCTCCCGCAGAGATAAACTCCTTTGAATTTCTTTGTTATATATTTCAAAATCACCAGTGGGCCACGACTGACTTGTGTGTCACCGTGTGGGGGCAAACCATCTGAGGTGTCTGTGGTATTCATGCTAATACATGTAACTCCTGATTATCAGAGCAGACTGTTGACAAACCAAACTGACACCAATGTGGCAGGAACAAGCTGTGGTAGCACATGAGGCCATAAGGAGATGTGTGGGCGTGTGAGCTGTTTGTGTGAAGCAATCTCTCCGTATTTCAGGTGTAGCTGCGTTTGACCTCCAAGTCTCGACATCAGAAGGTACTGAAGATTGTTAAGGCATACACAAATGGCACACACCTGTATACAAACACACACACACACACAAGAAAAAGAGAAAGCCATAATGAAGTCCTTGTCCTCCTGCAGAGACTGTGAAAGTCAGTGTGCTCGTGTGGCCTCCGGGGTCACACATCTACCTTGGTGAGTGTGTGTTGCTGCAGTGCACAGTGAGGTCAAACTCCAGTTTTATGTGGAGCTACCAATGGTTCAGGCACAAACTAGATGCCGCAGCAACCCCGAACCCCAGGCACCTGGTCTCCAGTGACACCTACTCCATCATCGCAGTAACAAGGAAGGATGCGGGCAGCTACAGCTGCCGAGCGGAGGGAAGGCAGAACAACAACACCTCTGTGGTGCTCCTTAGCCAGCTGACCACAATCAGTGTGTCAGGTAAGGAATAGGAGCTGTGAGCTCTGCAGTGAGGGATCAGGTTCCTCCAGTAATCACCAGAAAGTTTGAACACACATCTGCTGCTATGGTGACCACAACATTTATACAAACCTGACTGAAATCTTCAAATGAATGTAGTGACGTATTATTGCTTAACTCTCTGTCACCTGATAAGACATCCATACTTCAAAATTTCCACTATAGTTTGAGTGATTATTTGGTTTTTTTTCACCATAATAGAAAGTCAGAATGCATTTTCTTTATTCATTTTTCTTGTGGTCTAGTATCCTCTATGAAAATGTGTTCAAGTGTGTCTTCATTAGTATCCAGTTAAATTCTCAAGCTGGTCGATTATTTCTTTCAGTTATTATTATTCTTCTATAAGAATGTCTTTGGTATAAAATTAAATTTATGTTTGGGTTTGCATGCTGTAACACATTCCTGGCTTTTGCATTAGACATGTGCTTTATGTTTTGACTGTTCACATTCACCTGATCAACAAGAGGCACACATGTCAATTTAAAAAGATCTAATTCTATGTGATATGTGTTGGTCACAGTTAAAAAAAAAAAGAAAAAAAGACAATACTAACAACAAGAGCACACATTCTAGGCCCATATGAGTAAAAAAACAAAAACAAAAACAAAACATGAGCCAGGGGTTTCAGATGTGTACTCATCACCTCAATATTTCTGCAGGGAGTGATGAGGATGTGCTGTTGTAATAGGCAAAGAAATATTTTCTTGCAATCAAGGTGAAAAGTTTACTCAGGCGTGAACCATGTGGAGAGACACACCAGGGAAACCCATAAACACATTTTGGACAGCTTTCCCCCCAAACAAACACTGGTTACATTTTGCAATGACAACTACAAACCGGGGTGACTCGGTGGTGCAGTGGGTAGCACTGTTTGCCTCATTGCAAGAAGGTTTCGGGTTCAATTCCTTTCTGTGTGAAGTTTGCATGTTCTCTCCGTGTCTGTGTGGGTTCTCTCCAGGTTCTCCGGCTTCCTCCCACATCTAAAAACATGCAGCTTAGGTGAACAATATGTCTGTAGGTGTGAGTGTGTGGTAAGTGGTTGTCTCTCTATGTGTGGCCTAGAGGTCAGGCTCCTTCTAGCCACCATGCAACATTTGATGTGGTTGGTTTTGACTCCTGCTGAAGGAGAGAAACAAGGAAGTGATGGGCTGATTTGACTCAGTCCCTCCAGAGTCAAGAATTGCCTGTGCAAACAGTACGAAACACCTCATCTGACTGTCTTCTCTTTCTGCTGTTCTTCTCCTCCACTTGTCTCGTCCTCTCCTTCAGAGCTACCCCCTCCCTCACTGACTTTAACTCCCAGCACCAGGCAGTTCTTCAAAGGGGAGCTTTTCACTTTGCAGTGTCCCGTGTCTCAGTCCAAGTCATCGGATTGGATGCTGAGGCAGTTCTCCCTGGGACGGACAGCGAGGAAAAGACTACCCTACGTAGATCAGTGTTCACCACTTGGGGGGGTTGTTAGTGCAGAGAAGTCTGGAGCCTGTGTGTTCACTGCTGTCAGTGGAAGCAGTGGGTTGTACTGGTGTGAAGGTGCCAAAGGTCGCAGCAATGGAGTCAGCATCACAGTAAGCGGTGAGTTCCATTTAACAGGGATGTATTCAGTCCCGTGTTCAGGAGTATGATTAGAAGAGAAACATAATTGTAAAGCAGTTTGTCCACAGCATTTGTTTTGCCCAACAGCTGGAACCATTATCATGAAGATTCCTGCCTTCCCTGTTCTCGAGGGTGAAGAAGTGGTCTTGCATTGTCAGTACTCTACAGACAACCAGCGTAACACAACCTTCTTTAAAAATGGTGCAGAAGTCTTCACTCACAGTTCCTCATCTTCAGACAGAATGATAAAGATGACAATTGAGAATGTGACACAGGACGATGAAGGATTTTACAAGTGTGCATCCCAGGACAGAAAGATGGAAAGTCCAGAAAGTTGGTTGTCAGTAAGAGCGGCCCAAGGTCAGCTTTGTGATTATAATTCCATTTAGGATAAGATCTTAGTCTGTGTTGTTGATCAATGACAAATGTCCATCGTTATTGTTTAAGGTGACTTCACTCCAACAAATGGGACTGGAGCCTGGAGCGGTAAAACATTTCCTTTTGTTAATGCGATCATTTCACATGAGCTTGACATCCACGACATCCATTTCTGATAAGAGCAAAGATGAACATAATGAGTCATCATTTAACAGGGATGTAATGAAGTTGTTCATCTGTATGTGTCCAGTATTTGTAACTCTGGTCTGATCCTGATACAATCATACTAATGCAACTTTTTCTCTTCATCAGGCTCCTGGAAATGGACAGTCTCATGCATACTTGTGCTTTTGTTCCTCATTCCTCTAACTGTTTGGTTAGTGTGTCGCTACAGGTTAGTCACATTATCAATCAAATTGTCAGCACACTTCCCGCTCTCTAATATCTCTTGACAGATATCTACTTTTGGCAGCATTCACAATTGAAAGTGGCAGCTGAGTAAATGCTTTACTGATTGTTATATTCATGTGAAGGTACCAGATGATTTGCACCCGTAGTTGTTGGCCTGTTTCTAGAGGAGATCAGCCAGCGTTGGAGCTTCCAGCAACCAAGCAAGATACAACAGAAGTGCAGTGGGACCTTTCCTGGATAGAAATGTCCTCGCTGCTGGATAAACAGTTGTGTCCCGGCACTTAAAGAGTCACTCGTTTGAACTATATAGAAAATATAAAATGAATAAAGACTTGACGTAATTCAGTCAATGTTGCTCCTGACAGTAGAACGATTTGTTGTAACTGAATTCAAACAGGGGTGTCACAAGGATCTTTGACTGGATCTCTGACATTTTTTAATGTCTGTCATTGTCCTGCATGTAGTTAGCAAAGGTTTGCTTGGTAAGTTCAAGAATTTATTGAACTAAAACAAAATGTCAAAACAGAATTGGTGCAATAATTTAAGAGCAAATCTAGAAGTTTTATTAAAAACACAAGTATTATTTTTGCTTCATAAATTTTTGTAGTGGAGAAAGAAATAATCCTCAAATCATACTTTACGCAACTTAGGCGAAAATGTTATTTGAAAAACTTTTCAATATGTGAAACAGAGATTAATTGCATTCACTTGGAAAAAAGAAACCCTGCTTATTCTTACCAATTGTTTTCTGATTCAATAAAAAAAAAAAAAATTCTCAGCTGAATGCTTTATGCTTACAAAATTGATATGGTCTACCATACTAAATGTTTTACTTTTTGTTGCTGTCAGAAATGATTTGCTAATTCCTTCCACCATAATCTGTTCATTCAGATTTTAAAAAATGTCAATAATAAAGTAGCTATTCCTCACTTGTTCCTTTGTCTCAGAAATATATGAAATCCATCTATCAATTTTCTTTAAAACTCTAATTCTGTTCAGGTTTGCTGTTGCCTGTCCCACGCACGAGGTCAGAGGGGAACACCGTATTTATCATAGGACAGAAAGACAAACAACAATTCACACCTAAAATACATCCAGAGTCACTGATCCTATTAAAAGCTGGAGAAGGCCGGAGCGAACTCACAACGACTGGAAGAGCACACAAACTCCACACAGACGTCCTCAGATGGAACAGATTCAGGACCACAACGCCACCACAATAAATACGGATTGAATGCACCTGATGAGTACTTAGTAGTCCATAATCAATTTGTTGATCAGCTGCCAAACTATAAAATAGTCATTCAAAGGTCTTGAATTGAATTGTTGGGGCGGCGCCGCATGCCGGAGTGTCCAGAATGTCCCCCACCTCACGCCCTATGCCAGCTCGGATAGGCTGCAGCTCCCCGCGACCCACTGCCGCGGATATAGCGGAAGAAAATGGATGGATGGATGGATGGATGGATGGATGGATGGATGGATGGATGCTTTTAGTAGTTCATGATGTTGCACAGAAAAAAGTAGAGAAGTCAACCAACTTCTTTACACTGTCCTTTATAGTGTTCACTGAAGAAAAAAAAATCTCGTTTTTAGTTCCTTTCAGCGTGTTGCCTGTGACTTCACATATAATTGTTTGCTTTGTCTTGATGTCTTGTATGTCTTTGTATTTAATTCAATGTCGCTATAATTGTCAGGTTTTGTCCCTGAAGTCATTGAATAAATACTTCTTCTTTTTTCACATCTTTCTGCATCACATTCAGACACAGCATGTTGGCACAATTTCATAAAAATCATACAGTGAAGTAGTGTAATTTCTCATCTTAACAGAGAGCATTTAAAGTTTGATAGCTTGTAAATGATTTGTTTATGTATAGGTGGAAACGTTTTGATTGGATGAGGAGGAGACAGAGCCAGTGAAACCTGGAGATAGCAGGATAGCAATTAACCTCTTTGAAAATGTACAAAAAAAGCTCTAATTGAATTGTAACTGAATTAGTTTCCAGGTAAACATAATTGTGGAGATGGACTGTGACCAGTGTGCTCTAGCTAAGAGTTAAAACATGTAGAATAAGACTGATCATACTGTACAAATGATGTCACTGCGAGCATCCCAAGAAATTGCTGTTTCAGTTCATTTAAAACATATAATTAATGACATGAGCATCGCTATTAGTAAGAATACTGATGTCTATGGACTGATCATTAAAAACATATTTACATGTATGTGGTTATTAGCTTTAACACAAATCAGTGTAATCACTGCATGAATTGCTGGTATAAATTAATCATGTTAATTTAAATTTATTTAATCACAGACTTAACAAGTAGCAATTCTTGCATGACCCAGTCTCTTGATCAGATGGACTCCTCATTGGATTTGTCATTAATTCATGTCTTGGTTCTTCATTAGTCATTCATTTACTAGTGATGATCTGGGCATCAGTGAAGCATTAAAGTATTCATATTAGTGTTTTTATGTTTGTTTGTTTTTAAAATACAGCACTCTTAAGTGTTTTTTCTCTGTTTCAAGTTATAATTTGTGGTTAAATGAACATAGACTTGTTAGTCAATTTATTTTACATTTCTGTGTTACTTTCTCTCTCATGAATCATGAAGCACTAGTGACAGTGGGAGGTGTTGAGTCACTCATGGCTAATTTAGCTGGATTTTTGACATTTTTTCATCTTGAGCTTCATTTAATGTTGCCACGAAATGATTTATTTTTGGGTCAGTGTCATTCTGTAAAAAATGAACTTGTTATGTTTTGTCTCATCTTACTGTTTGGTTCTATGTTAATAGAAAATTAATAATAAACCCCAAAATAACTTCCATAAAATCCCAGAGGAGCAACACAAAGTCAAGTTTATAAAAGTGTTCCTTGACTCTCAGACATAAAAAAGTAGCAGACACCTGATGTCACGACCCTGAAAACATCTCCTGAATACTTTGTTCTGTGACGGTTCTTTTGCAGGTTTACTAACAAAATGCATTATCATCAAACCAAGAAGCTGCTTTACAAAGTGAGTGAAAATATAACTCTTGGTCAAACAGTCAGTCTCTATTTCTTCACAAGTGGTGGAAAAATTAACCAGTGTGGAGTTCTCCTTCATCTTTCAAGAGGCAGTCTTTTATTCAGGGGGCACCAGGATATGAAATGCTGTCCAGGTTTTTTTGCGGTATATGCTTGTCGTGTAATGCCCGCTTTTGTAAGCCATTATTCTCTAAGCCACATACATGGTTCATGTATTTTATATACTTTGCTTGGCAAAAGTCTGCTATGTGACCAGTATGTATGATAACGCGCAGCTTGTCATTCAATATTCTATAAGCCCACTTGATCTCCCCCTGGACCTATGAGGCAGCGCTTATGCCTTTCTCAGTAGCGGGTGGAGTGTCTTTTCTCACATATCCCTTGGTCACAATCTTTTTGCAAGAAACCATTCCAGATATTTTTGATCTTTTGGAGGATTGATCACACTTAGGATCTTAATAGGCGTATCCAGATATATCTTCATCAGTCAGACAGTGTTTCAACTCATTCCACTTTTGGAACACTGAGGCAATTCTCACGTGTAGAGCGGCAGTCGACAGACTTTGCTGTTTGTAATCACTCATCTGTGGTATCAAAATTCTCAACATTTTTAATGAGGGTGTTATTTACAGAGAGTAGGGACTTCTGAGCTCTGATCGGCTCGTGGACATTAAAAGCCATGGTCTCAATTTTTGAATACATCATTTGGAACCAAAAAACTTTTAGTCTTATATAGCGGTACACTGAGAGGACTGAGGAGAGTAGACAGGAGTACAGGGAGCGTAAGGTGAAGGTAGAGGTAGCAAAGGCCAAGCAAGGGGCTTATGATGACTTGTATGCTAGGTTGGACAGTAAGGAGGGAGAGACTGATCTATACAGGCTGGTAATACAGAGAGACAGAGATGGGAAGGTCACACTTCACCAGCAAAAACACTTCACTCACATTCAAACATTTTACAATTTTACATTAGATGAAAGCACTAAAGGGCTTCAAAAAGACTAAAAACCAATAAATAAAAGGAAATACAATTTAAAAATTAGTGCCTTATATCAGGAAATTTGCAAGAGTGAGTTGATCATCAACTAAAGTGCATAGGACATTTTTGTGACACCAGATGTTCCTAAAGTTATTTAGGTCTTTTGTAATTTTATAGAAACCAAATTCTAGTTTTAAGCGACATCTGATGTTACAGCAAAGAACAGTAGCTGCTTCTTGAACAGTATTACTATCGATTGAAGAAGAAGATACTGTATGTTTGTTTGATGCCTGTATTTGGTTGGTTGGTCTCGCTTTTTGTAATTATTACTTAGTTTTCTTGAATTTAATAATTAATTTAATTTACCTACCTACCTACCTAACATGTATTCACAACAGCCAAACACGGGTGGTGTCATTTGCTATTAAGGGGATGTTTATCTATACAACGTAATGTACATTTTTATACAATTTCTGTATTATAATGACTGAAAGAAAAATGTGGCTTTTTCTTTAAGGAAAATGTATTAAAAAAAATTTAAAATGTTAATTTCTGACCTACAGACTAATCAAGACTGTTCTTTGCACAGACTAAAAAAATTGTTCTTTATGTGTAAGAATAGTTCTTAAATTTTATTTCATTGTAGCTTAATTCATTCATTTTGAACCTTCAACAAACCATTTCCACGCTCTAAACGTCTAATTTTAATGTGTCCGTCAAGCGAGACGCCGTAACATTTTAACGTAATGTTCATCGCTCCATCTGACGTCATCATCACACGACGGAAGTGAATCGGATCCGGAAGTAAAATTGTAGTGTTAGACATCCTGGTGGTGACATGACAAATCCAGCTGAAACCTGGAAAGCATAAAAAGAGCTCAAGTAGCGAATACGGTGGGTGTTTAATGAAGTTAACAAGTGCGGTGTTTATTTCTTAAGTACGTTAATTAAATAGTATATTCCGTCGTAGGCTGTTTGTATTCTGTGCTGGCTCGACTGTGTTGGTGATGTGTTAGCTACGGTGATTGACAGGCTAAACTGAGGCTTAAGTGTTGAGTGTTTCAACCCTTCTGCAAATTGTCTGACCCGATGATCAGCTCTCGACTGAACAATGTCGGCATGTTATAACGTTACCTCTGTGTCAGTTCATGTGGACGTCATTACAGGGCTAACCCTGAATAACACTCCCCCTTATCTACTATAAACAGACATTTGTGGACGACATCGCAAACGGAAAGGATGGTAAGAGATTCCAAATTGATACCATTCCTTTTCAAATATAGAGTTATAATACAGTGTTCGTGTTGTTCATCAAAATGAAATGATTTCTTACATTTACCCTCAGAGTGAACCCTGCTTATTTAAACGCTGCATTGTGTATTCTTTAACAGCATGGCCGAGTGAAGATTAAAACGACAGCACAACAGGAGGAGGAGAAAAAGAAGGAGCGAGAGAAGAAACTGAAGATATACGTCGCTGCAAGAGATGCTTGTTTTTCTAAGGTTATTTACATTCACGTTTTATCTTCTTCTTTTTTTTTAAACATAATACATGCATCGTTACTGATAAAAATGGACTGATAAAATAAATAAATAAAAACAAATAAAAAGCATTTCATCGTTCATATCTTTGCCTCACACCGTTGCCGTTGTCCTGTATGGCAGAGGAGAGAGGGTGTCTGTGATGAGGAAGCACTCCAGCTGACCCAACAGCTACTCTCATCCAATCCTGACTTTGCAACACTCTGGAACTACAGACGAGAGATTCTTATGCACCTGGAGACTGTGAAGTTAGATATTTATCTGCTTTCTCATCAACCATAGTTTTTAAGCGTGACGCATCCTGAATAATCAAGTATCATATATTTGACCATATCTGTTTGGTCTCCTCCAGGGACGAGGATGAAGTACAAAAGGTTTATGAAGCTGAGCTGTTGTTTCTAGAGTCGTGCCTGAAGGTGAACCCTAAGTCCTACGGCAGCTGGTATCACCGAGGTTGGGTCTCAGCACGCTTGCCTCGACCAAACTGGGCCAGAGAGCTGAGCCTCTGTGATCGTTGCCTCAGCCTGGATGACCGCAACTGTAAGTATTGGAAAAGCAAAGCGAGAAAATCATAGGCATCTGGGTAATTCATAACAAATTTAATCGGAACCAAGGACTCTATTTAATGTTTCCCTGATGTATCACACCGTGTTCTTCCATCTCCAGTTCATTGCTGGGATTATCGCAGGATGGTTGTGAAGTCGTTTGGAGTGCCTGTTGATCAGGAATTGGGGTTTACAGATCGTCTTATTGGCTCTAACTTCTCCAACTACTCCAGCTGGCACTATCGGAGCACCTTATTGCCACTGCTTCACCCAGAGTCCCCTGAACCCCCGTCATCATGCCGTGAAGCTTCCCACTCCTCCCCTCCACCTTCTCCACAAACCCACTCTCATCGCGTCTGTGAGGAGCAACTCCTTAAAGGTACACTTTTAAAAAAAACTGCAATGGAATGGCTTGTTTGTTTAGTCAGGAATGCCTTCTAGTGACCGCCAGGGGGCAGTCTTGGGCTTCTGACTGGCTGTAACCAGGATCTTACGTGGTGTGAGGTGCAATTCAAGAAATTTTGATTCTTATTGAACCCAATCTTTTTTTCTTAGAATATGAGCTTGTACAGAATGCCTTTTTCACTGACCCAAACGACCAGAGTGCTTGGTTCTACTATCGATGGTTGCTTGGAAGAGGTATGTCAATCTTTTTATCTCTACTGAACACTTTCTTTACTGTCCATCATTACCAAACAGCAGTTGCGCAATCCTACGTTTTCTGACTTTTCAACAGCGGAACGAGAGGAGATGATAAGCTGTGTGTATGTCAGTCGGGATGAGGAGAGAGTGGCTGTTGCCTTTTCCAGGCCTGTAAATGTGAGCAATATTTTGTGTCTGCCAACTAAAAGCATGCTGTCAATCACAATGCAGTGACCTTAAAAACATCAGTACACCATATAGCAAAAAGGAGCCACTATTCATCTCCACGTCTTACATTAAATCCTCCACATTTGAAGGATGTGTCAGACATAAAAGTTCTCTATGATGACTGTGTGATGCATTCTAAAGTTGAAACATCGAGTGTTTTGAAAATGTTCTGCCTCCGTTCTGTTAGGCACAGTCTGTCGGTCTCCTGCTGGTGCTCGATGGTCAGCCTCAGAGAGTGGAGTGGAGGACCGTTCATCCTCGCTTTAAACACAGCCCTGTGTGGGTATCCTTTTCCTTTGGCTGGTCATTGACCCCGACATAAATGTCTGGCACTGTGTGCTCTAGGTTGAAGCAGATACTCGTTCAACAAACCTTCGCCAGTCTTTGCATATCCCACGCTGACAAAACTGACCTTTATATGAGGAAACTCAAAGAGCCTGAAGAAGAAAGCCAAAGAAAAATCAAGAACGTTCTGGCTGGAACTTTTCTTCCAGTTTACCTCTCAGAAGGTAGACTGTCTGTATTGATCAAAATGAAAAGAAAAGAAAAGTTTTAATTCCAGAGTGATCATGACATTTTAGAAAGAGAATAAACAAACTTATCTTTCAGCCATGTTGTGCTTATGGGTGGATTGTCAATTTTCATCGAATTTGATGTACCACCATGTGAGATTTGTAACTGATATGAATTCATCAATGAATAAATTCCATGTTCAAAGTGTGTTGTGCACGTTGAGAGAAGACTCAGCTGGATCCAGACAAGTAGAATTGTAGGGTAGGATTATAGATTGAGAATGTTGTGAAGCTGACGTCTTCATTAAACCGGTTAGACGTGCTCCAATCTTTCAATCTTTTAATTGGCTGAAACAGAATTATGAAAATTACAGTATAATGTTCACTGGCAGGTGTTTAACTTAACGCTATCTCAGATCTGTGATCTTCCTCCGGGGACTATCAGCGACATCACAAATGAACACAATCTAACCGTGCACTGGACTGAAAAACACATTCACAGAGACTGTGCTCTGTACACAGGTGACACATGTGTATTTTTATGTATAATCTGTTCCAATGCACTTTTCCTCCAGTTTCTTTACACTCTGTTTCATTTCCAAAGGGCGGACTGAGAGTTGGTGTCGGGACTCTGCTACAAATCAGGAACTTTTCAGGTATTACCTCGGAGAAATTAGGCCGTATTGAGAAGGTACAGATATATACCGGTATATTGTTTTTTAAGTAGTAAAACTCTTTATCTTTAGGAGTGAACTCTCAGTGGAAAAAACCTCAGTGTTGCAGTCAGAGCTACAGTCTTGTAATCAGCTGCAAGAACTGGAGCCACTCAATAAGTGTAAGTATGTTTCAATGAACATCCAAAGGGTTCCTGTCTTTTAATGGAACAAAATCACCAGCACCACATAACAACACAGAAGCGTACTGCTGCTCTTCATTTTGTGCAACATTATTCTTGTCTTGACAGGGTGTTTACTGACAATTATCCTCCTGATGAGGGCGCTAGACCCCCTGGGATATGAAAAGGAGACACTTGCTCATTTCCTCACACTGAAAGTGGGTACTGACTACACAGTAGGTAATGGTGCTGACCGGGAAATAGACATTATGAACTAATGGCTCATTTTTCCCCTTCAGGACGTGGATTCCATGCGGTCTGGGTATTACAGTGACCTCTGTAGCAAATTTATGATTGAGAACACCATCCTGAAAATGGAGTACGCTGAAGTGCGTGTCTTCAGTATCACTGACAAGGTTGGTTCAGAATTTAGAAAAAAACCCCATTGTGTTGCTTGATATACAATAAATTTTAAGCGTTCTGTCATGTAGCTGTGTAAAGTTGTCTCTCCTGTGTTGTTTAAACAGAACTTAACCACCTTGTGCCACCTAGACCAGCTGCTGTTGGTCACCCATATCAATCTGTCCTCTAATCGTCTGGAGCGGCTTCCTCCTCAGTTCGCCATGTTGCAGTGCCTTCAGGTGATAAACCTGCAATCCAAATCCATTTATCTGTCCTGCATGATAGCATTTTTACTTTTTACTTTCTTTGGATGTTCCAAACTAGATTACAAGAGGAAAGCTAGTGATTGCTTTTTTTCTGCAACATTACATTACAACATCACTTCATACTCTCAGGTCTTGGAGGCTGATAACAACGTAATAGGAAACCTGGAAGGAGTTCATCACCTTCCCAAATTGGAAGAAGTCCTCTTGAAGAACAACAGTATCCTTTTTAATCAAGTTACTCATATTCCCCAGGGTTTTTTTCTGGATAATGTGTCAATGTAGATCTGCCTTAATCCTGGTGCTTTATTGATTTATAATTGACAGAAAAAATATTCACCTACCAGTACATACTCTCAGATTTACTGGGAAAATTTAATATTTATCAGCTGTTTCAAGTCACTAACTCACTCCAGCATGCATTGTCCAATCAGGTGTTGTTAAAATTCTGTGCCAACATTCACATGCATACTTCAGCATCTTACTATCTAAATTTCTATATTATATTGAGGAACTGTGCAAAATATTGCGGAATAAGTTATTAATTTATACAAGTAAGGAAAATGATCCTCAAAGATGGCAAAAGCACTGAAAAGATTCCTTTGGAAGCATAATTTGTTCAAAGGTACGGTTGCTACCTGACCTGCATGTGGATGAAGGAGGAGGCTATTATTAACAGCTGTCACCAGATTCTTACAGAGACAGGTGGGAAAAGACCTGCAGAAGTACTCGGCGACAGCAGGGAGTGAGGTTTCGTACAGTAAAGCTATATATTCACATGATGTGCTGCATGGTCCATACCCCACATTCACCCTTGCTCGCCCAAAAGCACCCAGCTGTTAAAATCCATCTGGATAAGATGCTGAAGTTTTGGGATGTTGGTCTGTGAATTGTAACAAAAGTGGAGATTGAGAGGTCTAAAGTTCAGTGGTGTGTCTGGAGGAGGAAGAAATGAAGTAGATACCATTAGTGAGATGTGGAGGTAGGTCTGTGATTATTTGCTTCTTCAGTAACTGGAAACCTGAAGCATGTAGAGATGCTTCGAGAGGACCCATCAAGTATCAAGAAGTGCTTGAGAAAACTTCAGTGAGGAACCTGAAATTTGGGCATCAATTGTCATTTGAAAAGGACAATGAAGACCCTGAAAGTCCACTAAGGCTTACAGTCAGACATTTTGGATAATTCTGCAAGCATTACAGTCATATGACTTGGGTCCAGTAGGAAATCTCTAGTGGAATTTGAAGAACATTTTTGCTGCACATAAACCAGGAATATAACAGGACAGGAAGCCTTAGTTCACAACAAATGGGCTAAGATTCTTTATTGAAGGTGCAGCAGATAAATGGTATGTTTTGTCAGTAAGCCTAACATACAGCCTAACCTAGCCTGTATAATTCCACACTATATTCCACTTCCAACTCTGTGTATATTGTTTGTGTATGAGTGACTAAAGAAATGTGTCATTCAGCTCCTGAGCCGACTGTGTGACCAGAGTTATATAAAGTTCCTGCACAAAAAAGTGGGGTAGACAGAGTTCAGCATATAGCAGCAATAACAAGACTGTTCAGCTCAATGCATGAGTAATTTGTTTACACCTGAAACTTAAAGTAAATAAAATCATCGCTGCAATTTCACGCAACAAACAACATCATTAAGAAGGGAAGAGATGCTTAACAACACGGCAACGCTGCAGGCTCCTTCCTGCCCATGCTTCACTTCTCCTGGTACAATGATGAGGATTTAATTGGGTTTGCAGGTCATGCCACTGAGGCTGCGTTCAAAAATGATTTAATATCTCAGTATGAAATTTGACATGCAGTTTTAACTTTTGCACCAGGGTTGAGACGGAGTGTCCTGTTTGATTCCACTCATTAGTTGTGCTTCTGATACTCGACACAACACTTCGGAATGCTTTCTCATTAACCCAAATGCACAGATATCTCTACTTTGGCAGATCTTCGGCCACTGGCCTCCTGCCCCAAGCTGAAGCGCCTTGATCTCCGTGGTAACCCTGTCACTCAGACGGCCAACATCGCGACAGATTTGGCAGAGCTGCTGCCTTCAGTCACAGACCTCCTGCTCTGATTAGGAGTCGCTGCCACATCATCCCATCCACCTATTGTCCACTGCATTCTCAGACGTGTTTGTGAAAGAGCAAGTGGGTGTTTTTCCAACATTTTGTGTTCTGTCTGGCCCACTTATTTGGAAGAATGTCAATCACATTTTTCCTGAGGGTCTAAAAGCTAGCTGCCTCAGAGCTTATGTCAAGAAACCTCTATAAGCCATCACTGAAATGTCAAGAGATCTGTGTGTAAAAGAGAGAGAATCACTGTTCCATTACTTAAATTGTGGGCGTCCTTTTTAAAGCAAACAAATACGCATGCGGAAACACCGACTGGAATAAATATGACTTGTTGGACTGCGCTCGTCATTGCTGGTATATTTTGTTCTATGAGATTTGAAAGCCACTGAAGTCAAATTATGCTAATGTTCAGAACGTCACCCAAGTCATTTTTTAAACAGCTGTGTAATGTATTTAATGACACTGTACTGTTGATAGATAAGCCACAGATCCAATAATTAAACAGCACACACGTCACTGCCGCTTTGTGTCACAGCTTCTTTGGTCTCTGTTGGCATTCCTGAAGGCACCTTCATACTTTTCAGAAGCACCTCGGTTTTAACTGCTTCTAGATTCACATCTTCTAAGTACAGTATGTCGGGACTCAGAGCCACTCTCCTGCTTAATGTGTTCTTCTTTATGTCAAGGTGTTTTTGTTCAGTCCTATCAAACCAATGCCCGGTGGGAAGCTCGACCTTCTTTTGCAGAGGTAATCCAGCAGTTTCTCACAAATGTTGCACTTTATGGGGAAAATCTGTCTCCCAATGTGAAGAAACACCATGAGTGTGCAGCTCATTTCAGAGGAACCAGGAACAGCAGTGCTCTGAGCTACGTGCTAACATCTGGGTGCTCATACAATTCAAATTACTATCATATGTGAGCACTGTGATAAACAAAACAAGTCAGGTTTGTTCATATAACGTAATAAAAATACGACAATGTTTTTGAAATAGCAGATCGACCAGAGCAGAATGGACTCTGACCATTAGGCAGAAAGTGATGATGACAATTTATGTGATAACTGGAAAATGTGAAACGACAGTAAATAATTTATCTCAACATTGATTTTTGTAAATCAATACTTCCATCGTTTGACACCAGCAACATGCTACAAACTACTTCAGGTGCAAACGGCGGTTGTGTGATGTGACGTCTGATTGGACCACTCCATAGGAAAGAGGTTGATTAATAGGTGACAGTGTCCTGATTGGTTCTGATGGGGCATCGTCAGAAATCCTATCCATTCCAAAAATGGAACAACATGATTGTAGGACACATGTGCTCTGGGTTGTAGTGACAGTGACAATATGCTACCATGAGGAAGTTTAGCAATAGAAACCCTATAGCAGATGCTGATAGGATATTAATTTTACAGGTGTTTTTCCCCAAACCAAATCTTTGGACAAAGCAGAACTCTCATCAGATGGTGCTACATGACAAGTCTGGAGAGAAAAGTAGCAACCATGGTGTGGGGAACAGATTCTAATGAATTTCAATTCTCCCACTAGCTGTTGAAGCACTTCACTCAGAACAACACATGTCAATCATTTGGCGGCACCAGAGGAAAAGTTGGGCTCACCAAAGTTGTAGGCTTCATTCTCAGGAGACCATGAACATACGTTATTCCAGGACACTGTCCATTGCTTCTCACATCATTGTGTTTCTGCTGCTGGGACTTATCTTTAATCGTGGTTGATTAGCTGTTGAAAACCAACCAGCGAGGATGACTTTTAGACAAGTACATCAACCAACTCATGTCGTAATAATCACACTTGAAACAAAGGCAGACTGAAGCCACTCCTCTACAGTGTGTCAAACCTCTCCGTGAGCCAAGGTATGGACCTTCCCACGCGGTGGGAGTGAAACCTGTCACTGTGATGGACATGGAGACATTTTGACACATCACCGTAGGAAAAGCAGACATGCAAGCAGTAATTTAAAGCTCCACGAGCCGGTTATAATGTTCCTGTTATTTTCACCAATAACCTCCTCTTCCTCCTTTACCGGATTTGCAGCATTTTTTTGTAACCACAACTGATTGTGTTTGTCTCATGTTTTACCTCATGTTTTCAACAGTTGCAGTCGTGATAGAACTCTCAAGAGATCACACACACACACACAAACACACACGCACGTTTTCAAAGCTTCAGTGAATACATGCAAATTTAACAAAATTTAAGACGATTCATTCTACTGAAGTAATTTCAGATGAGAATTTAGAGGAAGTGTCTGAACAGGAGGAAGGTGTGTCTTTGCTGCCTCATATTTCAACCGGAACTGAACTTGTAGTTTGTGGAACAAAGACGGGCAACTGAACACTTCTACTTTCATCATACCGAGTGAGTTTAATTCAATGGTCTCATTTGCATCTTAGTCTGCGTGTGACTTTTGATTTGTCATTCTGTGTTATTTAAACCTAGTTTACTGAATGCTACTTCTTACATGAATGATTCTGTTAGAGGCTGCTTTCGATGATCTGTTTCCTGTCATCACATAATGAATGAGGCAGCTGTACACATTTGACTGGAAGAGACAACAAAGAATCCTCACCTTAAAAAAAAAGTAACATGTAAGAGGACCCCAGGCAATAAATAATCTCATAACCACATCTCTAATGCAATTCTCTGTTATTGCAAACAATATGACATTGTAATGTTTCCAGGCTAATAAGAAAGGGGCAAGTAAAGCTCTTATCTCAAGGATCAGTTCCTTGGATGATTTTACGCAACACTAGAGAAGGCCGCTGTGTTTCTCTTTGTTCTATGCGGTTAAAAATACATTGTGCAGTGTGGCTGAACAATACCGACGGCTCTACCCTCTACATGGAGGACAATCTACAACTTTCTTGAGCAGCACATGCTGCTGACTCCAGGAAAGTGTTTGGTAAACCTGTATTTGACCAGCTTTCTACAGTTTTCTATGAGGTCTTCATACAGTGTGCTCCAGTTACACATACATACACCTACAGAATAGAACACAGTCGAGAAGATCGAGCTGCAGTCAGTTGTCATCCTCAAAATGTCAAATCCTCTGAGTGCAGTGCAGCTGAATGATCTACACTACTTTACAGTTGTTGTTTTTTTTACCAACATTTTTATTTGGTCTTAACAGTTTGCTGGATGTGGAAGAGAAGTGTAGATCTGTGTGGGCAGACCCCTATCTAGGTCTGTGATGTTGCAAGTAGACTGTAATCTTAACAATATGGAACAATGCTTCTCTTCTGCCCTCCTTATGTTTCTGGCACTGAGGCTGGTGCGATGCTCGTTCGCATTTTCATTTGTCAACATTTCTTAATACCCATCACGCAGTTATCTTACACAGAATATGGATGTTTTCCTGTTACAATCTGAGATATTTGGTGATTTCTGGATAAAAAATACCTGAGCTTAAAGTCTGAAACAGAGCGAGTTGCAAATGTTGACAACTATACACATGGATGTAAAAATTCACATTCATGCTTGATTCATGATAAACTTGATGATCCAATGTCTCATTGACTATTACATGTATAAATACAGATTTTCATCATCATCATCATCATCATCATCATCATCATCATCATCATCATTATCATTCACAGGTAAGAATGTGAAGAATCAGGTGTTGATGAAAGCCCCAGTCTGCAATTTAAGAAGCAGACGGGATGTAGTGGGAGATTGATTGCTTTATGATCTTTTCTTATTAATCATTCACTTAGCTGCTCAATTGATCAGTTCATGATTTAATCATTGAAGTGCCAGCAAATATTGGAATATACAAATAGCTTGTCTAAAAAATAAACCCCAAGATAGTGAACTGTATTATCACGCAGGACAAACAAAAGCCTCAATCTTTACAATTTATGAAATAAGGAAGGTAGTAGTTTCAGGTGACCTTAAAACATAGATTATAATTTGTTATAATACTTACTGATGAATCTTGATTGGTTCATGAATTGACGAAGTCTAACAAACTTACGAAATTCAAAACTAAGATATGATTATGGAAAATGCTAAATCGCAAAGTTTTACCACAAAGCTTGCCCTTTGTCACCAATTCTGTTCATAACTTTTATGGACAGAATTTCTAGGCGCAGCCAAGGCGTTGAGGGTGTCCGGTTTGGTGGCCTCAGTATTGCGTCTCTGCTTTTTGCAGACGACGTGGTGCTGTTGGCTTCATCAAGCCGTGATCTCCAACTCTCACTGGAGCGGTTCGCAGCTGAGTGTGAAGCGGTTGGGATGAGAATCAGCACCTCCAAATCTGAGACCATGGTCCTCAGTCGGAAAAGGGTGAAGTGCCCTCTCCAGGTTGGGGATGAGATCCTGCCCCAAGTGGAATAGTTCAAGCATTTCGGGGTCTCGTTCACGAGTGAGGGTACAATGGAACGGGAGATCGACAGGCGGATCGGTGCAGCGTCTGCAGTGATGCGGACTCTGTATCGGTCCGTCGTGGTGAAGAATGAGCTGAGCCGAAAGGCAAAGCTCTCGATTTACCGGTCGATCTACGTTCCTGCCCTCACCTATGGTCACGAGCTATGGGTCGTGACCGAAAGAACGAGAGCCCGGATACAAGCGGCCGAAATGGGTTTCCTCCGTAGGGTGTCCGGGCTCTCCCTTAGAGATAGGGTGAGAAGTTCGGTCATCCGGGATGGACTCAGAGTCGAGCCGCTGCTCCTCCGCATCGAGAGGAGCCAGATGAGGTGGCTTGGGCATCTGGTCAGGATGCCTCCTGGACGCCTCCCTGGTGAGGTGTTCCGGGCACGTCCTACCGGGAGGAGGCCCCGGGGACGACCCAGGACACGCTGGAGAGACTATGTCTCCCGGCTGGCCTGGGAACGCCTTGGGATTCTCCCGGAGGAGCTGGACGAAGTGGCTAGGGAGAGGGAAGTCTGGGCTTCCCTGCTTAAGCTGCTGCCCCGCGACCCGACCCCGGATAAGCGGAAGAGAATGGATGGATGGATGGATGAATTTAAAAAGTGACTTTGTGTACATAACAAGCTGTTGATATACATACCTGCATAGTGAGTGTGCTCTATGCAGTACTCCTTGAGAATCTTAGCCTATTCCTCATGGACAAAAGTTTCTAGTTTCTAATATTCCTGGTGTAGTATTCAGGATTTGTATGTACATTTTATTGTGTAGCTGCTTTTAGCATTGTCTGTAAATATAATGTGCAAGGCTGCTGGGAGGGGACTTTCCTCCCAACTACTTCGTAACGTGTTTTATTCACATATTAACTTCATTTGAATATGGAATGAAATAATCCTCAGTCTTGCCACAGACTGATGATGAACTAATCCTGAGTCTTGCTACAGACTCACCTCAGTTGGTTTGTTCACAATAAACCACCCTGTGCTGTTGAGAAAAGTCAGAACAAATATATTCATTTGTTGTAGCAAGATGCACTGATTTGAAATAAATGTGAGAACAAATTGGAAGCAAAAACAAAAAAAAACATTTACACAGGTTTTTTCAGTTAAACATTTTGTGCTTGTATTGTGATCTTCTTTTCCACTGATATATTGTAAAAGATGACATTTGCGAATACATGAAGGCTTCAGAAATATATTGCACTTATTCCTAGACTAATTACATAATTACTAATTACATAATTACTAATTACATGCAGAGGGTTGCGGAAGCGCATCCGGCATAAAACTTTTGCCAAGTCAAACATGCGAATCAAACTTATGACTTCCAAACCGGATCAGTCGAGGCCCGGGTTAACAACGGCCCCCAACAATGCTGTTGACCTACAGGGTGCCGGTGGACATTGGACAACTGTTGGTCGAAGAAGGAAAGGTTAGGGTGATTAAGGATAGGGATGGAAGTCTATTGACAGGGGCCAGTAGTGTGATGGGAAGATGGAAAGAGTACTTTGAAGAGTTGATGAACGTGGAAAATGAGAGACTAGAAGAGGTGACTGTTGTGGACCAGGAAGTAGCAAAGAATGAGTGTGAATGACAGTACTTGTGTGTGAATGAGAGAGACCCAAGTGGAAGAGTGAGGTTAAAGGGAGAAGAGATCAAGAAGGTGGAGGATTTTAAGTACTTAGGGTCAACAGTCCAGAGCAATGGAGAGTGTGGAAAAGACGTGAAGAAGCGTGTACAGGCAGGATGGAACGGGTGGAGGAAAGTGTCAGGTGTGATGTGTGATAGAAGAGTTTCAGCTAAAATGAAGGGAAAGGTGTACAAAACTGTGGTGAGACCAGCGATGTTGTTTGGTCTAGAGACAGTGTCCCTGAGGAAAAGACAGGAGACAGAGCTGGATGTAGCAGAGATGAAGATGCTGAGGTTCTCTCTGGGAGTGACCAGGAAGGATAGGATCAGGGATGAGTACATCAGAGGGACAGCACATGTTAGAGGTTTTGGAGATAAAGTCAGAGAGGCCAGACTGAGATGGTTTGGACATGTCCAGAGGAGAGATAGTGAATATATTGGTAGAAGGATGCTGAGTTTTGAACTGCCAGGCAGGAGGCCTAGAGGAAGACCAAAGAGGAGGTTTATGGATGTAGTGAAAGAGGACATGAAGGTAGTTGGTGTGAGAGAAGAGGATGTAGAAGACAGGGTTAGATGGAGGCAACTGATTCGCTGTGGTGACCCCTGAAGGGAAAAGCCGAAAGGAAAAGAAGAAGAAGATTCTTAGACTAATTACATCCTGCTTCAAAGCCGTGATGTATTGTAATTATCAGTGTTCTGTGTGTCCGTCCGTCCGTTAGTCCACCAAATATCTTTGCAACCGTTGCAGAGCTAGTGCTTTGATCTATGAAAGTAGGTCAGAGCACTGGCTTTGATCTTTGACCTATGCAAGTAGGTCAGGGTAAAATTTTGAATTGAGGGGTGTTGCAGGATGTTGCAGTCTGTGACTGCCTTGTTAAAACATAAAGTTGTGGATGAGCCAATTAAATCCACAACACATTTTTTAGACTTTTCTTGTCTCTGAGGCAAATGTGCGTTTAACACCTTATAAAGAAAAATAAGCAGACACATTAATGTTCAATTGTGATGCCTAGATTTCTACCTTATGTTTTCCTTTATCAGATAATTCCTGAAGAGATGCGGTCAGTCAGACACAGGTCTGCATTGGGCCGGTTTGCATCTGTCACTCTTGAACTTGAGGAAGATGCAGTGGACAAAAGGGGTGAACCAGAAGAAAAGGAGGAAGAAACAACTGATGAGAAGAACCCTGAGACTGGTGACAGTGAACGTCATGATGACTACTGTCTCATAATTGTATCAGTAAAGTATAATAAACTTCACTTCACATGTTGGCTTTCATTTTTGCAGAATTCCTGAGTGTGGTGTCCATAGACCTCATGAAAAGCCAATCAGGGGAGAACCGCACACGCCACCGCACAAACCTGTACCAGACCGATGACTTTATTATTCGCAGAGGACAGAATTTCCAGATGTGGATCACAATGTCTCGAGTTTTTAATCCCAGCACTGACAAACTCCACCTTGAACTCAGAACAGGTTTGTCCTAAAACAGAAGCGGTGTTGTGCATCTTGATTAGGAATTTCAACACAGTCCAGCCGCTAACAAGGCTCCGCAAGAGTTACTTTGGCTTTTTGGTGGTGTTGATAAGACATTATGAATGCTTCCTCAGTTCATGTAAATTTCTTCCATGGCTGATTTTTAATCAGAAGCTGAGTGTGAAACTGGATGGACACAATCCAGCGTGATCACACCCACATGCTTTCTTGACCCTGGCTGAAACCGCCTACATAGAAAACCATGGACATGAAGATGTCCTTCTTTTTTGACAGTTGAACGTAGGTGATGGTTAGGTCATGGGAGAACACAAACTGTATCAAGAAGAATTTAGCTTTACTGATAATATCATAACCTTTTAATCTGGCTTCTTGTGTCTATTGATTGTAATGCATGTGTATGTGATACTGTATGTTTACAGCCAGATAGGGACAGATGGGGTATTTTTGGAAACCACTGCTATGGCAACAGTTTTGCTTGCCTTCCTAAAGGGGTGGGGGAATTTTACAGATGCCAAGTCCTCTAACTAAAATCCCTTTCTACTGACAATTTATCATCAGTGCTGCCCCTACCAACTGTCTGAGCCTCAGCCCTGCCAAATGTTTACCCAGCATTCATCTCACTCTCTGCCCCCTCTCCTCTTGTGTTTTGTGATGTAAGGCAGAGAGGACATGGATATAAGATCCTACAATTACAGAGCGGTGGTGTGCGATAATAAGTGAGGTATAAGAGGAATAATTATAATGTCTTTTACAGAAAGGCTGTGTATCTTATTATAGGAATGGTGAATTTTCCTAAAGATCTGGCAAGGCATGTTATTTTTCTAACTCATTATGCACATAGTATGACGTTAAAAACCATAAGAATAAATGAAATTTAATGGTGTCAAAAAAAAGAGGAAATACATCTTTTTAAATGATGTTGCCACTCTCCCATGGAGAATAATGCTCATATCTCATTTCAAACTATTTTCGGTCATGCTGGCAGCCCTCTGGTTTCAGTCCAAACACTGTATTCTGAGTCACAAACCCCACAGCGTGAAGCTAATCACAGCCCAATCTAAAGCATCACAACACAGATGTTTTTTTTATGTGTGTGTCCCCCCCCCTCAGATCTCTGGCTTTGTTGTTTATGGTTTCCTCTAAATTCTGAGACAGAAAATCACCAAATGAACGATTATGTGATCCCTGTAATATCCACAGAGTAGCTCCAGTTGATGAATCACTATGTGAATGCTTATTAAACAATGACATAGAGAGTGTGTTGTGTAAAGGTGACATTTGTGCTGTGGATGAAAAGAAAAAAAGAAAAAAAAGAACGCTTTGGTGCATTTACAAAAAATCCTGTATCTGCCATCTTGCCAAGAGATACATGTTAGTACCAGTTTTGAATTAATAGCTTACCACAAAGACCTGAGGCAGATCCAAAGAGATAACCTGCTCCAATGTTAACCAAATCCACTAATGATCAACTCAGCTAACACAATACAGCTCATTTCTTATATTCATAAAGGTCCATTTGCTGTTGTTGGCCTTGTTCTGGGATTCTTGGAAACGAAAATCAAAGTTTTTATCTGTGGTCAAAAGTAAAGCGGAGGTGTTCAGTTCATCTGGAGCTCCAGTCATTATATGGACACTGTATTGGAACCTTACTCATCCATATAGTTCTTGACAGACACTGTAGTTGTGACTCGTGAGCTGAGCAGCGAGGTGATGCCTCAGTAGACAAACCTTTTATATCCCACTCACACTGCGAGCTAATGACAAGGCATTGTGTGTGTGCATGTGCACGAGTGGTGTGCACGTATAACTCCTGTCAGGGCAGCACATGCAGGATTTGTGGTACTTGGTTTCTGTTTATTTTGTCACACCACCAGGTAGGAATGTAGGTTTGGCTTCAAGAAAAGAAAGAGGAATGTGGTATAAAAAAAAACAAAAAAACACAAACCTGATCTGCACTGTGCTCTGTCTCTGGGTACAGCATGAACAACAATCTGCTATTTCACATTATATATTCCCTCACCTGTGAATGATGTGTGCCTCATCTCACCTTTCCAGGACCATTGCCAAAAGTGTCGAGGGGAACACATGTCATCATTCCGCTGGTGGGGGCCCTGGAGGGGAATCGTTGGGAGGCTGCTCTAGTGCAACAGGATGGAGAAAGAATTAAGCTGTCAGTGAATTCTCCACCCACAGCAGTTGTTGGTCGATATCGACTGAGGGTGGAGACCGATTGTGGAAACAGCATAACAATTTCAACACATGATTGTTCAGATGACATCTACTTGTTGTTCAACCCTTGGTGTAAAGGTACGTAAGTTTATTTAGTATCAGAGGAATATTTCCTATTGTAATTCACTTGGGTCACATGCTGGTGTGCAGATAGCACTGATAAATTGTGGGTTCTCGGTTCAAATCCCAAAACTCCCTCCCAAAAAAAACAATATAAGCAAATGGTGTCACTGAAAGACGTAAACTATTTCTTGCCCAGTGTCAGCAGGAAGAGGTCCCAGCCCAGGACTCCACACAAGATTAGCTGTTATAAAAAAAATGGATGGGTATCTCCTGAAAGAGTTAGATGAAAAGAACATTGTTTCACTCAAGCTCAACATTTCCAGTAATCTGCTTATCCTGCTATCAACAAGAGAGAAAATAACTTTTTGTTCCAAAAGTGTCACCTATTACCTCAAGAAATGCTCCCATTCGAGTGGGAAAATATCATTCCCTCACTGTTAGACAATATCTTCTGAATTAATGGCGGGTGAGGTGGATAATCAAATCAGAATCAGAATTAGCTTTATTTGTTAAGTTTGTGCATACAAACAGTGAATTTGACAGTGACTGCATTTTGCTGACAATGTGATGTTGAAAATGTTATCAAGTGTTCATGTCAAGAAAACTACTCAACAAACTAAACCATCATTGCTTTAAGAATGTTCATCAAGCATCCTCTAAGTATGAAAGTTGCAGAATTTGTTATTAACGAAATATCACGTTTAAAAAAAGTTTCTTCATTTGAAAAATGTCCTTCTTCTCTGCCAGAGGACACAGTGTACATGGATTCTGAGGAAGAGAGAGAGGAGTATGTCCTGAATGATATTGGACAAATCTACTATGGCACGGAGCACCAAATTGGTGTCCAGACGTGGAACTATGGGCAGGTTAGTAAGTCATATAATATATTATAGTGGTGTGTGTTTGATGGATGGAGTACACACAAGGAGACACAAACTGTTTGGGGTTTTCTCCATCTTTCTTTGGTTTCAGTTTGACGAGGGGATTCTTGCGATTTGCCTTTTTCTCCTGGATAAAAGTGGAACTCCTCCGTCTGCCTGGGGAGACCCCGTCAACGTGGTGCGAGTCATCTCAGCCATGGTGAGACCTCTATACATCTACAGTATATGTGTCCACACCTGACCGGCCAACAATGTTTCCTTTCAATATGCTTTGGGTAGAAATCAATTGGACCCCTTCATCAGAAGCGTCTTCCACCACTCTTCAGCAGTTTCCATGAGTTTTAAGGGATCAGGGTTCAGCAAAGGAGTTTTAGCATCTATATGCAGCATAGATGCTACACAATGATGCTACATTTTACTGAAGCAACGCAGTGTATTTAGACTTAATGCCATTCATATTGCCATGCTGTCAAGTATTAGTTGGACTGAAAATGACAATAAACAAAGAATAGAGAGACAGATCACAGCTAGATAGATAGATAGATAGATAGATAGATAGATAGATAGATAGATAGATAGATAGATAGATAGATAGATAGATAGATAGATAGATAGATAGATAGATAGATAGATAGATAGATAGATAGATAGATAGATAGATAGATACTGTAGAGACTAGGTTTGTTACAGTGGAAAAAACAGTGAACAGACTTCATTTTCGTTTTATATTCGTTTGTACAGATCAACTCTCAAGATGATCGCGGTGTGCTGACAGGAAACTGGTCAGGAGAGTATTCAGGTGGAACCAGGCCAACGACTTGGAGTGGAAGTGTGGAAATCTTGAACGAATATCACTATAACAGTGGCACTCCTGTCAAGTACGGCCAGTGTTGGGTCTTTGCTGGTGTATTTACAACAGGTCAGTTTACACGAACGGACGAGACTTGTGCATATTGAGTTTGTACAGATTTTGACACTAAAGGTCTTATTCTTTATACTTTCCTTTCAGTTTTAAGGTGTTTGGGAATTCCTAGTCGAACTGTGACCAACTTCAGCTCAGCTCACGATACAGACGTGTCATTGACAACTGATGTCTACCTGGATGAGGACATGGACCCCATTGATGACCTCAACACTGACTCTATCTGGTATGCCCTGTCATCAACATTGTGATGCTGCCTCAGCATGACATGCATGAATATGAATGAAGCCTCACCTTCAAGACCTTTGCTTAAAGGAACTTCCACGTGTGGAACGACTGCTGGATGGCCCGTCCAGACTTGCCTCCAGGCTACGGAGGCTGGCAAGTTGTTGATGCCACCCCTCAGGAGACCAGCCAAGGCACCTTCCGTTGTGGCCCTGCTTCTCTTGTTGCTATTCGCAATGGTCACGTCTTCCTCAAACATGACTCCCCGTTTGTGTTTGCTGAGGTCTGTATAAATATCATTTACCCGAAATGAATTAATAAAATAAATATCTTGATAGTAATTCACTGGTTAAATATGGGAGAGGTCCTAGTTTGGGTCTTATCGTACCAATAAATATATTAAAAATGTTTCCATCAACAACAACCAAGAAAATCATGATTCAGTGGCTCAGCATATTTCACATGCCTGCTTTTGAATCACAGCACAGAAGGAAATGTGCTGATTCATGAGAGGCTGCTGCTCATGACACCTCTCGACTAAGCAGAAATGTGTTCTTGGTTAGTTACCCTCTCATTTAAGACTGAATATATCCTTGTGTATAGTGGTACGGACGAAAAATACAAGAGTCTGTCCTCAGGAGGGAATGAAAAACATTATACTTTTAGATTCGATGTGACTCCAAGAATTTGTTGTATAGCATTTCTTTTGCATTAATTCACAATTGATGCAAGAGTAAAACTTTGTCACACATCTGACCTTCAGCAGTGAGTAACCGGTGCTTTAGATGCCACCTCTAATGAGCCATACGGCATTCATCAGATGTGTGACGTTTCCATCTGTGCGTGGTTCTGTTTCTAACTCCCTCTCTCCGCTTCACTCAGGTTAACAGTGATAAAATTTACTGGCAGAAGAACGCAGATGGGACCTTCACTCGAATCCGTACTGAGAAACGTACTGTCGGACACTTCATAAGCACAAAATCTGTTGGTTCTGATGAACGCAATGACATCACACACCTTTATAAGCACCTTGAAGGTATCAGCAAAGACACTGCACACATTAAAATTCTGACTCAATGGAGAGGTGAAGAATGTAGAGTGATATATACCAACCAGGACAATTGTGCTGCACTGTTTATTGAATTAATTCACCCTTTGTGGTCATTCTCAGGCACAGAGGCAGAACGGATTGCTGTGGAAACAGCGTGTAGCTATGGCTCCAAAGCAGAGGCCTTTTCTTCTTCCACCGCAGAGGATGTGTCTGTAGAAGTGATAATGAATGTTGAGGATCCTAAAATGGGACAAGATGTAAATCTCACCATCAAACTGCAAAACTGCAGCTCAGAGAAACGTGAGGTGTTCCTGCACAGCAGGGTGGCAGTCATGTACTACACCGGTGTCCATAAGATCACAGTCAGGAAGGACGTGACTGATGTGATCATCATGCCCAACAAGGGTGAGTGGAGCTCTGGAATTCAGGAGAGGGTGGGGGCTTGCAGAAAGGAAAGGGTTGATTTAGGCAATTTGAAAAATTACGCACCTTTGATTGTATTTGTAGAATTTTAAGTTCAAAACAAAACCTTTTAATGGTGTCTAAAGAAGAATTTGAAACTTGATTATTTAGATTCTTGCCAGGAAAATGCTATCAAGAAAAATCATAGTCTACTAATACACATTTTTAATACTAAATACTAATACACATAATACGCATTACTATAGGTAATACCAATACTAAAACTAATACTAAAACTAATACACATAATACACATTATCCAGTATTTATTTATTATGTAATGCCTGAGCAGTATCTATCTATCTATCTATCTATCTATCTATCTATCTATCTATCTATCTATCTATCTATCTATCTATCTATCTATCTATCTATCTATCTATCTATCTATCTATCTATCTATCTATCTATCTATCTATCTATCTATCTATCTATCTATCTATCTATCTATCTACTTCACTGCATCCTTTTTCCTCCATTAGGCTTATATTTGCTTATTATTAACAGGAAACAGAAACTGGCGAACTGGAGGGTTAGCTTTGGCCACAGCCATGCTAGTTGTGAATGATCTGACTCCTCCCTTTAGTGATTCATTCATATTTGAATGTCATGTTTTTTCATCCACCGCTGAGTAAAAAATTAATAGGATGTCAAAGTAATCTTAAATTGCTTTAAAGGTTTTTTAAAAAATTATAAAATGAAAGATGTTAAAAGCCCGTACTCAAAGCTCTAATTAAGGACGACAGTTAATTTGAAAAATGCATTTATTCACACACACTCACAATCACAATCAAAGAATAAGAACATACATTCTTTGCCTCTGACTCCTGTCTACAGTGAAGCTTTTGGAGTGGAAGCTTAAGTATGAAGAGTACAAGGATGAACTTGTAGACCAAGCTGCCCTGATGTTGACACTGTCTGGCAGAGTGGAAGAAACGCAGCAAGTTCTGGCAACTCAGTTCAGTTTTCGGCTCAGCACCCCAGACCTCCTCATACTGGTAACCCAAAATAGAAAAGAAAGACAATGACTAAAACATTACATCCAGATTTGATCTTACTTCTGTTTTCTTCTTTTCTCATACAGCTGATTGGGAAGGCAGAGGTAGGGGAGAAAATGACAGTGAAGATCTTATTTACTAATCCACTACCAAAGGAGCTTAAAAATGTCATATTCCACGTGGAAGGACTGGGAATCACAGCTGCTCGAAAGATTTACTTTGGGTGAGGAGGAAAACATGCTCTATATTGTGGTCATTTTTTAAATTACTCTATCTGTTTTATGATTTTCATTGTCATTTCCTGTTCTACTCTCAGTGATATTGCCAGCCATGCTTCCGTGTCTCTGACTGAGCAGTTCTTACCCACCCTGCCTGGGAAGAGGAAATTGCTGGCGTCACTGGACTGTAAGGAGCTCACACAGGTACACGGTGTAACCAACATCACCGTGGAGGCTAAAAGCAGCAGTGCTCCGTAGAACTTTGAGTTGAACACTGAATATTGTCATGTTCTCTGGTCCTGAAATGAATGATTCCAAAATTCAGCTGCTTTATTTTGGGTGAACATATTTCAACACAGAATAGAAAATGTCTTTTTGTGGCGTTAAAACAATAGGAGGTTAGAAATGAATTCTGTTTTGTTGGATGCAGGGGTTGGACAATGTGGTAGCTTATGTAACAGATATTTACTGTAATGAACCACATTGAGATCATGTTTCACATTTTTAATGAGTTAAAGCAGTGCTTCCCAATTGTTTTCTCTTAAATTTTGCTTTAAATGTATGTGCATCATTAAAAAAGAGTTGAGTTCAAATATGTCTCGACGGCTGGTGATTCATTGGTGTAACGTTAGAAATAACTTTAAGAAGAGCTGGTGTCACTGAATATTTGGTTACCAATACTATGGTACGGCCGAAAAGTGTCTGAAGATGGATGGATGGATGATGGATGGATGGATGGATGGATGGATGGATGGATGGCTTGAAAAGGCAGCAAATCGTGATCAATGCACTGTGTGCCTATAATGATGGATTGGTCCTTAGATCATACTGTACTTTTCTAGTTAGATATTTATTCTGCTAACAAACAAGTAAATGACATTACAATATTCCCCCGTTACACTATTAGTCATGGTGTTATAGACAATCTTCTCAGCATTTCTCTCCATATCTTGGGTTGCGGCAATGGGTGTAGTGTCAGAACTGGAAGAGGCTTAAGGACAAGGCCTTGGGGTGCTCCGATGGTTAATGCTAGAGCGGTGGTGATGTCAGCAGAATGAATCGTCTGAAGTCTGTTTGAGAGGAATTCCAATATCCATTTTATTAACAACGAGATTTAGTTGAAAACTGAGCCAAAACGAGTAAACTGTATTCTGATGTAGATTTTTTGGTAATGTCCAGGTGTGTGTGAAGTGGAGACATGTTTCATCTTCACTCCTACATTGCTGAAAAATGTTTTTTTAATTTCTTCTTCACAAGAAGACCTGTATTGCTGTGATGTTTCTGCAATTATCAGTGATGGAAAGAAGATCTTTCACAAGCAAGATGCCAGCATGTGTTCTGCCACCAGTTTTCTGGGATTGACAAGTGAACGACAGGTTAAAATATCTCATTGGAACATACTCTTTCCTGTGGCATTCATATATTACCTGTCTCCTTTCCTCCTGCACACAGCACAGGGACACTGTTGGAGTGTCTGAGTTTGTTCTTACCTCAACACAAACACATTCTAATGATGAACAGAGATGGGTAAAGAGATTGACTAATCAGACCCCCATAACAACCGATATCTTGACATCAATTGCAGCCACTCATATTCTGTTTCTATGCTGATTAATGTTGATTTGACATGATTTGTTTTTCTTTCTTTCACCTTTCCTTTTTTTTTTTCTTGCATGGATTTGGAGAGCTTGTACAGTCCTTAAAAGACAAATTCAGATATCTTTGGCAAAGTTTAATTGATTACATTTTAATAACTCTTAACAAATATCTTAATCATCATATGTAATACACACATGTTAATCTCTACTTTTCTATATTGCAGTGCATTTAACGATACTGAAGAGAACAAGCGCAACCGATCAGATGCATACGTCTCCAAAAACAAACATCAATTTTGCACATTTGGGCCTTTGCGTCCGTACAGTTTTCAAAAATTAGCAATTCAACATTGTGCATTGTACATGAATCACAGTTCTTATGTGTTACACAATCCTCTCACCTCTTTAAGTAATGTAGTATTGTTTATTTTATCTAACTTTGCTTGAGCTTTTGCACAATACAATTTTTTTTAACAAAAGCAATTAATTTGGTTAACATTTCAAACAGTAAATACATTGTTTGACATTTTATTTTGCACTTTAATGATCCGTATATTACACAGGGCTGTGTATCCATCCGTCTTCTGCGGCAAGTATAAATCAATCATTCATATTCACGTTGGCAGCTAAGAGACTACAACTCACTAACTGTATTTAGCTGCACTGTGGGAGGATGCAGGCATACCCAGAGGGAACCCATACAGACACCAACATAAAAACTCCAAGAAAAAAGTATTTGATTTGAACCCAGAGCCTTCACCCTGTGAGGCAACATTGTTCTTGACTACACCCATGTGCCGCCTGCACATTAAAATACAAACACCTAACCACAAATATTAAAAACCTTAGAAATGTTAGAACACAAAAATGTATAAAGCTGACAGTGCTATGATATAAATCAGCTAGAGTTGATAAAATGTATAATGGGCACAGTGTGATTTGTTGGAGAGGATGAATGTTTCATTTTCTTAAGCTTTTCTTGAGGATTAATGTTCAACTGCATGGAATTTATCATTAATATTAACATCATTAACCTAAAAAATAATTAGACCAGTTGATTAAATTTACATTTTGGGATTGATCCTGTATTGACACCAACTGAAGGTGGCCTACATGGAGGGGCTTGCTTGGGGCCCAATAAGGCTTTTTTCTAGCTCTGCAGCAGAGTGCTTGACATTAATTGAACCAAACACAGTGCTTGAACAACATCTTCTGCTAGAGTACGGCAACACCACTTGGACAAAAGACACAGAACTGTTGTAGTCTGCACTGTGATGTTAGAACTAAACTCTATCCTCAATTACACAATAGCCAGTAGAGAGAGAATTACATTATAGATGCAATCTCTTTCTGTTCTTCTGGTCAATACACCCACAGCAGCATCCTGGAATCCTGTGGAGAGTTTACAGAGATGTGTTGGAAACAGCCTGAGAATAGAGAATTACAATAATCCAGCTTGCGGTAACAAATGCATAGATTAGTTTTTCAGCATCTGTGTCAGCATGTTTGCCTTTCATGACATTCACTCTGTTATTTAAGATATTCTTATCAAGATGGGGGATGCATATTTGAATAGTACTGTAGGTTTTGATGTTTTGATGGGTCTGGATTTGTTTGGCAACTTTCCAAACTACCTTTCGATTCATTTAACATTTTTTCACAGGTTACATTTGTTCATCTCCTCCACTGTTTGAAGATAAACAGGCATGTTTTTGAGTGCCTTATTTTCCGCACTATAAGGCGCAACTAAAAACCTAAAATTTTCTCATAATCCCGTAGTTTGCCTTATAATCCGGTGCATTTTATATATGGATTAATATTCATATTAATATTGGTTAAAAACATGATCGCTGAAAAAAAGCCAGCAGTCTGGCTGCCAGTCATGCCGCACTCCGCCACCAGAGGAGCCCCCTCACAAGGCACTCGGGCCCACGCCCCCTAACAACGGTAGTCAAGGGGCGTCACCAAAGTCCCGGCTCTGACTGAGCTGCTCTCAGACGGTAGAGCAGACTGTAGGAGCACCGGTGATTACGTAGCAAAACATCAGGAACTTTCAACAATTCTATTAATAAAGTTTGACTGACTGATCTCAGTATTTCCTAACTATTTGGCGTCAGAAATAACCCACTTTAAACTGAATTGGTCTTAAAAATGCCATTGTGCTGTCATCTGGAATCTAGTGACGGTCCATTCTATTAGTCTGTGGAAACACATGGAGAAACTGGCATAAAGGAGAATGAAAGACCCTCAGAGCTGAACTTACAGCCTTTATGAAATTTCAAGAGCAGAGTCACTGCTAGACAAAGGTGTCTGATGTGCTGGATTGATTTACAAATGTAGTTGATAGCTCTGGGGGGGTGTCGGAGGGGCGCATTCAGGCTTGTTGTGTATTCTGTCTGCAGCGACGTGCTGTGAGATTCATGGTGGTGAGACATTGACGTTAAAGTCAGTTCTAGGAGTAAAACAGCGTCATATTTTCCAGTAAATTAACAGCCTGACATTAAAAACTAGTTAAAAAATTGTTTAGGACACACAGCAGCAAATAGCTGCACATCACCTCCGCCTGGACTACCGATCGATCGAAACAATATTTAATTAATAAACGAAGACGAACGTCGGAGCTTAAATATCTGCTTCGAACTTCAGATCAGGAAATAATCCGCTCTGTTCGCACTGACTGCACTCGTAATGAATTTAACTTCTTTCTAAGATGACAAAGTGATCAAGTGATCAGGTTTCCTTGATGAGGCTCAGAATGGATTATTGACATAACAATAGGGGCCGTTCAGAGGTAGTCAGGAAGTCATGAATGCAATCATGACTGCCTGAGCAGCGTGGCTCTATCTAGTGGACGGATTGCGCAACTACAACCGCCGCAGTTTATCAAATGAATTTATTTCTTTTTTATTGTGTGCGCCTTATAATCCGGTGCACCTTATATATGAAATAAATGATAAAACAAACAAATTGTTGAGGGTGCGCCTTATAGTCCAGTGCGCCTTATAGTGCATAAAATACTGTAAACTAGAATTTTGAGTAAACTATAACAAACTACATGAATACTCAAGGAAGAAAAGTGTGGATATTCACACAGTGGAAATGTACGGGGTAATCGATAATGTTAATGATGATAAACGATGTTGCTTTTAGGTGTCAGTGAGGAAAAACAAGCACCCTTCTAAAGATCTGATACAGAAGAAATTCAAAGGAAAGCAATCAATATTAATGTTTAACGTCTGCTTGTTTAATTAATTATTAATGGCTTGTTTGTCACAATATACACCTGTGCACAGAACAACACTGTGGATGTAGAAAGACATTTTGGTTCAGTGTTTTGAGCAACAAGCAAATGAAATAGATTACCAATGAATATTTTACTTTTGTGGTTGTATATTACATTTTTATAACAATATTTCTTCATCATGTTATAGCTTTACTAAAGATAAGCCACCTGTAAAAAAAAATCAAAAAAAAGTTTTTCCATAAAAGGGAAGAAAGTGGTGGAGCATATGGTAAGATGTATGCTTCATTCATTCACCTTCTTGATGATATACTGGTTGCTGGGGCCTATTCCAGCTGGTGACAGACAAGAGGTGGGGTACACCCCAGATGAAATGCCAGCTCATTGCAGGACAACGATGTCTGTCTTTAAAAGTAATTTCTAATGATTTTCATGCACTAATTGTATTTAGGGTGTTTGAAATTTATGAGTTTCTCCAATTTAAAAAAAAACATATATCTGGTAAGTCACATATAAATAAAACCCACAGTTGCACAACTATTTTTGATTTTAGATAATGCTTTGTTGAATTAAGGGGCCTGCTGGCAGAGCCCCCTGCTGTATCGAGTACCATTTTCATCACATTTGAAACCTTAATGTATTTGATGCAATAACTTCTCGATAAAAAAAAAAAAATTCTAGACATGGCTGTCTGTGTTCGATAGATGAATAGGTTTACAGCAGAAATCAGCTAGTTGACATTGCTGTTCACTGAAACCTCTGTCTTCAGCCCATTGAAATTTGACTACTAGTTTTTGAGATATACCTCTTTGTGCTAAATCTACCATCAATTATCTGCTGTGACATTCCACCCTGTAATATTTCAGTGATTAAGACTGGTGATAAATATAGTCTCAGTTTAATAGTTGACAAAATGAATCCTAATAATTTCCTGCAAAAAAGATTTTGCGGTCTCTCAGACCAACAAAGGTCATTTTGGGAATGAAACAATCCCACATGCTGTTGTTACTTATCACATCCCACAAAGCGGTGATGTATTGTAATTGTTAGTGTTTGTGTGTTCGTCGATCTGTCCGTCTGTCCGTCTGTTCGTCCGCCAAACATCTTCACAACCGTTGTAGATAGAAAGATGAAACAAAAAGCACATTACACGGGGAGCAAAGGGGATGAAAATGAGATGATGACATTGACCTTGAGAAAACTCGGTCAAGGTCAAATTTCAACATTTATATTCATCACAGATTTTTGGAAGGCGATCACATGATACCGTACGCGCATTCTATTGGCTGGCGGCATCAGGAAGTGTGCTACGTTCTGTGAGTCTCGGACTTCCGTGAGATACACAAATGTTTAAATTACTGTAAATAATAAGATAAATAGTTCTTCGCTCTATCACGGAATTCATTAACCGTGTGTGGTTCCTGAAACGCACTAACCACGACAAAACTATGACGCACTGTATACCTTTATAGGTACACATCTCTGAAACCTGATGAGATATGATCACAAAACAAAAAGCAACATTTTCAGGAAGCCAGAGACACAAAAATGTGTAGGTCAGGGTAAAATGTTGAATCCAGGGGTGTCTCGCGATGTTGCAGTCTCTGACTGCCTTGGTCACATGGGATTTGTGTTAATACGTTTTGCATAGTATGGTTGAAAACATATAAGACACAACGGAGTGAGTGTTTTGGGTTTTTTTTTTGTTTTTTTTTGCTTTCAATGCTTTGTGGTTCAGCCCAACAGGATGACATTTCTCGGATTAGTGTCTTTGTTTTCTGTGTTATGCATGACCTCCTGTGACAGGATGTTTGCAGCGGGAGGATATGAAAAGGCAATCCGCATGCACTTTGATCAGGTCTGATAATTATCCTAGCAGCAAAGGTAATGCTGTGTCTGATGTTCCTCCTGAGTGATAAACCAATTTAATCATCACCTAATTGCTTGTTGTGAGTTGAACAGCAGCACTTTGCTCTGCAAATTCACTTAAACATAGCCTCCATATGTTTGGGTTGTTTTGGTTGGATATTGACACAGACAGCCTTGACCTTATAAATCCCAGTGCTGTTTGGTGCTATCACTCATATCACTGGAGATTAGAGGTGAAAGTGGAGATGGAACAATTTGTGATAAAAGGCAGCCACTAAACATTTGCAGAAATGGTGTGTCACTGTTAAAGAGGAGGCTGACGTCCCTCCCTGTGGCAGTATATCCAGTTTCAACCCACAAGTTACCAGAGCTAATGGTGATGACATGTAATTCACAGTAGAGGAGATTTATCTTTTTCCTGCAGGTTTTCCTCAAAACATTTTTGTCATTTGACAGAGGAAAAATCGAAAACATGTCAGTGAGCTGATGTTCACCCCCTAAGGCATCGCATGTCCTAAATCAGGCAAAAGGAAAGTGATATATATTGGTACATTTTAAATACACAATATCAATACAAACCTCGAAATTCAGTGATTTTGAAAGAAAGTCAAATGTTTTAATGTCTCAGATTCTTCACCTTGTGATTTGATGACAGCTTTTTCAAACTCGTGGCATTCTGTCAACCAGCCTCATGGGGTCATCACCGGCATGATTTTCCAACAGTCTGAAGGAGTTCAAATACATGTTGAGTGCCGTTGAACTGATTTTCCTTAATTCCCCTGCAAACACTCTAGTATTTATGCAGAGTAAGTGAGATTTCAGTTTTAAATAAATCAACAATGTCACCAGCAAAGCGCCCCCACACCGTCACACCTCCTCCGAGGTTCACAGTGGGAACCACAGGAGATAACATTGGTTTGTCTTCTTCTGTCACATCGAAACGATAGACGGAACAACAAATCTCAAATTTAGGCTTAACAAACCAGCTCACATACTCCTCTGAACAGACGATGTCCAGAACGTCACTGCAACGTGTTCATGTCAGATCTAATCTGAGGTGCTACTGATTTGCAATTCCTGAGGGTCATAACTGATGATCTAACCCACTGCAGCAGACATAAGTCTGCTCCTCTTAAAAACATCTAAAAATTCTTGTACTTTTCTGGACTGAGTGACCTCATGATTGAAGGTAATGATGGGCTGACGGTTCTCTTTGTTGGGCTAAGACATAATGTCACTTAGAGCAAATGTGAATTTGAACAGCGCTACCGGGAGACCAGCTTGTTTGTGTTCTCAGAGACGTGGCTAACTGGTGACGTGCCAGACACTAACGTCGGACTAACCGGCTTCTACTCCGTACGAGCGGACCGGGACACGAACATCTACATCCCTCCACGGGCGGACCCTGAGACTTCACGAGAGACCATCTGTGGGACCACCTCTGCTCTTCGGACCCGGCACCCAGAGGCACTCGTCATTATCACCGGTGACTTTAACCACGTCACCTTGGACTCATCTCTCCCCACAATGGTCCAGTGTGTAGACTGCCCCACACGGAAGAACAGAACCATCGATCTGTTCTACGCTAATGCTAAGGAGGCATACACCGCCACCCCCCTCCCTCCACTAGGTAAATCAGACCACAACCTAGTGTACCTACAGCCCACCTACATCCTGCTGGTGAAACGGCTGCCAGCAACAACACGGCAGGTCAGGAGGTGGTCCCCGGAAGCAGAGGAGATGCTGAGGGACTGCTTCCAGACCACCGACTGGGATGTCATCGTGGGCTCACATGGGGAGGACATTGAGGGGGCAGCTCAGTGTTTTACAGACTACGTGAACTTCTGTGTGGACACCGTGGCCCCTGTCAGGACAATCAGGTGTTACCCCAACAACAAACCATGGGTAACCAAGGAAGTCAAGGCTGTCCTGAACAGGAAGAAGCGGGCGTTCAGGAGCAAGAACGAGGAGGAGATGAGGAAGGCCCAGCAGGAAGTGAGACTCTGCCTGAGGGAGGCCAAGGAGGCGTACAGGAGGAAGCTGGAGAAGCAGCTGGGACGCAACCAGGTGCGGGAGGTCTGGAATGGGATGAGAACCATCACCGGACACAGGAAAGGGCGCAGCACTGTGGAGGGGAATATTGAATGAGCGAATGAACTAAACAGCTTTTTCAATCGGTTCAGCTCCCCCACCACTCCCGGCTCCTCGTCCCGGGCCTCTTCTGGTCCTGCAAACCGCTCCACTTATGCTCCATCCTCCTGTGCTACCTCTCCTTCCACCCCTGCCACTTCTCCCGAGCCCACTCCAAGAACTGCGAAGCTCAACGGCCCCACCTCAACCACTGGACTTCCAACCTCGCCACAACCTCCTGCTCCCACCACGACGGAGACCGTCATCACTGCAGACCTGGTGACGACAACGCTGAGGAGGCTCCGTCCCTAAAAGGCGGCTGGACCAGATAAGGTCTCCCCAAGACTCCTCCGAGCCTGTGCTTCGGAACTAGGGGACCCCCTGCAACAATTGTTCAACCTCAGTCTGCGGCTGGGGATGGTCCCATCACTGTGGAAGACCTCCTGCATTGTCCCTGTACCCAAGAAAGGATGCCCTACTGAGCTCAACGACCACCGACCAGTCGCTCTTACCTCCCACGTAATGAAGACCCTAGAGCGACTGGTCCTGGAGCTCATGCGTCCACAGGTGCAGGGTGTTATGGACCCTCTCCAGTTTGCCTATCAGGCCAAGGTTGGGGTTGACGACGCTGTCTTGTACCTCCTCCACCGCATACTCTCCTACCTGGACGCCAGGGGCTGTACCGTCAGAGTGCTCTTCTTCGACTTTTCGAGTGCCTTCAACACCATCCAGCCCCGGCTCCTGCAGGATAAACTGACCTCCATGGCTGTGGACCCCTACCTCGTGAGCTGGATTACGGACTACCTAACGGACAGACCCCAGTACGTCCGTATGGGGGACTGTTTGTCTTCTATGGTGACCAGCAGCACGGGGGCGCCACAGGGGACCATTCTATCCCCCATTCTCTTCACCCTCTACACATCAGACTTCAAGCACAACTCGGATACCTGCCACATACAGAAGTACTCCGATGACACGGCGATAGTGGCATGTATCCGGGAGGGTGATGAGGGGGGGTACAGGGCATTGGTGGCTGACTTCGTGGAGTGGTGCCAACAGAACCAGCTCCAGCTCACGTCTCCAAGACAAAGGAGATGGTTCTGGATTTCCGGCGGGCACCTCCCTCTCCACAGCCGGTGATCATCAAAGCCAGTGAGGTGGAGGTGGTATAAAACTATAAGTATCTTGGACTGCAGCTAGACAGCAGACTGGACTGGTCACTCAACTCGAACTGTTTCTACAAGAAGGGGCAGAGCAGGATGTACTTCCTGAGGAGGCTGGCCTCCTTCAACATCTGTCCTAAGCTCCTTCTCATGTTCTATCAGTCCGTAGTCTCCAGTGTGCTGTCATACGCCATTGTGTGTTGGGGTGGGGGGGCCAGGAAAAGAGATATGGACCGTCTGAACAGACTCATCCGCAGAGCGGGCTCAGTGGTCGGGCTGAGCCTGGACTCTGTGGATATGCTTCTGGAGAGCAGGACCATGTCTAAAATTAAGGCCATCATGAACAACACCAGGGACCACCTACACACCACCTTCTCCCAGCAGAGAAGCACCTTCAGCGGCAGACTGCTGTCACACAGCGCCTCCACAGAGAGGCTGAGGTCCTCCTTCGTGCCCCGTGCCATCAGGGGGTACAATGACTCTCTCAGGAGGAGCGGGGGGGAGGTGGCGAGGTCAGCAAGGGGTTGAATGGATTTAATTTAATTTAATTTAAATTTAATTTTATACTGTTTATATATTTATATATATATATTTATTTTTTATAATGTTTTATATTTTAATTCAATTTTATACTGTTTATATTTTATTTTATACTGTTAATATTTTAATACTGTAATATTTTTTAAATTTTTTACTGTTTATATTTTAATTTTATACTGTTTATATTTTAGTTATAGTTTAGTATATAAGTCCTGTTAGTGCTTCATGTGTCTGTCTGTTAGTATAGTGTATGTCTTGTGGTATGTCCTGTGATGTCAGTGTTTCTTTTTCTCCTGGTGTTTATCCAGTATTATTTGTTATGTAATGCCTGAGCAGTGGATATATACAATTTCCTCCGGGATTAATAAAGTATCTATCTATCTATCTATCTATCTATCTATCTATCTATCTATCTATCTATCTATCTATCTATCTATCTATCTATCTATCTATCTGAATTTAAAGTGTTAACTGTATACCAACATAAGTTTAATTCATTTTAATAAATGGCCTCAGACTCATGAGAAAGCAGCAGCTGACTTTTGACAAGACCTTTTAGCTGAAAACTGAGATGATGACCTCATGGAGCTGGCTGAGATCAAGCTAATGGTGTGCAAAGCTGTATAAGCATTTAGCATTTTAAAAGCTTTTTTCTTCACTATGTAATTTTATGTGTGTTATTTCATGGCTCTGATCTGTTCAGTATAGATTTACAGCATCTATTTTAGATCTTTCACAGATGATTGTCTCTGCTGATAACCATAGGAACCCAAGCTCGGAGTCATGACTGAGACAAAGACCTTCAAAACCAGAATGTGATAAATGTGTTTCTTGTACACTGGACAATGGTGACATTTTCAAAATAGAATCATCTGAAAATAAAAAAGGTCAAACTGATACTGCTCTGACTTGGACAACAGTGATTTGATAAAAACGCTGGAACCAACATAAATCTCCAGAAAAAGGAGACATAGTCAATTAAAACCTTTGGCCCGAGGTTGGTTTTACCAAATTTAATCAGATAAACACCCATGAAACTGCAATATGCTCCAAACTCCAAAGGTTGACCTGTGTTGGGGCATTTACATTTCTGTTAGTGGCAGGAGTTACACTCAGGAGAGGTATCCACTCACCCAGCTGGGTCAGTTACTGTATATCACACAACCTGGATTCACAGTTGTCATTAAAACAAAAATATGGAACAACAGTTTTGCCAGAGGCAAATTTTCTTATGATGATAAAGTCTCCTGTTCCAATTTCGTCTGTCAGACAAATCAGCACTTCTGAGTCAAAAACTTGAGTTGAGAAAATGTTAAAAGCAGCACTTTGCCATTACGTCTGCTTGTGAGTAATATATCTGGTGAGTAACTGAGATCACTTGAAGGCAGAAAAGCGATGTCATCCTAGCGACTCAAGAAATGGGGCTCAGGAGAATGGAAGAGGTCTTTGTGCCCCAACTTCACACCCCTGGCCCGCGTGTTTGTATCAAATCACTGATCGCTGTATTAGAGGTTTAATCATTCCTGTCTGCTGTAGCAGTTCTTTTCACTTTGTGTATCGGTAAGGTTTAGACAGTTTCTGTTCATCACCTCTATACAATATCACTATGGCAGGTAAAGAGAAAGAGGAATGTCTGCTTGTGATGTATAGGCATTCATACAGGCAGGAGTTCTAAATATACTGGGTTACTGTAATGATATCCAGGCCTGCCAACGTATTGGTGGGCATTGCTTCTCTTGTACATGGTCTGATGAGAGCAGTGGTAGGCCGTCAGGGCAAGCAAAGCCATACCTGCTGGCCTAGCATTACCGGAAAATGAAAAGTGAATGAATGAATGAATGAATGATAAAAATATTTTATATTTATATTTTAATGCATTTTGCTGAAATAAATATATTTCAATGTATAAACACACACACACACACAAACACACACACACACACACACACACACACACACACACACACACACACACACACACACACACACACACACACACACACACACACACACACACACACACAGTGGGATATAATATGACAAGGGCCAACACTGGGTCAGTGTTCTATTTTTAGGTTAGAGAAGTTTTATCCAATCAGAATTCAGCTAGCTTGTGTTGCCAGGTTGAATGAAATCTGTCCAGGACCTTCAGAATCTAGAACGCAGGTCTCACTGCACTGTGAGTGAACAGGAACATACTGTATAGTTAATAGACAGATGCAATAGCCAATCAGATCACGAGTTGGCTTTCTAGGACCTGCTAGCTGGCCCACATTATCCTGACATGTACGCGTCCTGTGATTGGATACTGACTTTGAGAAGGCGGTGCTATGCAAACGCTACGAAGATGCACATTTTGAAGAGAAGCTCTAGTGAGACGAGGGTCCGATCCCTGAACTAGCTGAATTGTTGCTGGAATTACAACGCACGGATAAACTGTACAACCAAGTCATCAAAGTGTTCTTGAGGAAAGAAAGATGAATGTGTTTAAATAAGCTGAATAGCTTCTTTGGTGAGTACAAGCATTTCATTTGAGTTAATCTTTCATATTTAAAAGAGACTTGTTTCATTATAATGCCATGACTGCTGGAAAATAGCCATTGTTATACATGATAGAAGTGATGCAACATCTAGTAGTGTACAGTATTAATGTACAGTGGTACTTCTTACGTACGAAATTAATTGGTTCTGGAAGAACTTTCGTAAGTAGAAAATTTTGTAAGTAGAGACGCATTTTCCATGCAAATGCCCTAATCCGTTCCAAGCCCCCCAAAATTCAGACATAAATGTTTTATAAAGCATAAAAATGCATTAAACGTAATAAATATATGTTACAATTAGATTATAATACAATAAATGAGAGTTGTGCATAATGTAAAAAACAAAGAATAGAGTATTGAATATAAATGATGGTCATTTACCTTTTAACAGCTGTCCTCATTGTTTTTTGCCCTCTTTGGTTCATGCCCTCTTGCCCCACCATGAACAACAGATTGAATTCCAGTCCTCCTTCTGAACAACCACCCACGCAATGCCTTAAACTCCTTAAACGTCCTTTTGTTTTAATAACATGGTGATTGTAGATGCATTACGGCCATATTCTTTGGTGGGATCAACCAAACGCATCCCTTTTTCATGCTTTTCTATGATCTCTTGCTTTGTTTGTACAGACAAAAAACCTCTTTTCTTCGTCTTTTGTCTTCCTCTTTTCTCCGTCACTTTCTTGGGGTCCATAGTGAATACTCTAAAAGTTAATATATTTGCGTAACACTATCAGAACACCTCACGGGTCGAGGGCTGAATGACAAGGACGCTACATAGACATCTATCTAGCTGCACGTAGAGGTCCCTCTTAGCCAATGGGATGCCAGGAAGATGCTAGGTAATAGCCAATGGCAGAGCAGCTATAAGAATGCTCTATTCAGGAACCTTTGGGGGCTGCGAGTAGCAGCCCATACTGTATTTTTACCTTTCACAACTTGAAATTTCTTTCGTAACTAGGGGCAATATTTTCCTGTAAGGCGTTTCATAAGTTGAAAATTTCGTATGTAGAGACATTCGTAAGTAGAGGTACCCCTGCCTCCCATTAATCCTCTGCCATTCTGGTCCCTCTAGCACCACTCTCGCCCTTGTTCACTCTATCTCTCTCCCTCCTTCTCCTATTTCCCTCTCTCAGGCCTTTGTGTGGTGGATCATCGGCAATCGGCTACCTCTGTCTGCTTCTGTGGCTGGCGATATCTAAAGCTGCACAATGGTCCTGTTTCACCATCCACTAGGGGAGTCTGGTTTCATCTCATTTGGTTCTGCTGTGGTTTTTAGGTTTTGCCAAGGTAATCTTACACTGTAACTTTTTTGAGAACAATGACTTAGGCACTGTTTGGTCTGTCCTCAGAGTGGTGGATCCTCAGCAATCGGTGACCTCTGTGTGTTTCATCGGCTGGTGGTGACTCGCTCTACTGGATGGATCAGTGTGCCTTTGTCATACATTTATTATTATTATTGTGTTGTTAATCTGTACATGCGGTATCTATTGCTTCGTCTCTCCACTCCTGCAAGAGGGGTCCCTCCTCTGCAGTCTTCCTGAGGTTTCTCCCATCCATTTTTTCCCCTGTTAAAAGGGTTTTGGGGGGACTTGTTCCTTATCCGATGTGAGGGTCGTACTGCTCGCAGTGCACAAAGGTCAGAGGGATATCGTCCATGTGCAGATTGTAAAGCCCTTTGAGACATTGTTTGTGAATCTGGGCTATATAAGAATAAATAAACTTGAAACACTGTATATCTGTATTTAGTTTCTCTAGCTGTGGTGTCATAAATGATGGTCATTTCAGTCGGTTTTGTTCTTTGATGTAGTTGTGTGACGTCTATAAAGGTGTGAACGCGGGTTCTTCTGTGTGAGTGACAATAAAAGGAGTAGGACTGACTCCTCTTCAGAAGTGATGGTTTTTGTCCCATTTGAGAGAAGTTATAAACGCCTCAGTCCTGAACGCTACATTGGTGGCAGCAGTGGGAACCTCTCACAGTATTATGGGATGTATTTATGCAAGTTTGACTAAGCAGGACATCACTGAAGACCTAGGTGTAAAATGCATGGCCCGCCACTGGATGAGAGAGCACAGAGAGGTGTTTTCAGTTTGAGCATGACACACATTGCAGGAATGCAAATTACCCATGAGACATTGTTATTAGTATTATATAATATTGTTTGTGATAAATTATTAAATCTGTTGTAGCAGATCATGTGAGACATTATGTGAGATAGACCCGGGAGGGTGGTCTCTGTCTACAGGAGAGCATGAGAAGGTTTGAAAAGACTCAGTGAGTCCATCATTTCTGTCTTTTATCATTTTCAATCCCTGCACCCAGACTGCTGTCTCATTATGACCGAAGTAGCTTCAGTGATCTCTGTTTGTTCGAAGAAGATGCTTTGTTATCGGCATTAGACAAATTGGTCTTGAAACTTCAAGGTTAGAGTGGAGAGTTAGTCCCGAATCACTGCAACTTGAGCACACCTCCTCGATGGGCCAACATGACCTAATGTTTCCAACATACATGTTTTGAGGGTGGCATTTCAAACTCTCAGCCACCTATGAAACAAACTATGATCTTATTTTATTGGTTTAAAGGCAAAGGAAAAATGAACATCCACTGGTAACATCCACTGGTAACATCCACATGGTAATTCGTAAAATTCTGAAATGATATATTAAGTTGTTCCTATCAGGACAGTTCATTGCTTCAAAAACAATAAACCTTCAATCACTAGCCAGGTGAAGGCTGTTCTGAAAAGGAGGACCTTTGTAATAAAGGACAAGGAAAATATTAAGACGATACAGAGGGAGTTGAGGCAAAAACTGAAAGAGACAAAGGAGCTGCACAGAAATAAAAAACGTGCCAGGAAGATCCAGGAAAATATGTATGAGGGCTGGAATGGCATGAAGACTATCGCAGGTCAAAACCAGACCAAATGAGCACGAAGAAAAAGTATGCTATATAAGAAATATAAGAAATAGGATTTTTTTATATAGAGAGATTTAAAAACAGGTCATTAGTTCAGCTGTAATATCTGAATAAGTTCTTTGATAAGTTCTTCCACAGGTTTGACTCAACTCCAACTACCTTCCTCTACTGTATTCCATGCTCCCTCCTCTCTCTTTGTCCATCCTCTCACACAGCTTGAGAAAGTGACACCAAATTCTGTAAGAATTCAGTTCTTCATCTTTTCCAGTGCCTTTAACTGGACCAGCTGCTACCTGTACATTGGATCACAGTTATCTCACATATACCTCTGGATTAAGGACTGCGCTTCAGAGCCGAGGACTAGTAGTACACGTGCACCCCCCATACAAATATTCTGATGACACAGCAATTGTTGGGTGCCTCAGGGCAGGATAGGGCAGAGGGGTGAGTAAAGGAAATGTATGGATGATTTTGTGGAATGGTGTCACCAGTAGAAGAGGCAGATCAACACAGAAAAGACCCACGAGACTACAGAAGGAAATTCTGGTGGAGGAAGCAGAGAGAAAAACAGCAGGAAAGCTGTTTAGATCGATCTATCCATCCTGTCTTTCCCTCTCTCTCTCTCTCTCTCTCTCTCTCTCTCTCTCTCTCTCTCTCTCTCTCTCTCTCTCTCTCTCTATCTATCTATCTATCTATCTATCTATCTATCTATCTATCTATCTATCTATCTATCTATCTATCTATCTATCTATCTATCTATCTCCATCCATCTATCTATCTGGGAAACACAACAAGAGTTATCTATGGCTCCTGCATACATTTATTACTTTCATGGAAGCAAATACTATAATCTGCATGCGTCATCAATGTAAACAGTGTTGTATTTATTCACCTTTTAGTGCCTTAGCTTAAATAAAGAGCTCATTCTATTGTCATTCAGCATCTCGGATTCTGTATTTGTAACCATTCAATAAGTATAGAACGTGGGAAACTTTGTCAAATATAAGAAATAGCATTGTTTTATATAGAAAGATTTAAAAATAGGTCATTGGTTCATCTGTAATATCTGAAGTCAGGTGGAGAAAGTACGAAATAAGGTCTGTTGATTTTCTAGTGCCTGGATCATTTAAGTTCTTATAAAGAGAGAACGTGAAGGAGAACACGTGACTGCTGTTGGTTTACTGACAGTGGAGTGGATGATTCACATTCAGAAAATGCACTAACTAAGAACTGAAGGAGAGTAAAAAACAAAACAAAATCAAGCTGCCAAAACAATTTAGCTCAGATTTCACTGGCAGAAGGAGTCAACAACATTTGGAGTGAGGTCTGGTGAGCAGGAGCTGGCTGAGAGACAATGTCTTTTATATAGCAAATAGACATAACCATAATAATCAGTGCATTCAAGCCATAAATTGAATGAAAAAGCTTCACAGAGTGGACAGTCTCCACTCCGTGTTCGTTTTTAAAAGACAGGTGCCAACAGGATGTAAATAAGTACATCACTGTCCAAAATGGCACCTGTGTATTCATGCCAGGCAAATTACTCTTCTGCAGACTCATCTGGATGAGGTTTTTGTTTTGAGTGCTGATTTAACATGCAAAATGAGGTCAAATGTAATCAGGCTACAAATGGGAAAAAGGTCTCATGATGGAATGAGTGACTGACAAGTGGCAGGCGAGAGACACACACCGCAGCTAGATGTAAGGGAATGACTTTAAGAATGACCTTTTGTCATTTCTGTACAGGAGAATGTGGCACAAAGTAATGTGATTTTTATAATGTCATGACACGTTCCTCGCTTTCTTCGAGTATTTAGTTTTGAGCTATACTGCAGTAGTTGTGGTTTGTTTATTTTGCAAGGTTTTCACAAACAGAATTCTGATTTTTGATTAACATTCATGACACACTTATTTCATTTAAATCTAAAACATAACACTAACTGTGAAAAATTATTTTGATGCTTCCTGGTGCTTCAAACGAATGTCACCTCCTTTCTCTGGTGACCTCAAGCTATTTTAGTCATGATTATCATAATGACGACAGTTTGGGCTGCACATTTCAAAACATGTAAGGTGTAAGATTATAGTTTGTATTAAATAACTGAAAAGTAGGATAGTCAGTGTGGCCTACGATCATTTGAATGAACTGTGGTTTGTATGTGGTTATCACAGACTCTTCTCAGTGTGTGCAGTTTGTGGGGAGCAGAAGACATGTGGTTCAGACAGTAATCTAGTCCAAGACAAGGCAGTCCGCTCCATTCTGTCTGCACCGTTGGACAAATAACAGATTGTCATATTAACATGTCAAACCTTATGTATTTTTGGTCTGAAGGTAAAAATGACAGCGTAAACAGTGGAGAAAAAAGATTGCACATCGATTCTCCCCTATAATCTTCAGTCTCCAGTGGTTAGTCTGGATTGAAATGCAAATTAATGATGCACAGTTGAATTTACAGGTTTTGTTTGTCAAATCCACTGCCGGACAATTTGGTCAGAAACATTATTCTTATTATTCGTGTGGCTCTGGGTACTTCAGTCTAAATTTGGGAATGTGATCACTCTTAAACCGAGAACAGAGAGCCTTAAGAGCATTACATTAGAGGATAAGCTTGAAGTCTCAGAGCAGAATTACTCATACAGCCTTATCCCCTGTAAATTGTCTCCTAACTGGACAAATTAGTTTCAGTGAAGTGCAATATCCCAGGTGTGCTCAAACTCTGATATAAATAACAACAGGAGGAAAGCATCTTCGTAGCTGAAATAGTATTCTACTGGTGAATAAGAAGCATTTTAAAAACATATTTGGTGATGTAATACCGGTAGTTGAATTCATTTGTATTGCTTGTCAAGGCTCTCAAACAAACAAAGTGATTTGGATGCTGTTAACTGAAAAAATAATATATTTTTTAGAACAAATATTTTTAAAAAGCACTCTGGGGATTTATGGATGCTGTAACTTCAACTCCCATAATTGTTCTTTTTGAACAGTAGTTGGCGCAGGAAACAAATCACACTGATTCATTTGATGATTTTGTGCCAAGAACATGCATCATTTGGACAATTACAAAAAGTTTAAAGCCAAGGCTTAAATAACCAGGATAGAGTGCTTCTTGTTCTTCCTGATTTCAACAGCTTGTGAGGAACGTTCAGTGTCTCGCTCTCAGCCAGGGAGCTGCCACACATCCCTACCTTAGCCTGAACACAAACTTCACCTCGAAGGTTAACACGACATTATCCGTGGGAAGGGGTGTGTTCTCCTGCAGACGGGTTGGGCTATGTCTAACACTCATTCTAAGTGCTGGTAGGGTAGGTCCACCGCGTGTTTTCTGAAGTTGGTGTCCATTGGGGTGGCTGAAATAGTTTTTGAATGTGTTTTTGAGTGTGCGGCTGTGCTTTTAAATTTTGATTTTCATTTTAACCCTCACTTCTAACAAATGACATTTTTTCTAATGACTCTGCAGGTTGATCGGAATCACAAGAGAAATCTACGTCACTCTCTGTGTTTGACATGAAATAAGGTAGCACTATAAGGTATTATAGCTGACATTGGCGCAGTGGGTAGTGCTGTCGCACCACTTCTGTGAGGAGTTTGCATGTTCTTCCCGTGTCTGCGTGGGTTCTCTCGGGGTTCTCCGGGTTCCTCCCACCTCCAAAAGCATGCACTTCAGGTTAATTGGCCTTTCCGAATTGTCTGTAGTGTGTGAGTGTGAGCGTGCATGGTTGCCTATCTCTGTGTGGCTCCGTAGCGCACTGGCGTCGTGCCTGGAGATTCCCCCGCCTCACGCCCTAAGCCAGCTGGGATAGGCTCCAGCTCCCCGTGACCCGCAACAGAAAGCGGTGAAAGAAAATGGATGGATGGAAGATATTGTTCATTATAAATTCAGTTTAAGTTGCCTGGTCAAATTTGATCTGTGTTAAAACCAAAAGTGTCAATAATTACCCAGAACTTTGTTTAGTATGCACAGCACATGAGCTTGATGTCGCCGTGCAGGGAAGGTTCATTTAAACATGTTTCAGTGTCCACATTATGCTCAACGGTCATTAATCACAAAGGCCTTGATGGATCGGATGATTATAAAACAAAGTTTGCTCATCTTGTTTGTCATAGTGTAAGTAATCTTGTGAAGATGAAGCAAGTGGGGGGGATAGTCAATATTTAATCAGTAATATGTAAGGAAGGAGTTGATAAATGCTTTGTCAATATGATCAAATTGCAAATATTAATTAACTAGTAATATCCTAGTGATTCATCAATGCAGGATCTATCAGTTGCCTAGTAACTCATCATTGTCTTCTGTATAGACCTTCATTAACTATTATGAAAGTAGGGAATCATCAATTCTCAAGTCATTCCTGAGTCATTCCTCACTCATTACTTAATTTACTAATTATTATCTACTAAGATTGAACATCATTGATAAAAAAATTAATTGATTAGGATTTACTGATTTACAAACGGTTAAAAGTTAACACTGACAATGACCAAAACTGTGTTCTTTGTCTTAATGAAGTACTTACAAATTTTCTAACTCAAACAGTGGTTTGCAAAATATATAAGGCAGCATTTTATTATGGTTTTTAGCATTTACCTCATGATGCATCATTGCAGACACATTAGTATGACTGTTGTTTTAACATCAGTAAACTGTGAAAAAGTTACATAAATAAAAATTGGTCCTTAGTGATAAATGACAACTGAGTTTCATGACCTGTAAAAATGATAAGAACATACCCATCACCGTCAAAGGAAAAACAAGCAGGCCTTCCCCTGTCAGCGTCCCTTCACTGACAAAACATCGCTAATAGCACGACATGGACAAATGGGTGAACTGTTCGAATTTACAAAGTCACAGAGGATCATAGAGTTGTTAAAAAGTTTGCTGTCGGAAATGAATTTCAAATTTTGAAGACCTGACATTAAATTATTTATTCATTATTATAATCATCTCACTTTCAGATGCTTATCAGAAAGAAGGGTCGCTGGAGTCTATTCCAGTGACTACTGGTGAGAGGTGTAGTACACCCTGGACAAGTTGCCAGTTCAATGCAGGGCCACGGAGAATGACAGAGAACCGCTTACGCACACACTCACAAATACAGACAACTTTGAAGTGACCAATTCGCTTAAGTTACATTTTTCTTTGGTGGTGGGAGGAAACCAAAGAACCTGGAGAGAACCCACACAGACACAGGCAGTACATAGAAACTCTGTACAGAAAGGCCCCAGGGGGAATCGAACCAAAGACCTTCTTGCTGTGAGGCAACAGTGCTTCGACAAAGACATTTACGTTACACTGAAACATTCACTGCTGAAGCAAGAGACAGTGGAAGGTGCGATTGACTGACCTCTTTTTGCAGGGTATATTCTGTTGAGTGTAGCTGCTTCGGTAATTAGCTTGTTTGGGGCATGTGGGTTAATGTGAGTGAAGAGCTCTTGCAGGAGAAGTCTGTGAATTTTTTTACTTTGATGACGATTTGGATGAGCAGCAGGAGGTCGATTCCTACAGTCACTGTTTGGCTTTTCATCAAGTCTCTGAGGATGTAAAAACTACACCTACAACATAATCGTTGTCTCACGCTGTGTGAATCCTGCTGAAGAGTTGATAATAGCATTAATAACAGGATGATGTGTCTTTGATCATAACTCACGCAAGCTGTGGTGTGGTTTAATCAACTCCATGTCATGTTCGAATTGTGATGAAAACATTTTTTCCCCCTTGTTTAAATATCAGTTTGAGGATGCTAATTTTGCACAAAAGCCCCCAAAATCAACAAATCAACATCAAAATATTATCAAGGATGACTTTTATTTAGCCTTCTATAATTCACTTGTATATATAATGTACTTGCAGCAAGACACATGGTGTTTTGTCTGTTAAGTAGCAGCTTGATTTTCACTCCAAAATCTTTACGTTAACCTGTGTCAAACAATTATTCTTTCATAGAAGCCAGGTGTATGTTCATGAACTCATTCGCGTTTGCATTGAGCAAACATTTTTTCAATGGAAATTATATTGCTGTCACCATGTTTGTGTCTCAGCAATCCAAACTTAGACAGGATAGATGTTAACGGCTGCTTATTTTCTCTTTGAAGGGCTGTGAATATTGGTCCACCAAGTCTCCCATGGAGAATAGAAATGGTGCCAATACTAGCGCTGAGCAATTTGTTTTCTATTTGCAAGTCCACCTGCGTCTCTGCGCAGGTCAGCTAACCAGTCTATTCAGCTCAGCCTCTGGTGACCTTTTAAGAAATGCCTCTAAATTGACTTTGTTACCCATTTTGGAGAAGGGGGGAGTTGGGTAGTCATATCTATTCCTCATCTCTGAAGTCTATTTCTGTTCTAACAAATAGCCTTTGAGGAGGAAATATGACATTCATGTGCCACATCGCATGGATCTGTTTAAGTGTTCAAACTGTTCTCCCCAGCTGAAAGATGAGGACAAGATGAGGCAAGTCAGAACAACTACGAACTTATCATATAGTTGTCATCAGAAGATAAAAGCTAGACACCATTCTTTAAGGGGGCTCCTTAATTTGAGTAAGGTGTTAAGAGTTTTTTAAAATCCCTTGACATCTGAGGAATCCGACCATACCATCAATTTTTATTAATATTTCATGTGACTTTTCAAGGGAGGGATGTTTATGATAGACATGATTCACATGTTTATGACATTTTATGCGACATGGACATCAACATATCAAGTTCGATTTGATAAAACAGATGTGGTTTAAGAGCTAGTGGTGCTGTTGCCTCAAAGTAAGATGGTCCTGCAGAGTCAAGCAGAAACACTGTGTTTGCATGTTCTCCCCAAGTTTGTGTGGGCTCTTTCCAGGTGTCCTGGCTTTTACACCATCCAAAATGCACAAAGGGTTAATGCTATTTTAAAGTTTCCATGGGCATAAATGTGTGAGTGAATGTTTGTCTTTCATGGGGCCCTTCGATAAACTGCTGACTTGTTCAGGGCGTATCACCGCCTTCTGCCCAATGTCAGCTGGGAATTGGCTTCCTGCACCTCAACCTGTTTAGTAAACAGGATAAGCCATTCATCCATCCATCCATCCATCTGTCCTTCCATCATCCATCCATCCATCCATCCATCCATGCATCCAACCATCTATCATCGACTGCTTATCCAGAGACAAGTCACGGAACCAACAATCACAGCAGAGATACCCAGACTTCCCTGTCCCCAGACACTTCAACTAGCTATCGAGGCATTCCCAGGCCAGCCAAGAGACATAGTCTCTCAAGGTCTTCTCCGAGGGCTCCTGGAAGAACATGCCCAAAACACCTCCACAAAAAGGCATCCGGGAAACATTCGAAATAGATGCCTGAGCCACCTCAACTGGCTCTGCTCTACGTGGATGAGCAGCAGCTCTACTCCAAGTCCACTGTGGTGACTGAGCTCCTCACCCTATATCTAAGGGTGCGCCCAGCCACTCTATGGAGGAAACTCATTTCAGCAGCTTGTATCCTCGATCTTGTCCTTTTCATTTTGACCCAAAACTCATGACCATAGGTGAGAATGGGAATGTAGACTGATTGGTAAATCGAGAGCTCCGTCTTTTGACTCTGTCACATCTCGGGTCTAATACTTTCTGTTTGTTTTCTTTCTGTTAACATATCATATCATTCCAGATCCTGTCTCATCTACAATCAGTTCATTCCCTACACCTGCCGTTTCTCCACACACCTGCAGCCACTCCCCAGTCTGTCCCCATACTACAAATGCCAGCTCAGCCTTCTGCTCTCTGCTTGTTTAGTGTTCGCCCTGACTCTCCAGCCTTTGATTTCTGCCTGTTGTTCCAATTCTTGTTTCTGACCCAGCCTATTTCCCAGACCCTGCCTTTCGTCGACCCCTCCTTGGATTTGTCTGCCTTATTTTGGATGGCCTTCCTGTGTACGACCTCGTCTGGTTTTTGGACTCTGCCTGTTTGTCTGTCATTTGGATGTTGGACTGATTACCCGGTACCTGACCTCTGCCTAAAATATTAAACCTGTTCTAAGACTGCCCGCTACTCTGTCGTGCTTTTGGGTTCCCCTTGCCAGTCGTGTTCGATCCCCTGACAGACTCAGCTTCTTCTTCACCACGACAGACCTATACGACTGCAGCATTGCAGCCGCTACACAGATCCATCTGTCAATCTCACATTCCATCATTCCCTCACTCGTGAACAAGACACTTGAACTCCTCCACTTGAATTAAAGACTTCCCACTAACCTTGAGGGGGCAGACCGCCTTCTTCTGGTCAAGAAGCATGACCTCGGATTTGGAGGTACTAATCCTCATCCCACTTGCGTCACACTCAGCTGCGAATGAATGAATGGCCTGGCTTGAACGTGGTGTGACACAGCACCTGTACAGAGTCGTGCAGAAGTACACCTTGTTTCCATTGCTTTTTCATCGGTGGCTTATGACCTCCACATCATTTGGTGTTGACATATAAAACAGGTTTTGCGGCTCTAATTGAACTCTGGCAGTTATCACGGGGTGGTTAACTGCTCTCACTAATGTTGTTAGCAAACACATTTTATATGGTCAAAGTTCACAAATGCAAACCTTCACACACCAGCTCATTAGCCTCTCATTCTCTCAGCAAATTAATGTTTGAGTAAGTATAATGGGAATGAGTCCATGCTTAAAAAACACTATTTTTTCCCCCTAGTCTCATGATTTGATTGGAGATGGGCAAATACATTGGCTATGAATGAATCCGTCATTTTCTTCAGTTGGGTTAGGGTTTCTATATGTTTAAGTATTTGATTCACATAAAGTTTATGTTTATTCAAAGCTAAGCAGCTACTGAATGTTACAATATATTTTTACAATACCAAATTGTACAAATAATTACAATGTAAAGTACAGTACACTAATGTAAAGCATTGTACAATATACATTTAAAAAGCAATTAAAACAGACATTTTCTTTTTATTCTCTCTTTGGCCACTGACACAAACACACATTCATAGTGAAGATACAAAGTACTTTGTTTGGTATAGTCCAGGGATCGGCAACCTTTAACACTCAAAGAGCCATTTGGACCCAGGCTCTATGGAAAAGAACTGGGAGCTGCAAAATAGTTTTAACATGTAAATGAAGGTAACACTGTATATACAGTCCTCATACATGTCCTGCACCATTCTAACTTCCTCATACAATACCACAGTTCATCTCTGGGCACCCTGGAGAAAGCTTATGACAGGGTGCCCAGAGAGGAATTGTGGTATTGTATGAGGAAGTCTGGAGTGGCAGAGAAGTATGTTAGAACGGCGCAGGACATGTATGAGGACTGTAAGACAGTGGTGAGGTGTGCTGTAGGTGTGACAGGAGTTCAAGGTGGAGGTGGGACTGCATCAGGGATCAGCTCTGAGCCCCTTCTTGTTCGCTATGGTGATGGACAGGCTGACAGACGAGGTTAGACAGGAATCTCCATGGACTATGATGTTTGCAGATGACATTGTGATCTGTGGTGAGAGCAGGGAACAGGTGGAGGAGAAGCTAGAGAGGTGGAGGTTTGTCCTGGAAAGGAGAGGAATGAAGGTTAGCTGCAGTAAGACAGAGTACATGTGTGTGAATGAGAGGGACTCAAGTGGAAGAGTGAGGTTACAGGGAGAAGAGATCAAGAAGGTGGAGGATTTGAAGTACTTAGGGTCAACAGTCCAGAGCAATGGAGAGTGTGGAAAAGAGGTGAAGAAGCGTGTCCAGGCAGGATGGAACGGCTGGAGAAAAGTGTCAGGTGTGATGTGTGATAGAAGAGTTTCAGGTAGAATGAAAGGAAAGCTGTACAAAACTGTGGTGAGACCAGCGATGTTGTTTGGTCCAGAGACAGTGTCACTGAGGAAAAGACAGGAGGCAAAGCTGGAGGTAGCAGAGATGAAGATGCTGAGGTTCTCTCTGGGAGTGACCAGGAAGGATAGGATCAGGAATGAGTACATCAGAGGGACAGCACGTTAGAGGTTTTGGAGATAAAGTCAGAGAGGCCAGACTGAGATGGTTTGGACATGTCCAGAGGAGAGATAGTGAATATATTGGTAGAAGGATGCTGAGTTTTGAACTGCCAGGCAGGAGGCCTAGAGGAAGACCAAAGAGGAGGTTTATGGATGTAATGAAAGAGGACATGAAGGTAGTTGGTGTGAGAGAAAAGGATGCAGAGGACAGGGCTAGATGGAGGCAACTGATTCGCTGTGGCGACCCCTGAAGGGAAAACCCGAAAGGAAAAGAAGACTATTAACTGTGTATTGGGCGTTTTTTTTTCATTTACGCTTGTGTAAATAATAGTGTTTTGCTTATGAAATCTATGAAGTGCTACAGAGAAAATTAAATGTTATTCACATAATGAACACGTTTAGAACATTGTGAACTCTTAAAATAATCATAACAAAACATGTCGAGTGGAAGGTTTCTTTCAAACTAATTAAAAAGCTGAACTTAAATTATCTAAGTAGCAAACAAATATATGGTGAGTCGTCATTCTTATATCGCCTTTGGACTTTTGGAGTGTGCAGCAAAGCCTTGACCTGAATTAAAAAAAATTAATTGAAAAAAGAAAAGAGCGCTGAACAATGAAAAATAAATAAAAAGTAATTTAAACCTATCTGCAGTTTTATTTTACCTGGCGGCTTTCCGTGACTGTGATGCATATTTTGAGCGAGAAAAAAAATAACAAAAATAAAGATTTTTATTCTAATGTTTCAAGATCACAGTAATCTTCCAATTTACTACAATTAAAAAATGCACTAACACAAATAAAAGACACTTCTACTGAATACATATATTTTATTTTCCCAAGTCACAGGGAGCCGCAGTATAAGGATGAAAGAGCCGCATGCCGGTTGCCGCCCCCTGGTATCAAGTCTTTGAATAAATACTAGACTTGAAGAATACAACTATCAAGCTTGGCATAGATATTATTGTACAAAAGTTTTAACAATACCCTCTCTTAGAGAGTAGTACATTTTTAAATTTGAGTGCAGATTCAGTATTGGTAGACATTAGATGATTGCCCTCCTCTTAGCCCAATTTTTAAAGAAAGTCAAGCAAAACTCAGACGACAAACAGATCGTTTTCAACTATACTTTTCATCATTTTTGCTGCTTGATGACAATGCTGAATTTATAAAGTGCCTTTTGAAAGATATACTGTAGGAAAAGAGCCTTCTGTTTCAAAGTTACTCATTTTTGAAAATCTGAAGTAAGAAGATTCATTTGCGTAAAGAGATTATGAAACCTTTTAGAGCCTTACACAACTATAGACCCTTTTCCTCACCTCAAATTGATCTAAATAGGACTTAAAAGTTTTTCTCATCATAGCAGCCCTGTGAAATCAGTGCGTTCATCCAAAGGGTCTAACAAAAGCAACAGCTCAGAAAGCTGTAGATCTCACATAATATCTTAATTATGGTAATTACATCCTATCTGGCTGCATAAGTCATTAACAGCCTTTAGCAAATAAAGAACGGTAAGAAAGACAAACACGTCACTCTCTCCTATCCTACTTACTGAGATTTTCTGTGAAGGTTAGCATACATTCTGAATTTAACATATGCACTGCTTGAAAAAATCTGGCATCATGTCAGGCTGTTTTTAACAAGGGCAACTGTACCTGCTTTTGAAGGTGCCAAAGAGCTGCTTTACACAATATATTATTAGTTCAGTATTTCAAAATTAATACATTACTTATTGTATTGCTGTGAGAAATGTTGTGCCAGTCCTTGAAAAAGTAATCTTCTTTTTTTTTTCCAAAAGACATCCTGCTTTTGAAAAACTGATGGAAGAACAATACATGTGTTTTCTACAATATTTAACAAACAATTGTTACTGCAGTTCATAATTCATGGAAGTACAATTGAATACATCTAACATGACTGAGCCTCAATCTGAGGTTGGACTGATTGTCTTTTAGGACACAGTATCTTTGAAAAAGCCCTTCGGAAGCTGCTGTGGCAAACCGGGTACAAGAACGGGTTGATGGCAGAATTCAGCCACAGAAGCCAGAATGTAATCTCATACCAGTGGTTCTCCACACATGTACCACTACAGGCAGCACGGATAATCATTAGAAGAGTGTAAGGAGCCCAGCAAATCCCAAAAATACACACAATGATGGCTAAAGATTTGGCAATCTTTTTGTCCCGTAAAAGACGAGATCCCTGCGTCCTTCGGCCAGGGGGCATGGAGGGGGCTGTGTGCTGAAACAACCTGGAGTTTTTTCTTTCAGGAGAGAACTTCTCTCTCTGCATGAATATCTGATTGGCATGTTCCCCACAGGAGGAAGGGGACAGGACATCATCATCCTCAATAACTGCAGAGATAGCTGTGGGTTCGCTGGATGACACCTTTCGAGTCTTCACAAAAAACACAGACAGGACGCCTCCTTCTCTGTGCTTCTTACTGACCGTCTGTGTCCTGGCATCATCCTCAGCGCAGGCACCTCCATTCCTGTTTCTGCGGTGGATGTTCAGGTATATGCTGAGGTTGAAGAAAGCCACAGACACAAACGGCGTGAAGAACTCAAAGGTAGAAGCACTGAGCAGGAAGTACCACGTGAAATAAAACTCGGCATAGCACTCATGAGCTGGGACGACGCTCCGGCCGACCAAAGTCTCCCAAAAGATGATGGCAGGACCGTAGAGGAGGAAGGCCAGCACCCACACGGCCACCATCTTAAAAACAGCCTGGCGGGTCATGTTGCGCTGCGCCCTGTATTTAACCTGCGTGGAAAAAAGAAGCGTAAGTGTGACTCACAGTTATGCAAATAAATCTGTTTGTTACAGCTCAGACTGCTGCAGCTGGTCACATACAAACCCACTGACAAACACACTTGCTTCCACTCCAAGTCCCTCGTACAAATGAAGCACTATTTTTAATGGGCCGCCTCAGAACTGCAGAGAGATGCTGTAAATAAAACAGACTCATGATGCCCGTATTCTTCGGTGTGTCGCTGAAGCCAGTGACGGGAGGCTGAGAGCCACATTCACTGATGAAACACAAGAGAGTGAAAGAGACATCTGGTTTCTCCTGATCCACTCCTACATCGTCTAACGGCTGTCGCTCATTCTCTTTGCACTCGCTCCATTTTCACTTCACGTCCTACATAATGTCTAAACTCTATCATTAAGCACGGCCCCAGTTTTAACCACTTGCTCTCCATTGTTGCCAAAATTACAGATTAAAGCCAGACGCCCTTATAAGGGGATAAATCATCAAATGCCTCTTAGCAGATGCAACACCTGGGCATGTCACTATAAGACAATGGTGTTGCTAATGTGTAACCAATACACTGCTCTGACTCAATAAATAATGCAATATAACCACTTAATGATGCTAATAAAAGATTTTTGCTCAAGCCTCGAGTGGTCATTATAAAAGCAGGACTCCCAATTTCTTTTGTAAATTAGAGAGGTCCTCCTCTGTGGATTGAAAAATACTCATCGAATAAATAATACTGCATGCAGGCAGCTAAAATCAACAACAAGCAAATATTTAGAAGAGCAATAAACTGCTTAGCTAGCAAAAACGTGTAGAAAAACACAGAAAATGTAGTGTCAAATTAAAACTTTTCTATTTTATGATTAGCACAAACCAAACTGATGAGGAGGCCAGATGATTTAACTTTCTACAGAAAGGCTATAGTTTAATTAAATTAACACAATAAATAATTTCATGTGGGACAGCGTTGCGAATACCAAACAACAGCAAATTACATTTTACATTAGAAATCAAATTTTACAGTGATTAAATATATAGAGTAATAAAAGTTTTTAAAACGCCCTTTAGACAGTGCTCTCTAGATACTCAGTGATAGTTGCGTGACACACAAGATGCAGATTATAAAATGTATCAAATGAAATTAAAGCAATGAGGAGGAAGTTGTCATCATTTCCCATAATGCACCTTATCAGCATTTTTCATTAGCTGCTTTTGCACATCCTGTGTTTGCATTTACACACAAACAGGTTCAATACTTTCATAAAGTCCATCATTGCCATCTTGCCTGACATCAAGATCAATTTTAACTTTCAATGGATGAGATGACACATAAGCTGTCTGCCTTTTTTTAGGAGCTGCATGGTTTGAAGGTCAACAAGGTGTATCCTTCATTGACCAAAGGCTGGAACGTACTGAACACTGATTATAAGATGATATGATCTACAGACATTTTTACTTCACCTTATGACACGAAGCTCATCGCCTGTAACCTAGCAGGGGAGACAGCTTGGATTTGATTGGTTGATCTATAGTTAAAGTGGTTGTAGTAAAAAACACTATTGCTGATGGTACTAATAACAATAATACAGTAAAAATTTGTAACAATATAAATTGTGTGAGAAGTGGGCTGTATTCGTTAGCTGAATTTGAAGGAGTCATCAAATTGGCTTTACTGGGTTGCTGTGACCTGGATAGTCACATCCTTCAAAAGATGAGGGACCTTGAATTGGAACGCAGCAAGAGCTGCAAGCAAGCAACATTTTCTCTATGTATCTGTTGGTGCATATCAGAGGAAACAAGATGGAAAATATAAAATGTGTTAAGACGAAAGCTACAAGAAACATTTGAAATAAAATACACGACGGAGAGAAGGCACTTCAGCAGTTTCTTTCTTGTCGATCCCGTTCAGAGGTGCAGTGTAGGCCACACGCGCTTGTTTCTCAAAGTCTCCATCTTCTGGAACATACTTGGTACTGACTGTACTGGGTGGAAATTTGGATATTTTTAAAGTAACTAATTTTAATGAACAATAAATAAAAAGTAACTGAAATAACTTGGTAGATGTCCATCATCGTGAATTACTGTAATTAACAGCCTGTAGCCAATCAGAATGGAGCATTGACAGACATGACCTTGATGAAAGGTTGGTCAGCTCACATTCACATAAAATTATCTACTTTGAAATACCCTGTACTCCCAAAGGGCTTCAGCATGGACAAGCTATTAAACCCAACAGGTGTTTGATGGTAGGATAAGTTCAAGAATGAAAATACACATCACTAGCGCTCTTGTCTAATTTGCGTGTTTCTGTATGCTCAGTTGACACACATTTCATTAGTAAATATCATCATCAACTAACCCCAATCAAGAGGTTACCACAGCAGAAAGTGACCCTGTCCCACGGTTTTCATTTTCATCAGCCTCTCCGATGGCTTCAAGCCATCAAAGAGACTGTACTCTCACTGGTTCTTAGGGAAAGTAATGAAAATCATAAGATGGATGTTTTTAAAACCATTTGAAAAGCAAAGAAGCAGGTTTTTGTCAAGTTGATTCACATTGTGTTTGTTCCCAACAGACAGGGAAAATAAAGTCACCCTTGTCTGTACATTGTGTATCCGACACAAAACAAGGTATGGTTTGTCCACATCTCCTCAGAAAAAAACTGGACAGAATAAAGTGAGATTTCACACATGCATTTGTAAGTCCCAGAAGCTGTGAATTTATTTTAATTTATATAATTTCCTTTTTTTTTTTTTTTTTTTTTTTTTTAAAGCTTAGTTGATTGCTGATATTTGCATTTAGCGTATTTACCAATCGCAACCGTAGAATCCACTGTATTGAGATCGACTGGACAAAATGACAGATTAAACATCTTGGTACACGAGTAACGACGAATGTAAATAACTTGAACGCAGAGAAAACTACACCAGATAGAAGCACACATTTTACAACTGCCCATAGCATCACGTCAATTTCATGAGAGTGTCTGTGTGGTAATAAGCACCTCTGCAGTCAGTACTTACTGCTCTGGTGACAGACAAGAAGCGGTCATAACTAATGAGGACAATGTTGAAGACTGAGGCGGTGCAGAGCAGGTAGTCCATGACCAGCCACACCTTGCAGAGACCCTTCCCCAGCATCCACCGACCTGTCAGGTTGTACGGGATGTACACTGGGATGCAGAAGGCACCTGGAACAATCATGCACACAAACACCGCAACATGATTCAACCAAAATTGTTTTACCATTCACACCTTTCCAGACCTCCTGGAGATGTGGATGTGGGATCCATTATGACAAAGACATGACTTGTTAGATAGTGCTTGTCACACACAGACCCCTACAGCAATGAATAAAGTGAAAGACATTTTGGGAACAAGGGCGGACTGCATTGGCTGTTTTGTTCAAGGAGAAGGATGCACAGTCTAATGCTGCAGATAAGAGCATCACAATAAGAAGGGTGTGAGTGTCTTACAAAAATCCTAGAAATAGACCTGCTACTGTAACTAATGCAGAAAGAAAGGTCACCAGAAACTAGTCAATGAATGGTGACACACTGGGAATGTTACTATGTGTTTGGGGCGTGTAAAAATAGCCTCTTGGTGGGTTTTCATTCAGATGGAGGAACAAAAGAAGCAGCCAAAAATCCTCACAGGGGACAGAAGAGACTCAAAAATAAAGAAGAAAAGGCAACAACTCACCCACGAGAAAATCTGATATAGCAAGGTTCAGGAAGAAGTAGTTGCTTTGAATTCTCAGGCTTTTATCTACAATAAAAGCCATGATGACCAGCGCGTTTCCAGCAACTACAACCACAACCAGTGTCACCATGAGGACCGATAAGATCACCGCCAGGTATCCTGGGAGGACAGCCCCAGCCTCCAACACCGCAGGAGTCAAGTTGCCGCTGGAGTTGGACTCCAGAATATGCGCGCCCATAGTTAATTCACAGACAAAATCATGGTAGACCCTTTTCGTGCGGAGCACCGAAACAACGAACAAGTCCAATTACGCGCCCAAACGTTCCGCTCCACTTTGGTAAAGGGTCCAACGTGACTGAACACCGGTGATTAAATGATAATAATAAAATTCCCATTTTCTCAATAGGACTTCTGTGACGAGGAGATACACAAGTTAAATAAAGATTGGTATGTGATAATATTAATAAGTGATCCTCTGGGTGTCCTCTCCTCTCTCTGGTCTGCTTTATTAACAGTGCTGGCTGTGCGTACTGCGGAGCGCACAGTTCATTTTGTTACCAAGTAAAGTCCGCTAGAAAAGAAGTACTATGTCCGGTCACGATTTCAAAACAAAACATTCAACGGTGCCGTTTTGGGAATAGAGATCAATATCGGAATTAAACAGCGCATTGATAAATTTTGTAAAATAAGTTTACTCAAGATATAATAGAATCTTACAAAAATTCAGTATATATTCAACACGTAGCTTAAAGGGTAGCCATTATAAAATCTATACCTATAATTGTTTCAGTTTTACATAGGGTCATCTTGAACCAAAAAAAAAACAACTGCTTTTTTTGTGATTCAAAACTGTCTTGCAGTAAAAAAAATAAATCGCTCAGAGCGCCTCGTCTTTGCGTGAGGCGAAACGAAAAGGTGTGAAATCTTCGAGCTTTTATTGTGGAGGCAAAACAGATTCCGGTATGAAGTGATTTCTGGTAGTTTTGACTTCTTTGTCCGCCAAGCGACAGATCAAAGTCTGAAGTCAGCAATCAAAAGCTGATCTGAGCAGCCATCTCCATCAGCTGCACGAATTCAGACACATCAAAATGAAATTCACTCACCGACAAGTCCTCCAGACAAGGAGCCCAGAAGTAACCTCCTCTGTCTGCTTTGTGCTCCAAGTTAGAGCAATCAACTAATCACTGAGGGAAGGATCAATGGTGGATGGATGGATGGATGGATGGATGGATGGATGGATGGATGGATGGATGGATGATGGATGGATGGATGGATGGATGGATGGATAGATGGATAGATAGATAGATAGATAGATAGATAGATAGATAGATAGATAGATAGATAGATAGATAGATAGATAGATAGATAGATAGATAGATAGATAGATAGATAGGGGTGTATATATAGATAGATAGACAGACAGACAAATTGCTGAAGCGAAATCATTAAGATTGATAATTATTTTTATTAGACATCTTTATTTGATATTTTTCAGCAGCGGCACATTTTATTTAATAACTATCATTTTTAAATTCAAAGCTGTTGAGCCTCTCTGTTGACCTTCTGGATTCTATGAGCAGGAGCAGACTGGTTATTATTTTGACAGTCCACAGAAATGCAGCCATTGTCTCTCTGCATCAGCCTGTGCAGCTGCAGCTGTTGGCTGGGGATGAAGCGCGCCGTGGCTGTGCAAGCCCCATTCAGAAGAATAAGACGATGGCTGATTCAGAATTACTCTACCTTTGACATTTTCCTCCTAACAGATGCCAAATTGTAAAACATGGTGACATAATGTAATCCAGCTTTAAAATAATCTGGGGGGGGGGGGGTTGATTGGCTGAGAAGCGTGAAGCTGTTGACAGCACTACTGTCTTGAAATATAACAGTATGGAGATTCTATCGTCTGCCACAGAAAGAAGAAAAACAGAAGAATATAATAGTTGAATCTAGCCCTGTTAGATGCAATTCTCACTAGTTGAATACTGGATCAAAACTTCAATTATTGAAAAATATTTATGAAATTCTAACATTTGCCCAAATGTAAAATCACTTCTCCAATGAACAATATGTTTAACAAATTAACTTGGAAACAAACAAAATGCAGAAAATAAAAGTTCCTAAAAGTCAAAGAGCACAACTTGGAGATAGTTGCAGAAAGTTTCATAAACAGAAAAAAACAAAACAACCAGTTTCTGAGATACGGTATTCGTTGTTCCATCGTCGTGTTTGGGATCCATCCATCCATCTTCTAATCACCGTTTTATCCACCGTAGCGGGGGTCACGGGGAGCTGGAGTCTATTCCAGCTGGTTTACGACGCCAGTGCACTGCAGAGCTGTTTGGGATCCCTAGATGATAAATTGATGGAATTATGCCACAAGCATGATGACATCATTTAATGAAATAAAAGATTGAATGAAACATGGAGGTGGTGAAGAAGTGGTCATCCATAGGTTTTCTGAAGAACTATGGTAGTGTGTTGTGATATTGTAATAACTCCACACTTATGGAGACCAAAAATCCTCTTAATACAAGGTTGTAAAAATGTTTATTAAACACTTACTTTCACTGTGGAGTAAGATGCCTGTGCACAACATTCCTACATGCCTGTTCAAACCCTTTTTTTTCTATTTTACCCAACATTGGCTGGAGCGTGCCTTGGTAGTGAAGGAGAACAATGAGTGATTGAAAAACTAAAATATTTCTCCTAATCTACACAACACAAAAAGATTCAATTTGATCATTTTTGTTTGTGTAAATATACTATGTATAACATATTAGCATTAAAATTTTAAAATATTTCTTGTTATCGAAAGGAAGGTGATTTTGAGCAGTTTTAAATGTACAGTTAAGGATTTACACCTGGAGTTCACAGAGTTTCTAGAGAAACATAATTTTAACATGGTTATTCTACCATCCATTAATAATGCTTGATGCTATTGCAATAGCTTTTGGTGCCTAACATTAAAACTATGTCCAGAAAGGTATTTACCTACAGTTAGTATTAGCAAAGAATCGTGTTGTCTCTCCTACCACAACATAATGAAAACTGGCAGAGAAACAACAACCCTAGATTTCTGAGATCTTTTTATTCCAAACACAGAGACAATAAATGATTTTAAATGATTTTATTTTTAAACTGTTCTTAAATTCTGCCACAAGCAGTTGGTTGATATTTTACATGTGAACATTTATACGACCCCAGGAGGAGGACATGCTTTTAGTTGCGTCCCATTGTTTGCTAGTTTGTCAGTGGCGTTATACAAAAACTACTGGACAGACTACATGAAAGAATCTTGCTGGAGCAGTGGGTCCTGGTCTAGAATACTCCAAACCTTTCTCCTTCATTTTGCTCGATGGAATCTTTTCCAAAATTATCATTCGTTTTTTTAATGAATGATGCATTGATCTTGATGCTTAAAAATAATCAGGCAGTCAGTGTCTAGGAAGTCATGAAATGTGATTCATATGCAAAAATCAGACCATCTGATTTAATAATAACAAGGTAGTCACAGACTTCAACATCCCGCGACACCCCTGAATTCTGATTTTCCCCTGACCTACTAGCATAGGTCAAAGATCAAAACTAGTGCTCTGACCTACTGTCATTGTCTATGGCTTTACTCACACTGACCTTGTCTCTCGTCTTTCTATCTTATCCAGTTCCTGAGTGTACAAATGTTGAAGTTTGACCTTGACCTAGTTTTCTCAAGGCCGAGTAATGTGCTTTTTGTTTCATCTTTCTATCTGCAACGGTCGCGATGATATTTGGTGGACGAACTAACGGACGGACAAACAGACGGACGACCACATAAACACTGACAAATACAATACATCAACGCTCTGAAGCGGGACGTAATCATCTTTTCATTTCATAGTGTGTAGTCTTCCCTGGAATCATGGTTACAGAGCTGGGAGGCTGCATTTGGGTAAAGATGGATTGGCTTAATGGGTGCATTTGGGCCGTGGCAGAGATGTGCATTCTTCTTAGAGCCATTCTGGTTTCACTGTGTGTTGTATTATTACTGTTTTTAATACCCTGAGGGTCCATACTAGCATTATTTAAATTTAAATGGATTTTGGTGCAACAATGAAAGTCATGAGTCTCACTGTGTTATAACAATGAACCACTGAAATATACAGTATGAATATGTAGACAAAATTTGAAATGTTTTAAGTGTGATAATTATTCTCTCCACCTTCAAATATGCATTTTGCTCATGGAGTTCTTGGCAAGCCACGAAAAACATGATTAAGGACTGGATGGAGGTTACAGTGTGATGGCAGGCTCTCAGGCAGAAACAACACTGCTAAAAGAATTAGCTCTAGTTATTCTCAATGGCTGTAATGAGCAGCTTTGTGCCTAACTATAGAGGGAATTCAGGAATATCAGCCTTATGTTGGTCATTTGTGTTCTCGTTCAAATTAAATGTTCTTATTGGCTAAAGCTCTTCATTGTTTTCCCTAAAGACAGGAAACACTGATAAGTCTGTGGTGGTGAAACCAAACTGCCATGTGCACAGAGCAGCCCCAAGTATTTTTAGAACGCAGTCCTCCACTGCCTAAAGCCAACCCTGGAGTAGTTAATATGCAGCCCATGTATTCCAGGGATTGAGTTACATGAAAATAGAGAGGTGAGGCAGAATCCCTCAAGAGCTGATGTGTGGTCAATGCACTGACAGAACACACACCTGTGAAAAGTATTTGTCACAACTAAACAAGATATGGTCAAATTAGAGGAAATGGATGAAACATGACAAAATGATTCATTTAGTGGTGCTTTACTTTTTAAAAAAATGAAATTATGGACTGTCAACATTTCGTTTCAAGGGTTTTCATTCATGCTGTTGAAGCAAACAGTTACATTAAATGTAGTTTAAAAACAAATGTGTTTTCAATACATTCTTTGCAACCGCAAGAAAGGCCTGTTTGTCCATATGGACACACCTCTATGAGCCTAAAATAATCTTTTCACAGAAGAGTGAAAACGTGTAATAGAAGTCTGTTTTTCCTTAGACATCATTTTGTTTTCTTGCTTTTTGTCTTTTTGGTCTTCACTCCTGATTTGGCGGCATCATCCTGTGAAATAAGAGGCAAGAATTACAGAATGAACAGACCATCACTTCTTACTTATCGCTATATTCAGTGGTGCCAAAGCCTCTTCCATGTTTAACATATGGGCTTTAAAAAAGCGCCCACAACTCGGTTCTTTCAAAATTATTGCCTGAACTCAAGCTGTGCCTCACTGAAATGTGCAAATTGCTGATTGACTGACCCCATGCTGTTTCAATGTATTGCAATAATTGCATCAAACTAACCATTGCATTTTTCAGCACTCTTATGAAGCATCTTCAAATAATTAGTGCTCTGACAATCCCTGCTGTCAACTAGTAGTTCAACAACTTGGACAGAGAAAAAACAAATGATAATTTGTGCTTCACACAGGAGAGCGACAAAAGATTATTTTGCACGTCACATTTCATCTCATATGGACTTTTTGAAGCCCATGGCATCTTTTAAGTAGTCAGCCATCATTAGAATATGTTATTCTACTTTTGGATTGAAGTTACCTGGAGTTCAAACTGACACAGAGGAGTTGTTTTGCTGTTTCTGAGCGATAATATAGTTCAGAAACTGAGTAAACGTGTTTTTCGTATTTCATTTGTACAACAGAAAGCGTGGGTTACAGTCCACAGCGGGAACATTAATTTAGCCCTTTTTTCTTTTTACTTATTTAAAATAATAGAAATACTTTGAAGAGCTTAAGGCTGCAAACCTTGGTGTTCAAATTTTTCCTGACATCCCCAGCCAACAACAGCAGTGAAGAAACGCCACATTTCTTCACTTTTAAAAGCAGACAGTGAAGTGATAACTAAGTATGTCTTCTGTACATACTGTACAAGTGCAGACTGTAGATTTGTTATTCTGTATCTGACAACTTCTATCCTGTAAATCCAGTTTTTTCCCCCACTTTTAACAAACTGAATTGTGACGTCAAACCTACTGTGGATTTAAAGATAAACACAGCTGTCGATGTGAGGACAGCTGAGATGTATATCTACAGAATCTAGAACACAATGATCTCGCCAACAAGGAAGTAGTTTCATTAGCACTGCATTCCTTGTCATCAGCACTGCAGGACCTTGTCCAGTTCCTTTAAAAGAACCTGAGGCCATCCTATTTGATGGTGCAAGTAAAAGTCAAGATCAGTTTAATTTAATTAAAGGAGTTCTAAGGCCTTGGGAGAGATTTAGGCTCTATTGACTGCCTTTCAAGATGGTAAATACACCCAAAAAGTAGTAATCAGTCTGCATGTGTTAAGTTTACAAGTTAAAATTTTGTCTTATTTTCAAAGTTTTTGCAGGGTCAAGTAGTCCTGATCATGGGATCCCTTTGGTATTTCTGCTTAGCTACAGATTTAACGACAGAAAATGAGATACTACATCACAGACAAGAGATTGACTGACTAGATTGTGACTTTAAGGCCGTCTGTCCTGACAGTTGCCTCTAGTGAGCAATTGTTAAAGTCCAAGATTTACTTTCAGGGGGAACTGACAGTTTGCTGTCAAGATGTCTTCAAGTGCAGATTTTTGGAATGTGTTGACAGGGTTTTGAAGTCAGATCCATTTTTAAGAGTGGGTCTGCTGTGCCTTTAATCTATGTGTAGCAGTAGCTCAAAGGTCAATCACGTTATCATTGGAATAACTTTGCAGGACATTAAGATGACTTCAAAGTAGACAGGACCAAACTTCAGACTGCAGAAATTAATGAGAAAGTGTTTGATGTCAAGAAAACATTGTAACCGGACACTTCAGCCGATGACAGTATCCTTAATCCTTAGTTACAGTGGGAAGACAAAGCAAGTCCAAAAGACACGCTGTGTAATTATGATAAACCGCTGTCTCATCAGCCTGTAACTGAACGGTGTCAAAAGAAATCTGACTTTTAGACATTTGGCTGTGAAATAGGCAGAAAGACTTTTGGTTTCAGTTGATTGTAAAAAGAGCAAGAGTCAAAAAAATGACAAGACATCAGGTGTTTTCAAGGCTTAGAAAACTGAATCAAATTTGACTGATGGTGTGTCAGTGGAGGATGACAGAGTGATTCATAAGAGGCCAAAAGTGTCTCACCACGGAGCCAGTGTATCCCTCCTCTACCAGGATGTTTCTGGCACAGTTGTTGATGTGTTTGAAGCGGTCAGGACCTAACAAAATTCCTCCATACCATCGAGACACAACCACCATGACATTACGCACATCCAGAATCTATGATGAGATGGAAACACAACTTATCAGCAAAAGAAGGATGAATTTGAGAGAGCAGAGCAGGAGACAAACACAACACTGGAAGTGGTTCTCAAGCAGCCGATCACTTTTTATACCTGATGCAAAACAGTTTGGGTCAAGGTTAGTTTTACCTTAGGTTTTAAAAAGCTTTCACACAACAACATTTTGGAAATTATACCCAGTAACACAGATAGCAAAAAACCTACTCCTGCAAACATGTCACATGAGTAGTTGGAAATGCTCCCTTTCAATATGGACTCCCTAGAATAAGATTATGGCATTATTTTTGCAAATCTTGATCAGAGGAGTGTTAATAAAGTCAACAGATTCTACAGCACAGACACACCTGGACAGGCAAGTATTATCTCTCTGCTGCTGGACTGGCCGTAGTGTTCTGTAAGACTGGATTCATAATTGTCACGCACAAAGTAGGGCTGTTTTGTCATCATTTTTGCTCATTTATACGGAAGGAAGCACTTTCAAACATTTACAATCTGTTCGTCAAACTTTGCATTTCCAGTCACAGAACGTTGCTGTGGTGTAAATGTAGAGCCACAGTTCAAAAGTTTACTGTCACAGCCTAAAACTGTTGTTAATGTTCAACTAAATTTTCAATGCATTTTATTCAAACTTGATGTCATGAAACTCCTAAAATCAGTATGAATTAAACACTATCTGTAAAATATTGCTTTTTAGCCAAACTGAAACCACTGAAAGGTCATCCTTGACGAGCACTCCATTGTTGCCTCCAGTCATTCTTTCTGTCAGTCATACATCTGGCCAGTTTGTTGGTATTTTCATGTCCTTCTTGAGTATGTCCGTATGTTAGTGTGGGATGTCCTCATGACCTCTGCCTATGTGTTGGTTTCCACAGCAACAATATGCTGGCTGGCAGCTCTTGATGCCTTTAGCAGTGTCCTGCTAGGATTATTTTCCTTACAGCAATCTTCTCGCCCACCCTTGGTATTCCCTCATACAGGATCCTGTTGGTTACGTGTATCCTTTTGCTGATGTAAAGCATCTGTCTGCAAAATCTTGTTGTAGCACCCATCTATAGACTTCTGTAGGGTTGGCTTCAGGGTCCAGCATTCGCTGCCATAGAGGAGAACACGTTGGGATCCTGTTTTGTTATATGCATAGCCCGTTTAAACTGTCAGTTTCTGCTTCTTGGGGTCCAGGGGCTATGCCAGTAGTTTTTTCCTAACACAACAAACAAACTCTACTGCTGTGTAGAAGAAACTGAGTTTGATTTGGAGGGGGAGGTTGGCATTCCGTACACAGGTCATGCTGTTAGATCTTGCTCAGTTGAATTGAACCATGAGCCCAGTACCAGAAGTCCTCGATTTCAGCACAGTACTTCCTGCTGTTGTAAAACGTTGATGTTCCAGTGGAACGTTGGAGGTTATGACCTCGGTTTTCTTGGCATTAAGCCTAACGCCAACCTTGGCATTTTAGCACTACTCTGTTCAGTAGTTCTTGTGCTTGTTCTACATTGTCAGAGAGCAGGCTGCATATTCAATGTCTGTGAGAACTACTGTGGGGTGTCATCTCTACTTTCTTGGTGTTAGCATGAAGCTAACATCCTGTTCTCACCCACCAATTTCCTTTTTGAGTGTATAATCCAGGACTATCTGTCAGCTTTTCCTAACTTCTTAAAACATGTCCATTTTATAATGAACACAGAAAAATAGTCATTCAACATAAACCTTTACTAAATTCCTAGTAAGAAGCAAATATATAAAGTGTCCCAAAAGGCCAAACTAGTTCCTTAACATAAAGAGGAAGGTTTGGCTCTGCATGGCTACACACAAACTACATCTGTCACTTGAGGGGATATCTGGCTGCTGACACTATAAGTTTTTCCCTGGTCATCAGCTAACACTTCCACATTCATTGGCAGAAATCCGACATCTGAATGAGGATAAGGGGAAAACAGCTTGTGTAGAAGAATTAGAATAGATAAGAATAGATGAAGAAGAAAGCTCTTGACATGAAGTGCTCAGTATGGGAGAAGTGGGAGAAGTACAAGATTTATCAGAGTTGCTCCAATGAGCAGGAGGACAGTGAACTCCATGCTGTCACTTCATTTACAATATCGCAGGAAGTGACCTGATAGCATGTCTTTAACCTGCTCTCATAAACAGTATGTTCACATGGACCAAATGGAAATAATACGAAAGATTCTGCATTTGTCTGTTGTCGTTTACATTCATCTGAATGACAGCAACATTAGCATTAATTTGGCGCTGTGTTCCTGCTCTTCTGTCAAACCAAAGTATTTTTCTCCTTTCAGCTCTGTGAACAAGTTGAACAGTTTATCAGCTGAACACGATCTACTCTAGATGGTGGGGACCAAAACAGAGACACGTATTAACTGCGAATTGATATGTAAAAACATGACTGAGATAATTGAGACTGCACCAAAACAGTAAAACTAAAGATAATTAAAAATAAGATTCAATTTAGACGTCTCAACCCAAACAACAAAATACATATATTTTTCTAAATATCAGTTGTAAAGTTGTCTGCTGCCTGCACTCCAAAACAAAAGTGCTAGATGGCACTTGTGGTGGATTTCTTTTACTTTTTCCCCTTCTTTTTATTTTTCCTCTAAACAGTTTACTGTTTTAATTTGTGTTCCTCAGCATTTAACCTTCAAAATGTACATAAACAATTATAATCACAAGTAATTATTTAACTATTTATTTCATCTTTTAATTTATTCCACCCTTATTGTTAGAAATTACAAAAAAAAACCCATGGACTACATTCCCACTCCACTCCAGGAAGTTCTTCCTGTTTGTTATTGCCTGGTAATTGTTTGCCTGCGTCACAGAACCATTAGCATACATCATCGGCACTCATCCAGATTGTCACCAAATAACTGACTTGAGTGCAATCTTTGCTTCCCGTGTGGTCAGTGCGGCTGCCACCTAGAACCTTAATTCCCAACACTTAAAGTATAACTGCAATAGTATGACAGTCAATGGTTATAGAAGAGCCATTGACTTTGTTATACTATATTTACAGTAATAGATAACAGAAAAATGCCCTGCATGGGCCTGCAGCTGTGGATGTCCGTTCAAGTTCAGTAAATTTGGTGATTTGTGGTATAAGCTCTTTTGACTGCTACCTTTTTGCTGCGGATTAAACAAATCACCTCCAAGTTACTGAGCTCTCCTTGTTGAAATAAAATGTGCTAAGGAAACGCCTCAGCACTTTACAAAATGATCCACAAAGTTCACATCAAACCATGTTTAAGAAATAAAAGTGTCTAATTTGATTTGCCATTTATAGCTCAATAAAATCAAGCAGATTTAGTCGTTAACACACATCAGTCAGACAACAAAGTTTGGAAGACGGCAGTGGCTCAGCGGTAGAGTGAGTCTTCCAATATTTCAAGATCGGCGTTTCGATTCCCGCTCCCTCCCAAAATCACCTGAAGTGTGAGCTGACAGAAGGTGTCAGCTCACCTCTCGAGCACTGCCGAGGCGCCCTTGAGCAAGGCGTCGTCCTTTTTACAAATTGCTCACTGAAGGCGCACCATGAAGGAGCTGCCTGCCGCTTTACCTCCTGCATGTCTACAGGCCCCTTTTGTGTGTGTTATGGGCCTGTATACACTATACAGTATATGCATGTACCCACTAACCTGTGTTTAGAGTGGATTCTTAATTTCCCTATGGAGATTAAAACCGTTAATAAAATTTAAAAATTAAAAAAAAAAAAATGATGGAAATAAACACAGGTGTACACATGAATAAAAGATATCATAGAGATGATAAATAACTGCAGCTAGCTCAAATATTTATGATCAGGCTGTAATTTATTAACTGTGACAAATGTACAAATTCCTAACATAATACTGGTTTTAAGTGTTTTAAAGGTACAGAAATGTATATTAGAGGCGGCTGTTTTGGAATGTAAGACTATATTAGTCTAGAAGACAACTCCATTCAGCTCTCATGCAGCAGAGGACAATTTCTGGCATAGACACCAATCCAATGCACTATTTCACACTGATTTGAAATGGTCACGCTGGAACAGACGACTGTCGTCAGCTTATGAATGAGTATGGACTTTGACACGAGGCATGGATGTCATTTGGAAAAGCTTTAATACTATTTGACACCTACTGGTGATGAATATGGCAGGACTACCACGACCATCGTTTAACTTTCATTGCAGTGAACTTTTTTGTCTCTCAAACCTTTCCCTGGCCTCCATTTAGTGTTAAAAGAAAACAGAAAGGTGTGTGGGCATTTGCACATTTCAGTGTGATGTGGGTGTGTGTGTGAATCACATTGCCATCTGACAGCACAGGCTTATGCCTCTAAGAAACATGAAATGGAAAGATGAATAATTGCATGAACTTGCTATTGTAAACTACTTCTCTGGGAGGTGACAGAGTGGAAAATTTGTCAATATTAGTGGTGTGGGTTATAATGGTGTGGTCTTAAATCCATACAGACTCTGTGTTGACACAGGGTCAATAACCACACTTCATAACTTAACAATGCATATTAACACTCAGAATGAGCAATTTTACCATTTTCCACTCTCAATTTTACTTAATAAGGTATCTGTAAGGAAATCTGTAAAGAATTATGTGACCCATAAAAATGTATTATTTACTTCATGTACATGTGAAGCATGTTTCTTTGTGTTTCCAATCAAGTTTAAAATTGTTCTGCTCAGATATATAGCTTACTACAAGGTCAGTTACAAAGGTAATTGGTAGATTTTATTTCTAAAACAGTGTTTTAAGACATTTGCTGAATCGTTTTTTTAAAAAAGATGACCATTTGCTACTTTCAACTGAACTGGAAACTAGCACTGAACTGAATGTAAGGGGTCCTGGGAGACCGACACTTTAAATACAATTACTCAATCGTCAATCAAGTTTTATTTATATAGTGCTTAATCATGGCAGCAGACATTTCAAAGCGCTTTAACAGACAGAGAAACCCAAACTGAACCCTCCAGAGCAAGCATAAGCGACAGTGGCGGGGAAAAACTCCCTCGATGAGGAAGAAACTCCGGGCAGGACCCAGACTCTTTTGGGCGGCCATCTGCCTTGACTGGTTGGAGGGAAAGAAATCAAAGGAAGATAAGAACAGGGAAAGAGAAAGAGAGACAGAGAGAGAGTGGCAGATAGGCCGGATAGAGACAGTGTCAATGTGGTTAAGGTTATGTTTCCCATTGCTCAAGTCAAGGCACAATTACAGCTGCGTGGATGACTGTATGGCGGCACAGAGGAAGAAAGGAAGCAGAACCCCAGCCGATGGATAGATGGGGGTGATACTGGTGGATGGGAGGTGCAGGTCCACAGCAGATGGTCCACGGCGGATGGGTGGATGAGGGTCGGATCAGTACGGTGGCGCGGAGGAAGAAAAAAAAAGGATGCCGGACCCCAGCCGATGATTAGGTTAGCAGCATAACTCTAGATAATGAAATGTGTTTTTTGTTTGTGGGCCGACTACGGTCTAAGTCAGGTCAAATATTATGTAACAAATCGGATTACAAGTAAATGCCTGCAAAACTACTGAAATGACACACTATCAGAAGCTAGCATAGAGCCCACTCCGTCACTATGTGTCCTCAGTGAGGAAATATTATCTAGGTTTTTGTAAAAAGTAATTTGAGAGCAGAGCAGACACAAGTGTCTACAACCTGTGTCTGAAGTAAATATCTGAGGCTACAAACAACAAAGATCCAATCAATATTCTTTCCAGCAATCACCAAGTCTGCTTTGTCTGAAAAAGAGGCTTAATTCGCAGCACTGGTACTTAAAATATTCTGTCTGGACTCTGTTTCCCTTAATGCTTCCTCGCCCCTCACTCTGAATTAGATGTAAAGGTATCACATCTAATTCAGAGCTGGAGCTTGTTGACAGCGGCAAGATGAAACGAGATGGTTTCACTGAGTTGCATTTTGTTCTTTCGGGTTCCAATGATGTGTGTGTTTTTGCAACAGACGCGTCGCCTTGGTGAGAAAAACAGCAGCTTTTTCTGGTTAAATGAAAACTATTTTACACTCGGACTCAAGTCCATCTCCGTACTGATTCTTTTCGTAATGTAATCAGACATTTGGAAAAACAATCTGAGCCTGCCTCTGGGAAAAACAAAACCTATGGTGATAACACACACACACACACACACACACACACACACACACACACACACACACACACACACACACACACACACACACACACACACACACACACACACACACACACACACACACACACACACACACACACACACACACACACACACACAGAAACACTTAAAATATACAGATATACATTAAATGTGCATTCTGGAAAATAAATGTTTCTGGATGTTGGACATACTGAAAACTACATTATGACAAAATTACATAACCAAAAACAACTGATATAGAATGTGATTGCATTCTATATCAGTTGTTTGAGAAGTACAAAATTTCAAAATTGATTAATGTAAAGACTCAAGAAACTAAACCAGAAGTCTTTAAATGATAGTACATCCACAAAGGCCTCAAGTGGGTTTTCAAGTCGACGCTCTATTCCCTGAGAGACTTGGAGTTGAGTCGCTGTTCCTCCACATTGAGAGGAGCCTGTGGAGATGGTTCTGACATCTGGTCAGGAAGTCTCCTCGAGGAGGTGACTCCAGCTTCTCCATTTGGGAGGAGATCATGGGGAAGAACGAGACCTGGACCAACACGAACAGAAGAAATGAAGACGAAGACAAAGACAAAGATGAAGACGAAGACATTCTCTTTCCTGGTGTTTCATAGATTGAACCATGATGCCTCAGGGGGTCTGGAGAGAGGAGCGAGTGTCCATCCCTCTGCGATGGGGGGGGGGTATCACCACTCAGCTCTACCCTCCTCCTCCTCCTCCTCCTCTGCCAGCCTGGTGGGATAAGTGTGCCATCTTCTTCAGCCAGCGCCATCTGGATGCTGCCCACCTGGTAATGTCTGTGACCGATTCCATGCTGTCCAGTGGGACTATGCTCAGGAAACCCCTGCAACCAATTTCCACCTGAAGGTTCAGGGTTCTCCAGCCTCTCATGAACCTCTTCAGTCCTTTCAATTAAGAGTATCATCAGCTCCAGAGGGGCAGCCTCTTCCACTGTGCTTGACCAGTAGGATGTGAAGTCAAAGGCTGGTGTGGATTATTTCTTCTGGAAGATGGAGTTGCTTCTGAGGTTGACTGTCATTATCCAATCATTTGCCGTTGCAAGAAAAAACCCAGCTTCCATGTCTGCCTGACAAAGCTGATGAAGTAAAAATGTTTTACTTGGAACTGAGTAGAGTTTCGTTTCACTCCTTCAACCGTGTGATCATACTACCATCTGAATCTCTCCTCCATCAAGCTTAAATCACATGGCACCCTGATGTGTGCCTATTAGCTGGTGTCCGACACAGCAGGTAAGAGGGATTTCTTCTGACAGGAAATCTCTGGCCAGCTTTACATGTCACCATCATCAGATGGTAAAATATAGGAATAGAAAATCCTTATAATCTTCTAAAATCCAAAAGAAAAAAAATAACTAAAATTTGAATCAAAATTTAGACTTTACAAACTTAAGTTGTCTACATGGTTCTGTCCTAACCACTACATTATCCTATGTGAACAGTCACATGACTAATTGGGCACTTTACTTTCTGAAGAATCTGAAGAATCTCCTTACGGACTTAAAAAGGCAATCTGCAGCGAGTTTTTCTGAGAGGTTGGATACTGCCTTATTGTCATTTAATAATTTCACTATCCTATTTAACTTCTATCATGTCACTTTAATTCATCACACTAACAGAGATGGTGTACTGTTCACTAAATATCTTAAAACAAGTTAAAAAATGTTAATGTCATGTTGTGCAGTGTACAATTATATCAGTCTTTCTGGAACGCGTTCTTCACACATTTGTGTATTGTGCATCTAATTCATAAAAAATTACTCTCAAATACTGTAACACAGGCAGTGTGCCTTCGACTCGGAACTAAACTCCTGCATCAAAATTGAGAATACAGTATTTTCCCCTCATTGATCAGTTATTGTTATATTAATTTACTTCTTTGAAGAGGTAAGCAATTTACTTAAGAAATAATAACCTGCATTAAATGGAGTAATCTCCCCCCTGCCGCTGTCTCTCCATCGTCTTCACAGTCCTGCAGGAAGCTGTGCTTGTCCTCACAGTAGATCCTATGACAGACACAATCAGCACCACTTGGCATTAATGCTGTGAGAGGCTTCAGACGAACACCCTTTTTATGACAACTTTTTTTTTAAGTACTCCAAATGTCAACAGTAAAGAGTAGCTGGGTGGTACATCAGCAGCTCGAAATCAACTTCATTAGACTGCCCTTAAACAGTCTGCACACACAGGCACAAGGGCAAAACACATGTGCAGGAACGCTTCTATTCACACAGCACTATCCAAAAGCCTTCATTTTCTCTGGGGCTTTTTATGACCTTTAATAATGTAACATGCCCTTGAGAGAAGACATCTCCCGTGTTCCTCTCCACTAATAAGACCCGCTGTAACACTAACCTCAGGGTGTTGGCACACTCTCTAAACAAATTCATTACAGATACTGGATTATAGATAATTATTAGCACATATTACCATCATCCAGATATCAAATTACATTACTTACCTGTAAGCATAAATATTATGAGTGGCACTAGCAATCTTCTTGTTTTCATACAGCTTCTGCAGAACATTTTTCACCTGTAGTAGACAACAGGAAACAATGAACACCATAACAAACTGCTTAATTTTCACATTGCATTTCCTCAACTTCAAATAAAACTATAGTGTAAATAAAACTCTTAAAATCATACACGCATTTGTCACTGTTGACATTGATAACTATTTGAGTACAAGAGTCATGTGAGGTTGTTGACTAATCCACAAGACAACATTTCTCAACCTTTTATGAAGAGAAATAAATTTCCATCCTAGAAACAAAACGGAGATTGCATGTTTTAATACAGAATCTGTGTTTGAACGGTATGTTTTGGATCAAGGACTTTTCTGCATCTCCACCTTTATTCAAATGTTTCAATTAATTGCCGCTCCCTCACTTAGTCAGCTAATCATTTTTCCATTTGCTGCAGCTCATGAAAAGATCTGTTATTGATTTTTAACTACAGGTGTGGATTTTTCTTCCTGAGCATACAGGTTTACAAGTCAGCCTTCATGATGTTTGAAATTCATTAAACCACTTGTATTACACATCATGCTATGTGTTTACTATTTTTTCATTACTCAACGTTTTTTGAGTGGTTTCCAATAAACTCAATTCATCATGATGATAAATTAAACTACTTTACATTGATCCTTGGCAGGGAGATTTCAGGTAATCAATAACTTATACTCTTATGCTATGGGTCTGATTGAAAATATTTCAACAGCATAAAAGCGCTGACAGAACTGAAGTGAAACTTTCATTTACAATATTCTGACAAAATTAAATTCACAGAACACAAAACATTAGAGATCTTAGTTAATAGTCATATTCCAGGTGTAATAATACTCATTCAACCCGGTGACTAGAATCTAATAAAAACATACAAAAAACTAAAAAATTGCATCAAATTTCACAGATTACTTTAGGAGTACAGTCCAAAAGGTTTATCTCTTCAAGCCTAAAATTGCATAAGGTCTGAACCATAAAACAACGCTGACACAAAAAGGATGTACGTCACATTTGCAGCAGGTCAGAGCAGCTGAGTTCTCTACAAAGGACAAAAGGCTCTTGTCATGAAGTGGTTGAATCTGAGGCTGCTGTCCTCAGGAAAAGCAGCATTTTATGTCAATGACCATCAGCAGACAAATTGGGAAATATATTTGGGTTATACTACAGTATTTTGAAATGCTTGCAATACATTACAATTAAACATACACGTTATAATACAGTCAATATGAATTAAGTACATCTTTAATTTACTCTAAGTGGAGCAGCTTTCTGTTGCATCTTTTGTAGAACTGAATGCATCAAGACGATCATAGGAAAATACTTAAATGCTGTGCAGGCATCAGTCTATTGGGTACATATTTTTGCGTAAATAGTGCTTCACAGTCAGCAGAAGCCTTGAAGACTCTTCAGTAAGTTGCATGATAAATAGAGAGTGAAAGAAGCCCTCAGGAATGAGACATAATTTTTTTATTTTTGAAATTACTGATCAAAACTGCACATGTATACAATCTCCTCTAGTCATTTCTACTGAAACTTGTCAATTTATTTTTCACTTGTCTTAATGGTCTGAGAAGAGTTTTAACTGTCTCATTTCAAAACGATTTTTTTTTAGATCTTTGCTGAATTTGTATTTGCTGTTTTTCAACTTAAAAAATCAATTGAGCAAGTACAAAAAAAAATCCAATCTTGTTTTTGCTCCAATTACTGAGTTAAAAAAAAGATTTTTCTAAAAAAGAAAAGGTTTATTTGTCTGTCACGTTGTTAGCATTTGTTTAATCTCTGTTTCAGAGTCTCAATTACAACACACTCTGAAATGATAGACAAAGCAATGTCGCAGATGTTACAAATTTTTGAAATTATGCAACTGGCACCCCGGTTGCAGTAATGTCCACCTCAGTGAGTAGAATATTGATTTCATGAACGTAGGCCATCTCTCATGCTGCTTCAGAGCATTTGGCACAACATCCAACTGGCAAAAGATGAGAGCCCCCTCTAGCCCAGGACCACAACTGGCTGATTCACCTGAATGATTGACAGCTGGAGCAACATCCAGTTTGCACAACCAAAACATTTCTGCAGAAACTGTCAGACAAACATTCCCTGGATCCTCATCTGCGTGCTCGTCATCCTCACCAAGGTTTAAACCCATCTGCAGATCGTCGTAACTGACTTGAGAGGGGAAATGCTCAGGATGGCGTCTGGCACTTCGACAAAGTTTTGTCTTCAGGGATGACTCACAATTTACACTGTACTTGGCAGATGGCAGGTGGTATGGTGCCATGTGGGCGAGTGGTTTACTGATGTCAACAATGATAAGAGTGCCACACGGTGGTGGTGGGGTTATTGTATGAGCCACATGCTATGGACAACAAACGTGAAAATTCAGTGAAAATTCACTGACAACATATTGAGGCCCACTGTTTGCGGTCATCACCTGCATGCTGAGCATGGTGATGCAAGGATGTGATGTCTGGAATTCCCTAAAACCTAACAAAAGCCCAGTTCTTCCATAGACTGTTTATCCACCAGAATTGACACCAATCAAACATGTTTGGATCGACAACAATCAGCTCCCGTCAATATCAAGCCACTGTGGCATGTTTTATGGCAGATGCACCTTGTTTTTATTGATGTTATTGAAACTCAATTTCGCAATGTATTTCCCACAAACAAAGATAAATTAAATAAATTTAGCACGTTCAATAAGGAATTGGTGATTAGATGAACATGAAATGATTTAGACCAATGAGAATGCTTGCAGCATTTCACTTCATTAATTCACAGCAAACACACCAGGGTTCAGGGGGGCTATGCATGGTTCATCATCAACAGTTCAGCTGAAAAATTATTTCCTGTTGCCATCTCTTTTTATGAACTAGCATTCACAATGACTAACCTGCTCAACTCCATGAAAATGAGTTAAATCACACCAGCTGCTACAGTTTACCTCATCAATGCATATCTGTATCCCTTGTCATGTCAGATCCATAATTCAGTGGCTGATAAATGTCGGTTTTTGTCGAATCAGCATTTTGACATGTTACACCTGCCAGGTGAAGGGATTAATTTAAATTAGATGGATTAGCTCAAAGTGTGAAAAAGCCTTCTATGTGCACAGAAAAATGCTTTAGTCCAAATTTTGAAAATTGGAAGAGAGATGAAATGTTGTGCTCATGTTTTTGTTCAAAGTAAAAACATGGCAGTCGTGTTCTGTACCTGTCTGGGAGTCACCACGGATGCAATGTGAGGCTGGAAGGTACTGCGTCGGTCTGTGATGGTATTTCCGTGTTTTATAGGAGGCAACTCTTCATCTACAGGAAAATTTTTATACGTCACACCTCAGGATGTATTTTTGTGCATGAAAGTCTGTGAAACTCTTAAGAGTTGTACCATATGCATGCTCCATGAACAGTTGTGGATCTTCAGTGTTCAGTTTAAAGGTACTGAAGTCTGGCATTTCTTCCTCACCATCCACTTCCTCCTCTGCCGTCATGTTCACTTTTTCTGGTTGATCAGCTGTAAACAGACACGACAGAATATTTAGCCCCACTCAATAAGCACACAAGTTTTTATTTTTAATCCTAAAACCTGAGAAAGGTCTCCAGTGAGTTCTCTCCAAGTGAGTCGGCATGTCATTAAAATGACACATACTGAGCAACTTATTAACAAATTAGCATAACATGACATTCACATGGTATCATGACCTATTATATTAAGACAGACAATTAATAATATATGATGCCAATTACTGGAGTCTGACTGATATTATATTTTTGGGACCAAAGAAGACTCTGACATTAAATTTAATAAGGTTTAGACAACTGTGACAAAAAGGAGAACCATGTAATTGAGAAAGGTTTGAGCCCAGAGTTGTCAAGGTGTTTTTGCAGAGATGATCACAACACATGAAGAAAGGAGCTGGTGTAGGAAGCGACTGTACATGATTTAATGTTTTTAATGAGTATTAGGCACTGTAATCTAATGCAGAGGGTCGGGACGAAGCTGAAATTAGTCCCATGTTGTTATGGAAACAAAGGTGTGCTGTGTGTGAACATTTTCTAAAATCAGATGATTTTCAATGTGTAGCTTGGTGAGAAAACACATTTTCATACTTAATACTGTACTTTATTAAGGAAGAACCCAGAGACTTTACCAAATGCTGAGTTTCCTAAAAATATTTCCAACAGTTTTCTCCACTTTGTGATTGTGGGTGTTTTTAACTTTAGTTCCGTCCTTTGCCTTACAAAAACCACTCTTGCAATGTGTCGTAGACCATTGTCGATGTGGATTGTGAAGCAGCCTCCTGTTAACTTAGCTAAATTTGACTGAATCTGAGAGGACAGTTTATACCAGCACACTAAAGAATTCATCCCACTGCTCCTGCCCTCGGTCATATCATCAGCTAGAAAGCACTGGATTGCACACCTCCACCAACACCACCACTCATTTGTTAAAGCAATGCACCCTGGCCATAGCATACTCTATATTATGCTCCCATGATCAGACATTGCCACATGCCAGATTAAGTCACACCACCAAATTCCATAAACCTGGAATCCTCTGCTTGTCTTTCTTTCTCCTGTATAAAGAAAGTTGTTGCTTACGTTACTTTGATTATTTCTGTTTCAGACACACTGAATGTTTGTGAATGCATATCATACACATGAAACTGTCTCCAGTGTTTACCTGCTTATCAATGAACATCGGGGGAAAAAAACAAGCTGCCCATGGAGCAACTTTCAGGTTAATCATCCGAATTTTGATCAGTTCGTCACAGGGCCAAATAGAAAGACAAACAACCATTAACACGCATTCTAGCTTATGAAACATTTAAATCATAATTTCACCCATATTACATGTTTTGCTTACTGCAAGAAGCTGGAAAACCTGTGGGGAGCCCAGGCAAATATGGAGAGAACATTCAAAATCCACACAGAGAAACTCCAGGTATCCATGTGGCTTTTCAAGCCAGGAACTTCTTGATATGAGGCAACATGTTACCCACTGTGCCACCATGATGCCCACTGGGACGCTGTACAAAATGTAAAAAATGTATCTAATGATTTGCAAATCATTGAATGCCCAAATGTATTTCACAATAGGGTAAGAGATAACATTTAAATCACTGAAACAGAAAAATGGAATAGTCTTTCAACATGCTATTCTCATGATTGAGCGCCATATAAATAAAACTTGATTGATTGATTTAAAATTTGATGCCAACAACACATTTGAAAAATATCGGAACTACTCTCGACACTTTAAGTGTTTGGGAACTGAGGGCAGCAGTTAAGGCAAAGTCACAAATGGACGGGTTACCCATTCTTGACTGACGTAGGAATTCATCTACTCAAGCCAGGCCAGTTTATCACCCGGACGCTTTTACTACAGCCATGTTGTTGTAATTCATGCGAAATGTGGTTTGGCAACACATTGCTTCAATAAGGAAGACCTTATCAAAAAAGGCCACTGTCCACTTGACAACACCTGTTACTCCAAACCTGTATATATAAGCAAACATGCTGCCTCCTGAAAGGTACAGGTTACCCATTCCATGTGCACTAATGCATCCTCAGGCAATCATGGACGCTGGTTTTTGAACTGTGCGCTCATCACATCCTGTATAGTCCCTCTCATCTTTAGCCGGGAGGATGCAGAGTCCATGACGTCCAAAGGTGATTTCAAAATTTGTCTCATAAGAACACAGCACACTCCACCTCAGTCTTAACTGAGCTTGGGTTCAGTGAAGAGAGCAGCAAATTCGTATCTGACTTCCATAAAGTTTGTCTTTACACGATAAAGTTTCAGCTATCATTTGTGGAGCAGCGACAATGTCAGTTCACAGACAATGGCTTTTAGAATACTTCATGAGCCAATCAGTGATATCAATCAGAATAATGTCTGTTTTCAATGCAGCAATGTCACAACAGAATAACATCTGTTTTTAATGCAGCAGTATTTAAGAACAAGGAAGATGTGCAGAGTTGTGGTAACTAAGGAGGAATAAAGCTGATGAGCTATACAATGAAGTTATGGGAGAGAGTAGTGGAAGCTAGACTAAGGGCAGAAGTGAGCATTTAGAGCAGCAGTATTGTTTCTTGCCAAAAAAGAGTACTACAGATGCAGTATTTGTTTTGACGATGTTGATAGAGAAGTACAGAGAAGGCCAGAGGGAGCTGCATTGTGTTTTTGTAGATCTGGAGAAAGCTTATGACAGGGTGCCCAGAGAGGAACTGTGGTATTGTATGAGGAAGTCAGGAGTGGCAGAGAAGTATGTTATAGCAGTGCAGGACATGTATGAGGACTGTAAGACAGTGGTGAGGTGTGCTGTAGGTGTGACAGAGGAGTTCAAGGTGGAGGTGGGACTGCATCAGGGATCAGCTCTGAGCCCCTTCTTGTTCGCTATGGTGATGGACAGGCTGACAGACGAGGTTAGACAGGAATCTCCATGGACTATGATGTTTGCAGATGACATTGTGATCTGTAGTGAGAGCAGGGAACAGGTGGAGAGGTGGAGGTTTGTCCTGGAAAGGAGAGGAATGAAGGTTAGCCGCAGTAAGACAGAGTACATGTGTGTGAATGAGAGGGACCCAAGTGGAAGAGTGAGGTTACAGGGAGAAGAGATCAAGAAGGTGGGAGATTTTCTGGGCTTGCACTAGGAGGTAGCCAATGCGGCTCAGTGTAAAAGAATTGAGCAAGCCACAAAAAGCCACATTCTGTGTTCAAGACAGCGCGCAGCGTGCAGACGACCAAAGCTTATTGTGGGGGGGACACCCCCACAGGGGGGTTCCGGGGAGCCTCCCCCGGAAAAGTTTTTAGAAAATGGGGTTGATAATTGATAATATCTTTCATTTACCTTCTGATCGGTCTGTCACCACTCCTACCCCCTCTCAGCATTCACCATTTGTTGTTCAATTAGATTTTAACGCAAAATCTACTATAAAACACTCTATTCTCATTTTCTTTCGATCGATCGTCTTCGCGTTCTTGTACACCAATTTGCGGGTTTAGCTTGTAAAAAGGAATCCTTTTTTTTTTCATTTGACGAGAGGAGGTCATGACCCGAGTGCATATTTAATGATCGGAAGCGTTCGGGTCACTTCGGCTATTTCCGTCAGCATGCGCACTGACGAAAAAGAAGAAAAAGATGCGCACCGTCTAGCGAGATAAAAAGTTTGCTTTCTTATGTTATCGCTTGGGGATTATCACGAGTCCAAAAAAGTTGTAAGTTTTAGCCTTTTTTTCCGAAAAATAAGAACGCCACTGTGGCTACACAGGCTAAAAACCTTGTAGCCACTCTGGAATTTACTCCGCCTATGGCGAAGTGGCGAATGGCTAGCGCAGGCCCAGATTTTAAGTACTTAGGATCAACAGTCCAGAGCAATGGAGAGTGTGGAAAAGAGGTGAAGAAGCGTGTCCAGGCAGGATGGAACGGGTGGAGGAAAGTGTCAGGTGTGATGTGTGATAGAAGAGTTTCAGCTAAAATGAAAGGAAAGGTGTACAAAACTGTGGTGAGACCAGCGATTTTGAGTTTTGAACTGCCGGGCAGGAGGCCTAGAGGAAGACCAAAGAGGAGGTTTATGGATGTAGTGAAGGAGGACATGAAGGTGGTTTGTGTGAGATAAGAGGATGCAGAGGACAGTGTTGGATGGAGGCAACTGATTCACTGTTGTACTCCCCTGAAGGGAAAAGCCGAAAGGAGAAGAAGAATGCAGCAGTGTCACAATAGAATCATGTTTGTTTTTAACGTAGCAATGCCGTTACAGAATCATTTCTGTTTTTACTTCAGAATCGTGTCTTTTTCCCCATCTTAGCTTCAGGAACAATAATTTCTGACCTGCCAACAGTTATCCTTATTGACAATGAGATTATCTACTATGTGTTCTTCTTTCAATTCATTCTGTTCCTATTTACATGTCACAGAGCTCCTCAGGTTTTTTGGAAATGGGACTATACTTACTGTAAGTAATAATGGATCTCTTGCATTGATGCAAACACTGCAGCAAATAAAGCAAACTGTTTTCCTTTTTTTATTCCGACAACACAGCTTAAACACATATGGTATAAGGACTATTGCTCAGACAACACAGCTATTTACACATCCTTAAGGCTTTGGATTGTGAATGGACAATAATTATATAGTGCTTTTCTAGTCTATCGACCACTCAAAGTGCTTTATAAACATGCCACATTCTCTCTCTCTCTCTCTCTCACACACACACACACACACACACACACACACACACACACACACACACACACACACACACACACACACACACACACACACACACACACACACACACACACACACACACACACAATGATGGTCGAGGCTGCCATGCAGGCTGGGAGTCTTGTATTTCTAATCAAAGCATACCACAATGCTTTTATGCTCACCCAGTCATACTGAAATGAGCTTCAATTTGCTACTGGTTGTTTTGAGAGCAAGGTAATGACTGGAGGTAAATAACAAGCATGTATCATCAATTTCATCAACTCAGACCTCATCTGAACTGGACTGACTGCACAGTTACAGGACCGTCACAAAAAAGTTAAATCAGGAGTCCAGGCGGAAGCAATGTATGTTAGTGAGATAATTGACATTTTTAAAATCTGTGGGAGTTTGTCTGAGTCTCTAGTGGAAATTATGTCATTGATTCAGCATCTTTGAGGAAGCAGGTATTGATTAAAAAAATTTTCTCATGAGCAGATGACTTCATTGGCTTTAATTCCTGAGCCACAGCCACCATTAGCAAACAGACAAAATCTTATTTCAGTAATTTTTTAAAATATCACCAGCCTTGTACTTTGATGGTCTTCATAAGCCATACTATTCAGGAGTTAAATAAAGTTAAATAAATCAGTGAATAAAATTCATCCAACCATCTACTTTATTGTAGACGGGATGACCCGTCTACAATACAGCTGCTTTCCACCTTGCAGATCACGGGTGTTGCTGAAGTCTATCCTGGCTGGTTATAGGACAAACGCGGGGTACACCCTGGACACTTCGCCAGCACATCGCAGAGCCAAATGGAAGACCAACAACCACTCATACTCTCACACCCACATTCAATTTGTAGTCTTCAATTCATCTAATCTGCATTGAAGGTGGGAAGAAGCCAGAGAACCCAGAGAGAACATAAAAACTTCACACAGAATCAAACCCAGAACCTTCTTACTGTGAGGTTACAGCACTACCCACTGCGCCACCCTACTGCTCACTGTGACAAAGTGAGTAATGTCTCTACTTCTAGTCAAAAGAATGCAAACGCAATTAATTCCATATCTCATACATTTTCTGTGTGTATGTGACATTTTATCATGGGATGGCTTTCCCTCTGCTTCATTCATCTCTGACTGCTTTTCTGCCAATAATAAGATCCATCAATGTATTCTTTATGGGGTTAAGATCTGGTCACTGACAAAAACAAAGCATCGCCAACAGAGAATGCCACTCCACACTGACTGTGGTGTTTTCCAGCATTATCATTAAAAAGTTGCATCTCATATTTTATTTCAATTGAAATATCGTCAGGTGATCTTTGGCACTAGTGGACAAGTTAAATCAGACAAGCTCGCCAACACTGTATGCAAAAAACACCCCCATAACACGATTCCACCTCCACAGTTTTTGTCAGTGGTGGAGATTTTCTGGGCTGAATTCATCAGCTGACCTTCAAGCACAGTGTTCTGGAGCTTTAGTACATGTCTCAAAAACCTGACTCATTGTTACAGAATTTTGACTTCAGCACATTTCTAAAAAGTTTGAATTTTTAAACAAACGTGAAAAGAAACAGCTTCACTCTGTAGGCACAGTGCGGTCATTCCCAGAGATCACAGCAATGAATAATGTTTTGTCACCTCAGTCAGTGCATGATGAAGAGACTGCCTCATTTCTTTTTGTATTGTTCATACCCACAAACACATGCTGCCAGAATCAAAGCAAATAAACAGAAACTTCTTTTTCAAATTTGTTTAGAGGAAATTAAAACAACAATTAATATTTTATATCTAACTTTTCCTTTTTATTAACATTCATATCTCTATGAATAAAATAAAACTGTTATGTAATTTAATGGAATGATGAAAACTGGAAAAGATGGCATTAGTAGCGGATCACAAGTGAGCCTACAACAGAAAGACTCAATAGCAACCTAAGTATAAGCTCCATTTAGTTTTAATTATAAGTGACCAATGCTTTGGATTTAAGTGAACAAATATCTGAACTTTGAATAATACATGATTTTCATACCTTCCTTCACAGGTAGTTTAACTGAACCAAAATTCATAAAAGAGTATTATTATTACTCCCTTTTCATTTACTTCACTTCTGTCTCTCTGTCTCTCTGTGAATGTGTATTTCATCACTTCTGTTTTCATTGCCCTCTGCCCATTGTGCCTTCATCATGTGAATGGGAATAAGCAATCAGTCCCACTGCACTAAACCTAGGTGTTGTGATCAGCTATACTTACTAGCACGTAAATCACAGAGGGGGCCATTTATGCAAGACAACCAAGAGGACAGTCAATGTTCTTCAGTCTTGGTGGCCAAAAGAAAGTGTCTACCTCGATAGTAATTACTGCTGAGCTTGGCGATAGATAACCTTACAAAGTGACAGGAGTACAAGATCTTTCATTTCAGTACCTTTTACTCGTTTAAAAGATTCTGTCAGGGTAACAGAAGGCATTACATAGATACTGATCTTAATTCAAGGCAGTCACTCAAAGTCAGAGAAAGACGGGTGTTTTAATGCATCTGAAGTCCTTTGTGCTCATCTTATCATGACTTACGACCACCTCACAAAGCTGTAACACACACAAATGTTATGGCCCACCAACTTTAAGACAAAGCAGTCATACTGAGGTAAAATCTTGTACATGTGAATATATATTAATCAAAAAGATCTAATCAATGAATGACCAAATGATTAACAGTAGGCTTAATCAGAGCAGAGTTGTTAATATGTGTGGATGTTGTCATGCATCTCGACTGGTGGGAATGCAGCAAATCAATTGTTGCTAACCCCATCTTTAAAATGACATCGTCCAGTCAGAGCCTAGCAACTGCAACAAAGACATTTCACAGGATATCTATATTTCACAATGGTGAAGAAATGTTCGAAACAATTTCTTTATCCACATACATATCCAGGCCATTCACTGTTCCTTTCCCTCAGAGATATTTTTGATAAATCTTTTCATGCAAATCCACCCAAAACGTTTAGAAAAATATCAACAAACCAAAAGCCAAACATAAAAACCTTCAGTAACCAAAGTATAACTTTCATGGAGTAGTACTTGACATTACAGAATTATTGTAACATTATTTAACAAGGTGTTTGCTTTTAAAGCAAGTCATTTGAAAAAACAAAAAGATAGCTATTAGGTGCTTGTTTAAGCTGCAAGTATAGCTGGAAACGAGAAAGATGGGTTTGCTCCTTTTGGTGTAAAATTTCCCATTGCTTACAGAGCTAATACAAATTTAGGACAGAATCTCCCTCTGTTATTGCAAACTGTGTGCTCCATAATTGATATGTGAAACCACAGTAGACTTAAAATTTCAGGGCATGGTCAAAAAATGGTGCAAAAATAAAAGACTTCTCTTGACGTGTCTGGACTTATAAATATACCAAGTATAATTTAAATCAAGTTTGAATTCTGGAAGCATACTCCCCAAGCATGAATTTTTCACGTCTCACCTGTTTCAGAGTCCTGGGATTTCTCCAAGAGAAATTCCCTAATTTTTTCCACCCAGAGGTACAGGATGCTCTCCCCCACATGCTCCCTGTTGAAAATTAAATATTTCCTTTTGAAAGTGGACTCTCCAAGAGAAATAGACTAGACAGAAATTGCACTCTGGAAACAACCCTAAAAATCTTTTGTTGTGGCTAATATCAGTGAGCAGTACCTCCTTGTGAAGTCCAAAATTACAAGAAGCACTCACACATAGAGGTCTTCAAGGCTGTTTGCCAATTTGGCTCTCTCAGGGCCTTGCAACCATGCTGCACTACAAAAGCCAAGAACAAATAAAGGATTATTGAGTAGGGCCAGGAGTAGGTAGTTGAGGGGGATGTTGTTATATCAATTGAGCACATCAAGATTAAATTTGAAAGGCAAATAGACTTACTTGATCTGGTAGATAGGGGGTGATGCACTTGGATAATCAGGTGGGAGTATTATCTGATCAGGAAAATAAAACGAAGTCACAAAAAATTGCAAAGCCTAACACTAGTTAATATGCAAATAATTATTTATGTCTACCTGTAAACATGCTGTCAGTTTTGACTCTTTCACGTCACTGGATATTTTGATACAAAATATTCTGGAGGCTTCATCGAGAACGCACCACTCATCCCCATAGATTGAAGATAAAGCCTCAACCTCCTCAATCTAAACAACAGGAATCAATAACACAGAAAAAAACATTAATCATGGTTGGTCGTTGACATTATTTACGACTTTATCAAGGGATGTTCGCCTTGCATGACAAACTAAGAGAAAAGAAATAAAGAAGAATAAATATATATTAATTAAAATAAAAAATTATATTTAATCTAAATTTAATATACATTACCAGTGCCAATATATCCCTTGTATTTAGTCATTTTTATTGAGCTATGTGGATAAAGGTTTAGATTTAGATTAGGTTAAAACATCTTTGAAATTTGGTACCATTGAGATTTAGAAAACAGATGATGAACAAAATCATTGAGCTGGGTTCTTCAACCGTCAACAGATACTTAATGGCCAACATATAATTTAGCAGTGGTTTCCAATCAAATTAAACAAGTTTAAATAGCTCAATACAATACACAGTAATTCCAAGTACTTTTGTAAATGTGTCACATATGCTTCTTCAGTCTCAAGATTATTTAGGAGCTTAAAAGCAAGTCTACAGTACTTTGCAGACCATTTAGATGACATGATCTGTTGAAAATGTGATGTATAGCCAGGGACCAGCTTCTGGCAGCATTCCTGAAGATTAGCCCATCTTTGCCCGTTCCTTCAGAACAAATGCCTACAGTTTTGTAATATTTCTGTATTTACATGCTGCAACCATCTTCTGGAGATCCTATACCAGATATTTTAAGTCAAGCAACAGTGAAGGACACCCTAGAATGATCCAAGACTTTTTCTAAAACCAACTTGGTTTATTTTGCTGTCTGTTTTGGGACCCTTGTTATTTTTGAGTGTCCACTAATGCCAAAGTTTTAGCTACCTCATAGATGGTGGGACAGCTTCTATACTTGAAGAAATCCATGTTACCCTCTGCACACTACTGGTTTCCTGTCTCTGATGAAACAACCACTGTACCAATGACATGTGCATCATGCCACTGACTGAAAACCAATGTTTCTAATATAGATTGTTTTGACAGAGAGGGGATGACTCTTCTTATGCTCTGGGGTTAGCACCATTTTAAGTTTTGACGTTATGGATGGAGTGCTTCTGTGAATTTCATGAGGATGGACAGGATTTGGATGATCATACGCAAGGGAAGTTTGACAGTAGCAAAACGTGCTGTCAGCGGGAGAAAGGTTTTAAAAGTGGAGGTGGGAAAACACCAAGGATCAGCTCTGAGTCTTTTCTTGCAGTGACAGACAGGCTAACAGTCAGGATACAAGAGTTGCCATGGAACATAATGCATGAATATGACATGGTGGTCTACAGTGAAAGAGAAGATTGAGGAGAACCTGGAGAAGTATAGTTTTTCAATAGAGAAAAGATGAATAAAACTGGGTAGGAAATAACAGAGTACATTTGTGTGAAGGGAAAGAGGACGGCGAAACAGTGAGAATGTAGGGAGTAGAGGGGTAGTAAAATAACACAAGTTTCGATACTTTGGGTCAACTGTCAAAGCAGTGGAGAGTATGAAAGAGAGGAGGAGAAGAGAGTACAGCCAGGGTGAACTGAATAGAGAAGAGTGTCAGGACTGATCTACAATGAAGCATCCCAGCTAGGGACAGGACAGCTACAGGATGGTAGCAAACCAGCAACGTTGCATAGTTTAGAGACATGGCACTGACTGAAAGACAGGAGGCTGAACTGGAGGTGGCGGTGAGAGAGCAGAATTGATAGGATGAAGAACAATAAAGATGAAAAACACAGCTCATGTTGGAGAGTTTGTTGTGAAAGTGAAAGAGATGAAGTTGATATAGTCTGGAAATATATGTAGGAAGGATTAAAGTTTTGTAAGGAAAAGGATGCTGATGATTGAGCTGCCATGCTGAGAATAAAGGATGGCTAATGTGAAAGTTTATAGATACAGGGAGTGACAATATGCAGGTGATTGGTGTGAGGAAGGAGACAAGAGACAGAGAGTATTGGAAGACGATCAGCTGTGGTAACTCCTGATGAAATAAGTTAAAAGGATAAAAAGATATTGGAGGGGCAGTTTGGGTAAAACAGCACGGAGATCACATAGACGAATTGGGATTAAACTGGGTTGAGGATGAGAGGTATACTGGAAAAAGAATGGAGCTGAAGCTGCCAGGCAAGCAAAGAAGAGAACGTCCATGAAGCAGTTTTATGGATGCGGTTTGGGAGGACATGAATGTGGTTGATGCAAAAGAAGAAAATGTAAGGGACAGGTTGAGATGGAGACAGATGACCTCCTGTGCTGATCCCTAATGGGAAAAGAAGGAAGAAAAAAATAGAACAAACATTGGGTCTCTACTTTTATAGTAAGTGTATTTAGCTTATTACAGGGTATTAACAATATCTGATTTGAAAATGAGAGGTTGAATAACTTTGACTATTCATTAAAAGTAGCATGTTGTCTTGAATGTGAAAAAAAATATTACATTGAGGTATTTAAAGCGTTCTGTTTGATTTCATAATTAAACCAGTTGCTAAATATTTTGATAATGAACCTAATAAACAACGGGGATGAATTTGGTTTCCATTTGCAGGTGTTTTACAAAATCTATTTTTATTCTGCCAAATTTAAGCATAACATAACAAAGGGTAATCTGGGAATAAACTTTGAAATAAGATACTGGCTCTGTTTCAGCACCCAAAACATAACCAATTTAAGAACACTGTATGATGGTGACAGTGTGATGTTTTAGGAAGAAATACAATTTACAATTAATTAATCCCCATCCTGGAGAAAGTTTTAGACTTCAAGAGACTGGTGGAGTGAGCAGTCACAAAACTGTGCACTGGGAGCATTTTTTAAGGGTTCTGAGTCTTGCTGAAGGCAAGGTGCCTTGCTAAAGGGTACCTCATTAATGTCCAAGAGGTCAACTGGCACCTCTCCAGCGACCAGTCAAGACCCCTACAGCCTGAATGACTGTTATTGTCTGATTTCTCAGTTTCAGCACTATTTTGGCTGCATGCAATGATGTTGGCCTCTGTGTGAACTCTGTACTGCTGAGCCTCAAGTAGCACACATATTAATTTATTAAATGAATTGCTGAACAAACCTATAGTGCATGTTTATTTTTATTCCTCTTTAATTAATGGTCAATGCACAGTTGCTCAAAGGTTCCAGTTTTGCTGTTTGTCATACAGATAGAGAAAAGTAATGGTTTGTTTCCGACCTGGTTTACTGTCAATGATATTTAATGACACTGTTCCTTAGCCATGCCTGTCGCTCTCTACAGGTCACTTCCAAACACTACAACAAAAGTCACTGATCATGCCTGTCTGAGTAGATCAAAAAAGTTGTCAAGACCTACTTAAAGAGCCTTACTTGAGCTTGAAGATCCTCATCCTTTTCCAGATTTATCCTGTCAGCCATTTTATTTCATCATGAAATGTTACGAATTTAAAAACAACAACGATTTTATAGAACTGGAAGAACATGAACTATATGTTACAGTATCTGCCTGAGGTCTGAACCACTTCCGGGACACAGCTTAGTTTTTGCGGGTTTTACTTCCGGCTTTTATTTGTTTGAAAAAACGACTCGATAGAAATATTTGGGAAGGTATTGTCTAATTAACACATTAGTTTAATAGTATAACTTTAAACTTCTGTTCATTTATGACAGTTATGTGTAACTTTGCTTGAAATTACTATTTAAAGTAACAGTCACGACTTTTATTATGAAGGGCAAACGCCGAGCGTGAGTGACTTCCGCTGTGCTGGGATCAGCTGATGACAGTGTAAATAGAAAACAGAGTACAGAGTAAAGGTGACACTGCGGTATGACTTATGGTCGCCGGTCAGGGTAGTTTTATTGGAGGACGATAAATGGAAGAACTGCAGTATGTGGTTGACGTTGGGATAAGTCGGATGACATGACACGCGTCGCGCTGTGGATTTACTAGCGCAGCAGGGAACGCCTCGGAGCGGCTTAGAATATCACATGCATCCCCACAGAGGGCCAGTCTGAACAAGCTGGAGTTGACTTCATTGGAGTGGTTGAAGCAGTAAGTGTCCGGATGGCTGTCGATACATTTTTCCTAATTCAAAAAGTTTTATATTTTTCTTCATCTAACATCTTTTCGACAACTAATTTACTCATTTTCATCACATGGACCGCTAAATTGGCGCAAATTTTACTCCATCTTGATGAGATTTTTGTCCATGGATGTACCTTCTGTTAAGTTTTTTTTTCGATTTTATTTACAAGACTTGAAACAATCTTATGACAAAACAGTCATTCATTCCGCCACTGTGTTAATTATGAATGGAATTATGGTGGAACATAGATTGTGTCTTGTTTTGGTTGGGTGACTCCTCAAGAACCCCAGAGCTTCTCGGACCTCACAGTGGAAACAATTGCTTAAGGCTCCTTAAGTTAAGTGTCAATAAAACATTCTTGCAGGGAATGACATAAGTTTTAACTCTTACTTAAATAAGCTAGAGAATGCTTGTGAGATACTGTGTGAGATTTTCTAATGTTGAAGAGCTGCAATTATTCTAAATTATAAAATGTAATTATAAAAAAAATAAAAACTCTCATTTTGTACAGAAATTTGGCTTTGTAACTGATTAATTAATTAAGGCTTGGAATTTAAAAGCATCTTAGTGTACTTCTAAGTAATGGTTTTGTAATTGTCGTGACTTTATATACTGTATTCAGCTATATGTTAGTCCACTGATTGCTAAACTATGGGCCAGACTTCCTTTCAAAGGCCATGAGATAAACCAGGGAATTGTGTGGGTGGGAATAATTCATCTTTGGTTGCCTTGAGGTCCCAAAACAGTTACACAAATGAAAGAATGTTAAATGTTAATAACTGAGGTGTCTCTTTGATGGAACAATTACCCAGTCACATATCTCAACACATGTTTTTAATTTCAAGAATTACTTAGAAAAGAAAAAACTGGCAAGTACTTTTAGCATGCAAAACACAATATTTCAATGTCACATCTAGTCAAGAAGAAAACTGTGACAATATACATTCATGAAAAATTTCAAATATTGAAAAACAAACTTGTTAAGTCAAAAATGGTAATCAAAGGACAGATTAGATCAAATGTCAGAATAAATTAATAGTGATAGCATGTAAAGCAGAGGCCACATAATTATCTACATCTATTCTGATAGTCTATAAACACAAGTTTAAATGAAAAAACATCACAATGTATTTCTTGAACAGACACTTATCAGATAAAACAGCCTGACTACGCATGCCACATGCTTTTCAATTCCAAGTAAGCCTGTTTCAGGTTATAATTTTTATTTGCAATTATTCCTTCATTGACCATTCTTCCATGTTGGTTTGTGAACCAAGGTTTAACAGTTTTTTTGTTTTGTCATTTATTGGAATTGCTTGTTTTGATGATACAGAATGCAGAATGTCTTGTGGGCAAGGGTGAGGTAAAGGGGAAATAGAGGACTTGTTTCCTCCTTGTACAGCTGATCTGGTGACTGACACATTTTTGTAATTATAATTCAGATGTTCTAGCCATCCACTAGACAGTGGTGTTTTGCGACTCGTGTGACATGTGACACACTCACATGTTTTAACAGATGATTGATAAGTGATTTACTTCCTAAGCAGTACAATACAAAAACCTCCCCCAGCTGAATTCTGGTGGTTTATTGAGACAGTTAAAATATGCACTCCAACATCTTAACTAATTTTGTTCACTAAAAAAAAATGTAAACTGTAATTTAAATAAGAGAACTGATGATGTCACAGCAATGTCGTCAAGTTTATTTATGCTTAATGTAAAGACCCTTTTTTTTTAACAGAAAGACTGTGTTACAAACTGAAGTATTTGAATGAGAAGGTGTTTACTAGGCTGGGTGTCTACTCAGTGATGCTGACCGACAAAATAATGGGCAATGTAGGATGCATAGGTCTGATTTCTACAGCAACAGTTCTTGTGAGAACAGGATATTTAGGTATTAAAATGAAATTATGCTTCAGTCAAGACTACATAGTCTTTGATCATCACTCAGATTTGTGGCTATCCTGTAATATATTTAGGAAAATATATTTAGGCTATGTGTCTGGAGAGTACCCCACCTCTTGCCCTTGGTCGGTTAGGATAGGCTTCAGCGACACCCGTGACCTACAAAGCTGAAGAAGCAGCTGTACAGGAAATTATTATGTCATCACATCTACAAGATAGATGGATAGATGGATGGATCGGTCTCTCTGTTTTTGTCTCTCTGGCTCTGTCTCTATTTCTATGTTCTGTCAGTCAAGACAAATGGGTACTGCTACTATGAGTCTTGGGTTCTGCTCAAGGTTTTTGCCTGTTAAAGATTTTTGTTGTCTTTCTTGCCAAAGTGCTTGTTCATTAAATTCATGACCAGTTGGAGTCTATAAGAGTAGGTCTATACCTGTTTTACCTGGAAAGTCCGTCAAGATGTGTTAAAATCTGGTGTTTTAAAAACTTATAGGTCCCATATTATGCTTTTTTAATTCATGTCATTCAGCTGCAAGATGCCCAACTACGCTGTATTTGAAAGTTCTTGCCCCAAACTGATCCGTGGTCCTCTATATCTTTGATTGAATATTGATCAAATCACTTCTGCCCCCCCCCCCTAAAGTGCGGCACGGTGGTGCAGTGGTTAGCGCTGCCGCCGCACAACACTGCGGGCCCAGGTTTGAGTCCCGCTCTGTGCGGAGTTCGCATGCTCTCCCCGTGTCTGCGTGGGTTCTCTCCGGGTTCTCCAACTTCCTCCCACCTCCAAAAGCATGCGCTTCAGATTGATTGGCCGGTCCCAGATTGACCGTAGGAGTGAGTGTGTGTGTGAGTGATTGTTTGTCTCTATGTGGCTCCGCGGTACACTGGCGTCGTGCCCGGAGTGTCCCCCGCCTCACGCCCTGAGACTGCCAGGATAGGCACCGGCTCTCCTGCGACCTGCGTAAGCGGATTAAGCGGGTTAAGAAAATGACTAACTGACTGACTTCTGCCCTAAAACGGTCTGTGTTAATGGGCGTGCCTCTAAGCTCCCTCTATCAACACATTGTGTAAACAGGAGATGGCTGATCCTACTAAGATCACCGTTGAACATCGCGAAGAATTGAAAGCGCACAGTATTTGCAAATGGGAGAAAAAACAGTGGAGACGATAACTGATGTTTGACAGGACTTAATTAAAGCTGTCTGTCTGTGACTATCGTCACAGACAATGAGAGATCGTTTGCTAACACAAGGGAGCGAAGCTAACACCATCTAATGAAGTGTTACCAGTAAGAGGTAAGACAAAGTGTATGAGTATTGTATATTGAACTGTTGGCTGTCGGGTGCCATCCCTACTTTATCTCCGTCCACTAACCTATGTCACAGTGGGCAGGAGCACAAATGTATCAATATAGCACTTTATTCATACTCACGCACACACACACACACACACACACACACACACACACACACACACACACACACACACACACACACACACACACACAAAACTGAAGGGGACCTAACCAGTTAGCCAAATGCTAGCTGACTTCAACAGCTTGCGAGGAACTTTCAGGGTGTAGTTCTGAGCCAGGTCATTACCAAACACTGCTACTGTAGCCTGAACGAACTCCACCTCGGGGATGACCATGCCCATATCCAGGTAGACCATCAAATATGACTCAGGACAGGTCAATTACACCCCGCTCGTGATGTCACATGCAACGCTTTATGAATCCAAACGTTTCGATTCTGTCCAGCCATGAATTTCAAAAGATTCCAAATATTTATTGATGCAGGAAGCGTTTGTTTTCTAGATTCTATGATTTGGTCAGGTTAGGGAGGATCACTATGTACATGTAGAGACTTGAAAAAATTTTGTTTTTCATAATAAGACCCCTTGAATTGAATTCAACCGAATTGTTAACAATCTATAGTTCTGATATTGCTCCTAAACCCCAGATTAATGTTCTATTTTTTGTTTTGAAGTTTTTAAGAATAGATTTCATAAATCCGCATCTTTAACCCCACCTTGTTTATAACGTTACTGTTTACCTATCCTGGAACATGAAGCTGCTCCTGTTTGTTTCTGCCACATATGTTGCTCAGCTTTTACCTTTTTTCGAAGATTGATATTTTACTGTTTTATTATTCTAAGTAAAACATTACAGATCGCATAAAAAATCGTGCATCTGACAAATCTCTATATAGCAATTTATTACAATTGATTAATGTTATTGTGTACCTTTCTGGGATGCAATGTCAAATGATGACTAAAACATATATGACCTAATGTCCCTCCTTAGTCATTTTGCTTTCAGTTCTTCATCAAGCAGGAATGACAACAATTTTCAGATTCCTAAAATTTATCCAACTAACAACCTGGGGCACAACAGTAGGATACATACCAGCATCTGAGTGGCCATTGGTGAGTGGGGGCTTAGGGTAAAGCAGCCACAATGTGTCTATATATTAAGTAAGAAGGCTGTCTGCAACATGAAAGATGTTTCACATCCATTGTGATTGGGACTGATTGTCAAGAAACCACCAGGTGATTTCAAACTTTTGAACTGTTGTGTCACCTTCATCCTGCTACCCACATCAAAATGCTTTGTTCATTTCAACTCGGTATGATTAGAAAACGACACACCGTGCCTGAGTACTACACTCTGCAATTACACTCTGCGTTCTGCACTAACGGAGCTCAGCCAGTTTAGATTGTCAGGCACACCTCCTCCTACTCCTCCTCCTCTCCTCCTCATCTGAACACCAGAGTCGGTCAGGGCTGCATGGTCAGCCAGCTCTTATAAATTGTACAGCCGTGACTGCAATCCCAGACGTTGAGAGAACCACATTACAAACAGCGATCACAAAATCAACAATCATTGAGATTGGTGTATGCATAGTGAGCTGCTGCTCAATGAAAACTAAGGATCCCTGTTGTTTTTGGGAAAAAGTGGATGAAGACACACCTGTGTTTACTTGGCTGGAGCTGGGGAGCTGTCTCAGCTTCACTCCGCACATTTTCTCGCTGGTACAGGATATTCAGAAAAAACTTCTAATTCTTATTAAAACCTAAAAGATTTCATGAACTTTTTCAGTGAATGTGAATAATTTTGACTGGAAACAACACAAACTACCATAGCCCATGCTCTGCAGAAGACATGTTGGTTCTGCAGTCGGTGGAACTGTCCAAAACATCATCGCTATTAATTTACAAAGCATCAATCATACTGGTTAGGTGAGGTGTCAAAGCATACTAAAAGTCACGATGCACATTGGCTGCAGTCTGTTTAGCCTGCTGCCATCTGGCAGGTAGCTGCTGCTGTATCTTCAGACTTCAGAGCAGTTTTTCCTTAAGGCAGTTAACACCTGAATTCATGACATGAATTTACATGGATTTTTTTTTAATGAACTATAAAGAAACATAACTCAACTGTCATTATGCAGATTTCTGGGGAATGACGAATTGATGAACAATACGCTCCCCATCCACCCCCACCCCCACTCCCTTTAGTCTTTCGGTTTATTTTTAATCATAGTTGAAGCACAGACATAAAGAACATATTTTTGTACCGTTTGTTTTTTCTGCAGGAATCCATGGAGGACTTGGAGCCGGAGGAGCAGTTCCTGCAGTGTGCCCGGAACGGAGATTTACCTGGGATTCAGAGGCTACTGATGTCCAAGACAATGGAGGAAATAAATATCAACATAAATTGCAAAGGTACATAAATAATAACTGAGAATAATGTTAGTCTTAATGTGTGATGTAACACAGCATGCACTGTTGTCTCAGGTAAGAAAAAGTCTAACCTTGGGTGGACGCCTCTTCACTTAGCCTGTTACTTTGGACACAAAGATGTTGTGGAGGAATTACTTAAGGTAGGGCTTCATTAGAATCAAGTTCTTGTTTTTATTTTACTTTAAATCCTCAGTAATTGTATTTCCAAAATGTGTTTGTGTCTGTGTGTGTGTTTCTGCATTCCTCAGGCAGGTGCTGACGTTAACCTGCCCAATAATATTGGAGATACACCCCTGCACAAGGCCGCCTTCACAGGAAGAAAGGTATCTGAATACATTGTCAGTTTTTAAGTCTCTCCATTTCTCATCTCTTTGTTCATAGTATGGTTTTGTGCATGCATTTATTCATCCATTCAGTCAGTCAATCAATTGGTCAATCAATCAATCAATCACATATTGATCAGGAGGTTGTCATGCTGCTGCTGCACTATGATGCATGTGCCACTGTCATCAATGGGACAGCACAGATTCCTAAAGATGTCACTCAGAATCCAGAGATCAGAAGCATGTTAGAAGGTGAGAGAAACATGTCAGTTCAGAGATGTGATGGAAACATATGTGTGATTTAATTTCAATCACCATGTTTACTGCTTTGATGTCAATTTTTCATCTTTTCTACACAATACATAAATTCTTAAATCAACTAATATTTTCTAATGTAAATCTAATCCTTTTACTGATACCAGCGGCTGAGAGAACGGAGGAAAGGAAACTGGAGGAGGAACTTTTGGAAGCTGCACGGGAAGGCAACCTTTCATCTCTAACTCATCTGGTTAGTGCCAGATGTTGATATCTAATTTAATATTCCCAAATAATAGGAGTCTGAAGCGTGCTTTAATTTTACATTTGATGATAGTGTGGATGTCCTCAGGCAATTTGAACTAATTTATATAGCTACTGTAGCATGAAAAAGATAAGTGCTTTGAGGTTTTAATTTGACCTCAAAGTATTAACCATGCTCGGAGTGTCTGCAGAGACTGTAATTAGTCTGTAGGTCGATCAACCTCCTGTCTGGAATGAAGTATCTGTAGCATGTGAGTTGACCTCGCGAGGCAGCTACAGTTCCCAAAGGAGAAATCTGCTAATTTTGACATTGTGATGTGGTCTCTGTTCAGCAAGACTGTTGTTTTAGTTGGGCTCACATAAGGAGGGACTGGCAGATAGGATACCAAACTTTTGTCACCTCCTAAACCTCTTGACTGCAGTACAGCATGGGGGGAGGGGGGTCACAGGAACTAGAGCTAGGCAAAAGAGCAAGCTGAAGAGGCAGAGATTGGCAGCTTTTGGGTGTGGTTGAGGAGAAAGAACAGAGCTTGGGGGGGCAACACCTGGGGAATTAGCAGGAGGTGTCATGGAGAACCAAATAGGCCTCACCATGGTGTGCAGTCTTCTTGCCGACAGATAGAGGTGTGGAGGGGATCACTACAGCCCCTGTGGAGGTGCGATGAGCAGCAATGCCCCACAGGTCGACCACCTACCTGAACTGCAAACAAAAGTGAAATTCAGAATGGGTATTCATAATGCCTGGAGGGAGAATGCTAATGATTTTGGCATTCCTCTGATTTTTCATGTAAGGTCAACAGCAAGTTGGCATGCTTTTGAGTAGTGGAATGCCATAAAATATGGTTGTGACATTCATATTCCCCATGTGATAATCAGCAAGTGTTTGCATCCTTGCAAGCTAAGCTACAGTAAGAAACTGAGCATGGTAAAGATTATATTTTTAAAACATTACATGAATGCGTTTTCACAATGAACTGACAGTTATAGTTCTCAAGTAGCGTCACATGCTCACAATGGCCTTTAAATATCAATGTCAAAAATCTAATTGTCCGTGACACCTCATTAAGGAACAAGTAACAGACAAATTAAAATTGGCAGGTAAATGATGCAAAGCTATTTCAAATATTCCAGTTCTTCGCCATAGCATGAGAAATGAAAGACCCACAGGACATTTGGAACCAGATAACCATTTTGTTGCTCTTGTAGCTCAGCAGGAAAAAGACTCCAGACATCAACTGCAAAGATCTGTTGGGTAACACTCCGCTACACTCTGCAGCCTATCGCGGACAGAAGCAGTGTGCTATGAAGTTGCTCAAGAGTGGAGCAAGCCCCAATATCAAGAACAAGAATGGTGAGACCAAAACCATACTTCTCTATATTTCTGTTATATTGATTGAAAGAACTTTGAATCATTTCACAAAGCCCGCCTCTATTCAGTCACTCAAACAAAAGAAGTATCCGTAGTAATTTTTAAGAATCATTTTACATGTGGTTGCTTCTGATATTGTTTGGTGTTGTTAAAAGAGGCAGTCCTAGGATCAGATCATTGTTATATATTATGAATATTTTAGCATTGCTGTTTTATTTTTGTGATGTAAGGTTACACTGCCGAGAAAGGCACCTGTCAAATAAAATGTATCATTATTATTATTATTATTATAGGGTCCCAGCTCCCAGGAATTTTAATTTTGTTCTGAACTTTCTATTTTCCTTTTAAACAGCCCATTTCTGACATTTTCCTACACGGTCTTTCTGTCTCTGCTGTGTGGTCTGATCACCTGTCCATTCTCTTACTTGGACCTGTCTGTCTCTGTCTGTCTGTCTGTCTTTGTCTGTTTGTCTGTCTGTCAGTCATCTATCATCTACTGTATGTGTCTGTGTCTGACTCTTTCTTACTCTCGCTCTTCCTTAAGAGAAAATCTTGAAAGAAAAATCCATATCAATTAAAACATGATGAATGTATATGTATAGTCATGGTCAAAAGTTTTGAGGATGACACAAATATTAATTTTCACAAAGTCTACTGCCTCATTTTCTATGACGGTGTTTTGCATGCTCTCCAGAATCTTATGAAGAGTGATCAGATGAATTGCAATCACTCGCAAAGTCCGTCTTTACCATGAAAATTAACTTCATCCCCCAACAAAACATTTCCACTGCATTTTATTCCTGACCCAGAAGAACGAGCTGATGTCATGTCAATGTTTATCCTGTAAACACAGGTCTGACTTGACTAGGAAAAGGATGGAGAAAAACAGATTGGAAGCTTTGAAAGTGCTTGAAATAATTGTTCTTCCTCAGCTATTCATGGTCACTTGCAAGGAAATACACTCAACAAAAATATAAATGTAACACTTTTGTTTTTGCTCCCATTTTTCATGAGATGGACTTAAAGATCTATAGTTCATTCCAGATACACAATATTACCATTTCTCTCAAACGTTGTTCACAAATCTGTCTAAATGTGTGATAGTGAGCACTTCTGCTTTGCTGAGATAATCCATCCCACCTCACAGGTGTGCCACATCAAGATGCTGATCTGACGTCATGATTAGTGCACAGGTGTACCTTATACTGCCCACAATAAAAGGCCACTCTGAAATGTGCAGTTTTGTCTCACAGCAAAATGCCACAGAGGCCATAAGCATTGAGGGAGCGTGCAATTGGCACGCTGACAGCAGGAAAGTCAACCAGATCTGTTGCTCGTGCATTGAATGTTCATTTCTCCACCATAAGCCATCTCCAAAGGCGCGTCAGAGAATATGGCAGTACATCCAACCAGCTTCACAACCGCAGACCACGTGTAACCACACCAGCCCAGGACCTCCACATCCAGCAGGTTCACCTCCAAGATCGTCTGAGACCAGCCACTCAGACAGCTGCTGAAACAATTGGTTTGCATAACTAAACAATTTCTGCACAAACTGTCAGAAACCGTCTCAGGGAAGCTCAACCGCATGCTTTTCGTCCTCATCGGGGTCTTAACCTGACTCCAGATAGTCACCGTAACAGACTTGAGTGGGCAAATGCTCACATTCGATGGCATCTGGTACGTTGGAGAGGTGTTCTCTTCACGGATGAATCTCTGTATACATTGTTCAGGGCAACGTGGGTGAGGGCTTTGCTGATGTCAATGTTGTGGATCGAGTGGCCCATGGTGGTGGTGGGGTTATGGTATGGGCAGCCATCTGTTATGGACGAAGAACACAGGTGCATTTTATTGATGGCATTTTGAATGCACAGAGATACCGTGATGAGATCCTGAGGCCCATTGTTGTGCCATACATCCAGGAACATCACCTCATGTTTCAGTAAGATAATGCACGGCCCCATGTTGCAAGGATCTTTACCCAATTCTTGGAAGCTGAAAATGTTCCAGTTCTTGCATGGCCAGCATACTCACCTGACATGTCACCCATTGAGTATGTTTTGGATGTGCTTGACCGGCGTATACGACAGCGTGTACCAGTTCCCACTAATATCCAGCAACTTCGCACAGCCATTGTAGAGGAGTGGACCAACATTCCACAGGCCACAATTGACAATCTGATAAACTCTATGCGAAGAAGATGTGTTGCACTGCATGAGGCAAATGGTGGTCACACAAAATACTGACTCGTTCTGATGCCAATAAAGCAAAAAAAAAACCTGCACATTTAAGGGTGGCCTTTTATTGTGGACAGTATAAGGTACACCTGTGCACTAATCATGATGTCAGATCAGCATCTTGATGTGGCACACCTCTGAGGTGGGATGGATTATCTCAGCAAAGCAGAAGTGCTCACTATCACACATTTAGACAGATTTGTGAACAATGTTTGAGAGAAATGGTAATATTGTGTACCTGGAATGAATTATAGATCTTTAAGTCCATCTCATGAAAAATGGGAGCAAAAACAAAAGTGTTGCGTTTATATTTTTGTTGAGTGTATGTGCAGTCATTATTGCATTGTACAAAAAAAGGTTTTACAGGCAATGATATTGTTGCCAGTTAGATTATACTTAAATCAACCTTTATCTGAGAACCTTAAGCTTCATCAAGAACTTCAAGAAGAGAGGTTAATTATTGCGAAGAAAGCCTCAGGCCCCCCCAAAAAAGGCCAGCAAACACCAGGACCATCTCCTAAAGTTGATTCAGCTCGGGGATCGGAGTACCACTAGTGCAGAGCTTGCTCAGGAACGACAGCAGGCAACTGAGGCGAAGACTTTGGGAAGATGGCCTGGTGTCAAGAACGGCAGCAAAGAAGTCACTTCTCTCCAGGGCCAGACTGATATACTTGAGAAAGGTGCAGAGATTGTACGGCTGAGGACTGGGGTCTTTCAGATTGTTTGGGGCCTCTGCAAAAAAGTTTGTCGGGCGAAAAAAAGGTGAGCACTGCCATCAGTCCTGTGTTAGGCCAACAGTAAAGCATTCTGAGACCATTTATGTGTGGGGTTGCTTCTCAGCCAAGGGACTGGACAATCTTGGCCAAGAACAGTCATGAATAAAGAATGGTACCAAAACATCCTCCGAAAGCAACTCCTCCCAACCATCCAAGAAAAGTTTGGTGACGAACAATGCCTTTTCCAGCATGATGGAGCACCTTGCCATGAGGCAAAAGTGATAACTATGTGGCTCGGGGAACAAAACATCAAACTTTTGGGTCCATGACCAGGAGGCTCCCTGGCCCTGAAGCCCATTGAAAACATTTGGTCAACTCAAGAGGCAGTAGGACAAACAAAATCTCACAAAGTCTGTAAAACTACAAGCATTGATTATCAGTCTGGTCTCTAAAAGGAATGGTCAGCACTGCAAATATTGACTTTTTAAATCAACTTAATTGTCAATGAAAGCCTTTGACCCCTGTGGTATGCTTGTAATTATACTTTAGTATGTTAGAGTAGCATCTGACAAAAATATATAAAAACACTGAAGCAGCAAATTTTGTGAAAGCCAATACTTGTGTCATTCTCCAAACTTTTGGCTGCGGCTGTATTTGTGTTTTTATCTTCGGATTTACAAAAAGGAAGTGGTAAAAGGGCTTTTATTATGGCCAATGTCCTAACCACACCATGCTGCATCTTCTCTTCACCTGTTTCTCCTCTGCTCTTCTCCATTTATGTAGAGGTCTAACCCTAAACGTCGTGCTCAGCAGAGAGGATCATGTGGCCATAATGACAGCATTATAAGCTTCCGCACACAGCTAAAATGTCTGTATGTGTGGACATACAGTATATTTGGGACATAACTACAGGGGTCGCTGAAGACAGTGTGCACCAAGCTTGGCCTCAATAGTTTTTTCCCATTATTGCTTGGGAGCCAAATTAAATTAAAATATTAAAACATTTATTACATTCCTCCAATAGTTTACACCAATCTACATGAGAAAATGTTCGATTCTTTCCTGTGAAGAAAAAAATAGATTCAATTCTTATTAATATTTATAATAGGAGCTTCCCTTTACATTTTTGATTGTCATTGGAATTTTGATTTTCAAATTACATATAAAAATGTTTTGTCTAGCTATGTTGAAGAGAACAAGAATATTTCTAGATCTGAATCGTGGGCATAATTTTTTTTTACTTCGGAAAAGAGAAAATAAAGTTAATATACAGTAAGTACAACCAATTAGAATAAATAATTTCAACAGTTAGATATAGGTGTTCTTTAAGGAGCTTTGAATTACAACCTTCAGGCAAATGTGTTGTGCTGTACTAAAGTCATCCTGGTCTTTTGTCTTCCATGTGCACGCCTCACAGGTCAGACTGTTTTTGACCTGGCCAGTGATACAGCAATGAAGCAGGCTCTTGAAAGCCACAGTCAAGTGAGTATCCCACTAACTGTCGGCTTCTTGAAGTTATTTCGATTTTCTGTCCTTGATCTGTGCTTTTCTTTCTCCGTGTTTTGTGTGTGTGTGTGTGTGTGTGTGTCTCTTCAGTGTATGTCTCGACGTGTCAAGAAGCACGAGGGTCTCCTCTTGAAGGTAAAATTTGTTACGCAGTAATTGCCTGATAAGCAGAATGAACACGGGGACATGCTATGCTCTGGAGCTCTTGGAACATTTTACATGTTGAATTTCCATACCCTGCTGCAAATACAGAGTATTGAGGCACTACTAAATCAATAAAATTAGGTGAACTTTCAGTAAAGCTGCATTAAAGAACTGGAGTTTATCTGTCGTCAGATATACAGTACTGCTGAACATTTGTAAATGATTTTACATAGCATACTTCTTGTCTGTGTTTAATTCTTGTTGTTAAGCTGTTCTGGTAGGTCATCTGCAGAATTTAATTTTGATTTGTGTTATCACACAATGAAATGTTCAAAGTATGTTGTCTTATTGGCTTCATTTTTTGCAAAGGGTAGATGCTAAAACTGTTGCAGAAACAGAAACTGTTGCTTTCACGTCACAAAATAAATGTAAAATTTATTGCATTCTTATCTTTGAAATCCAAGTAAATAAACTAAAGTTGTGAAGGATTGACTGCACAGTGAGTTGGACGTTGATCAGTTTACTTTAGTATTGATGGGATGCTGCTGCGTCAGCATGAGCCAACATGAGGATGTCTTATCAATGGGGTGATGTACTGCAGGCTTCACTTAGTCACTGCAGGCAGGTACAGAAAGGGTTGTTGCGTGATAACAGTTTTAATGCTTGTTATTTACGTCCCTTAAGCTTAATTATTTACTAAATGCAGCCCTAAATGATTTATCATGACTTTGCTTTACACACTATGATGTTGGAGAGTGCTTGTAGTGACAAGAGGCTCACAGTTTAATGATGAATGAAGCGTTTTAGCCACTGGTAAGTGAACAGGCCAGCAATGATGAGCTTTTATTACTGTTGATCTGAAGGTTAAATCCTTCCTGCTCATAAGCGTGCAGGTACTGTATATCCAGAATCATTTTTAACAATAGTTGTTATAAATGAGAATATGGTCAATAGTCAGTGTCACTTTCACCTCAATGAACACGATATAAATAGGTTTTTTTTTAGCCATAACTAACTTAATAAATACTCTGAGCATAATTTTTAGTTTGCTAAACGGAGCTACACTCTCTATTTCAGTCACCACTGACATCAGACTGAAACCGCAGAACAGAAGGTCTGATTGCTGATTCTCTTCTTTGTGGCATTCTGCAGAGCTCCAGATTTTTTGGTTGGCGCTCCTACTGGGTCATCCTTCAGGATGGGGTTTTATCCTGGTATCCGAAACAGTAGGTGCCGTCTTTCACATCGGCTGCGCTCTTTGAATCAAACCTTTGAAAACATCTTAGCATCAGATAAATGGAAGTTCTGCTCACTTTTGATTAGAAAGGTGCTGCAAATGACAGATGAGTAAGAAAATAGAGGGACTGTTTCTTCTCTTCCTTGATTGAAGATTTTTCATCTGAAGACAAAAAAACAACAAAACCAAAATTAACTTTTAAAAAAGCTGTTTTTCTCATGTGAAGGTCAGACGCAGCAGTGAATGTCAGAAGACAAGGCTGTAAGTCTCTCACACATGCTCACTGTTGGGTAAGAGAACCTTTAAGAATTACACTCCATTTGGTGGCTGTTAGTACGGGTATAACTTTTGCTGAAGGGAATGTTTGTTTTTTGCTTGTTTGTTTTGTGGTTTCATTTCCAGAGCCGAGGCAAAGATGGCTTCCTTTTTACCCTCAAGTGCTTTGATGAAAGCGTGCATCATTTCAAAGTGTCGCCTCAAAAGGACCCCACGGCAACAAGAAAAGTGTGTTTTATTTCTCTTCCTGTTGTAAGCTCAACTGCTCATAAAAGGCCAAGCCATCTCCCGAGGTTATTTGACAAATTACAAACATTGTGAGAAACTTTTTTTTTTTGTTACTCGTCATACTATTATGGCCTTGCATTGTGGAAATAAAGGTCAAGTTGGTAACTATCCAACTTGGGTCAAGATGATTTCACCCATGAAGCAGCAGTTTCCTGAATGAAAATTAGAAAATCACCGATGCTTCGCATCTTCACCATCTCGCTTCAGGCCTTGTGACTGAAGCTAAAAAGAATATAAGTTGCTGCTTGCTGTAGTTTTGTCACCACTGTAATGGTTATAGGCATACATCCCATATACCGAGACCTTGGCCCCATGCTGTGGCCGTGGGCTCTGTTCCTCCGCTCTTTCTCTCTATTGCTTGTGACAATCTGTACTGTCGAAAGGGCCAAACAAAGTTAAGTTCAGTAAAAATGTTTCAGAAATTAAATGGAACAATCGTTGGAAAAAATGTTTATAAAAATGCTAAGTTCAAAGTTGTAAAACTTATTTTTGTCATAATGGTAGGTACTTAAGGTGAACAGTCAAAAGCAGTGGTTCTTAACCTTGTTGGAGGTACTGAACCCTGCCGGTTTCATATGCTCACTCACCAAACCCTTCTTTAGTAAAATAATAATAGTATTTTTTTTCAAATTCAAGATATAAGTATATGTTTTACTGGTGTATTTAATGAATTGAGCATTAATGTCACCTTTTTCAAAGAACAAAACCAAGACAGTGCATGAACTCACATGACATTACTTACCTGCAAATCAGTGTGACTTCTGCAGTGGTTATTGAGAGACCAGTTCAGATATGAGTGGTTTCACCTTGGCAAGTGCAATTCTTGTGTCATTTTCACAGCAAAGTCTGTTTCTTTTGTTTTCCATCAGCTTAAGGAAGTGTTCCTTTATTTTTGCCAGTGCCAGACTGGAGTTATTCAACTTGACATTGCAAATCCTGCAGAACACTGAATATCCCATCACGTTCCGTTATACAGTACATGTAAATTCACGTTGCACATATTCGTCCGACCACTTTCTTTTTTTGCTCAACATAGTTACCATGAATTAAAATATTAAGAAAGCAATCAGATGATGTAGCATCATGACAGGCATCAATCGACTACTGAGTGCGCAAAATCCCATGTAGCACAGGTAGGCTCATCGATGTAGCGTGATCACCTGCAGCCAGTGATAGCTAAGGGGGGCGTGTCATCACGAATTGACATGACGTGTCAAACGGCGACAGTAATTCGTGTGTGTTCGGCAAAAACACCCGACACAATGTGTCCAGTGTTTTGTCTTGACGAACCCCTGAGACCGACTCACTTCGCACCCAGGTTAAGAACCGCTGGTCAAAAGACCAAAGGAGCACTTAGATTAAAAACTCCCTTTCAAAAATTATTTTTAAATGGAGATATCTCAATGTCACTGAGAAAGTTTCTCAAACACACTTTGCTCACTAAAGTAGAACCATGATTTATTTTTACAAATGCCTCTCCCCAAAATATCTGATTTCCTCCAGGCATGGATGGATGCAGTTGAAGTGCACTCAGTTTACAGCACACACTACTGCTCCCAAGAGCAGGGCAGTGAAGAGGAAGAGGAAGTGATAACTCTGGAGGAACTCAGACGCTCACTACAGGTGGCTATAAACAAGGAAACCCATAATTAATCAGCGTAATGAGGCAGAAGGCTCCCAGTCCTCCCACACTGCACTCATTTGTTCATTTAAAGTCTCTTCTCATCTTTCTGAAACCAGGCAGCAGAATCCAGCCAGAAGAAACTGGAAGAGGAGGTTGCAGCGTTCCTGTCCATGCTTATAAAAGATGGGCTGGCAGAAAGTAAATCCTATCATTAACTTGCCAGTTACATTTTTTAGATGTTGTAATGTAGTTAACAGAGGAGAAACCTCATGTTAATTGTGAAGCGTGTAAGTGAGAATTGCATGAAGTTCACAAGCATCACTGAGCAGATTAAATGAATGATGCCTTAAATAATCGTAATTAAGTCTGCTCTGCTTTTCTTAGAACAGGAATGAATTTTTTATTTTATTTTATTTTTTTCATTTTAGTCATTGCTGTTTGGTCCCTCAATCATGTGTTGTTCTCTTAGGGTTTCCATCAACCATTCTGCAGAAAATGCAAGAAATCTATGACTTGTCCAGCGAGACCAGCTCCAGTCTCAGCATCTGTCTGAGCGTTTTCTCCAGACAGGAAGGGGTAAGTGTCCGTTTCCTTGGAACATCTTCATGTCAGGGTTTTGGCTGTTGTTCTATGCTCTATGAGCCATAGGTTTACTGTCTACCGCCCATGGAATACAGGTTAGTATGTTTTGTTTTTTAACGTTTAGAGACGACGAGTGCTAAGAAGGAAACATTTTTTTTTGTGATTTTAGAAAAGTGATCTCTAAAAAAATAGCCACAAATGGTCTTGTGTTATCATGAAGTGTACTATCTGCAGCCTCCAGTTATATGTACAGATGTTTTATTAGACTGGCATGTAATTATGAGAAAGAAGTGGTACAATTCACATCTCCTTTTGAATGCAATTCAGTGCAATGAATCTAAGTTTTCATCGTATGAGTCAATGGATTTAATTATAATGAAAAGATTCATTGGCTGGATTGACTATCCTCCAAGAAAGAAGATGTCACAGTTTAAAGCTGGCAAAAAGCACGTACTGAAAATTTTGAAAATATAATGTTTGAATAAAGAGGACAGGCTAATGTCCTCTTGAGGTTTTGTTTTAAATTATTAATGGCTTATTAACTTAATGAACTAAATGCTGTTGTTTACTTGAGTGGTGGCATTGGATCAGAACTATGCTGTATGTGTGCTACTGGGTTTTACTTCACTGGGCTAAATCTCAGCTGCTTAGTCGTGTCACAGAGAGCAGCAGGCAAACATTGCTGAAGGCAATGAAATCTAAATAAATTTCTGTCTGGTGATATTGATGTTGTTTTAGTAGGCTAAATATGAGGAAACAGTTTTCAATAAAGCAATTGGACAGGAATGACTGCGTCTGAATATCATCAAAGGATAAATAAGAAAATAAGAATCCACAGCCACACGAGGGGCTCGATGGGGTTGCACCGTACATGCTAATATTAGCATTAGATTAGCTAACATGCACACAATGACTAGGTCAACTTCCTGATGTTTACTATGTGTGACGTAATTAGCAATAAACACAGAGGCTGCTGGTACCGTTAAATATATATTTATATTGTAAATGTTTTTGTGCAGTTAAATGTATGGGGCCCGAGGGAACTTGTGTGTGAAACTGCTGTTTGCTTTTTCATTGTCGCACTAGAATAAAGTAGAATTGCACGTCCGCTACAGTAGGTGGCAGTGGTGCTTTCACGTCTACAAGTAGCGTACCATTTACTCTAATTTTTAGAGCGTGCGCAGGGAGAAGAGTAGTACAGCGAAGGATGCGGGGTGCAAGATGTTCGCTTCTTTGTGGGGGGTGCAGGAGGGGGAAACACTGTCTTATTTTGAACGTCCATGCGTTGCTGGCACAAGATGAAAAGTTGGCAGATCAAAGATTGTTGCTCAATTTTTCCCTAGAATATTTTGGCAAGATCTGGTAGAACCCATGTGTGTGCACTAAATGTTTGGTTATTTATGTCCGTGTAAAGAAAATCATCACATTGAGTAATAACAATAAACTGCACACATTCATTGAAAGAAGTTCCTGCAAATAAAATAAATTCCTTAGTTAGCTAGAGGTTCAGGACCATATATACAAGTATAATTTCCAGGAAATATGTCAAATTATCGAATAAGAGTTCAGTCATATGACTGTAAAATCTACTCAGCTGTGCAATACACTTACAGTAGTGCAGCATGAACTCAGAGTGCATTTATTACTGCACTGGGCTTGGAGGAAAAGACTACTCCATGGTGCCATCATGATTTGGAAATTTTCCTACAAGAGGTCCAATTATTGGGGTTTCAAACACTCTGACAAGTGCTCTGCAGGCAGCTGTTTCAGAGATCTCTCTTCACCATTCAAGATGACATCATGATCCAGTCCATTGATTGACACTAACAAGAGCGATCAGCAGCGATACTATTAAATGAGAAAATATTAAATATCATAAAATTGCTATATCTGAGAGAATCCTTGAGAGTACATTGTTACATTGTTACATCTTGCTGCACTATTCTTTCTAATACTCTCAGGTTTGTTTCCTAATTGGTTTGGGGGTAAGGGGTTGTACAATTTCATAAAATTTCGCAGCAGTGCTACCAACATTGTCTCAATGATTTAATCAAGGACAAGTTGAAGTCATACCTAAGATGTATGTTCATCCTTGGATTCAGAGTGAAGGTCTCAACTAAGGTGTATGGAAATTCATCATAAAAAATGCTGAGACATACGGGCTGACCCATCCTATTCCTAAAGCCATAATTACCATTTCTGAAAACTTAATGTAACCAGAAATCAATAGAGCTTATTTATTTTTGAGATTGTGTGGAATGACCTAACCTTCTTTTAGAGGGTGTGAGAGAAGATAACAGTTGACTTTTACCTCGTTGTATTTTTCTTCATGTCCCAAGCCTCTAAAATTTAATTATGCCTTAATTATGGGACTGAATGATCCCTGCTTGTGTGGATATGTTCCCTGCATGTGTTAACTAGTTTATATAATGATTTAAAAGTTAGCATTTCAAAAAAAAAATGTTTTTGAGTTAAAAGCAGAGATTGAGTAACGTACCACTAGTTTTTATCCAAGAAAAGCTGCTTACATTCCCAGAGGATGTAAAAACCGTTTGAATGTTGTCAACAACCAGTCCAGTGGTTACACCTGTTCTGGGCTATCTCTCAGATGTGCAACCTTTTGAATTCAGATCTGCAGATGAAGAGCTCACGATCAAAGGCTCACCAAGTTCTGTCAGTGAATAGGGCAAGTCTCAATGGGAATGAGTCCAACATGTACAAATCCCATTCTACACATGATGATATGTATGTGTCTGAGTCCAGCTAGAGTATTTGCTCTGATGCCTCCTGTGGACCGATGCTAATGTACCTCCAACTTCCGTGGCACTGGGTTTACACCACCCAGTCCCAGCTGAAGTAGTACTAATTTAATATTTGCCCTCTGAAAGTTCTATCTGTTGAAAGGAATGATTGTTAGTGTGTAGAAATACCTACTGTATATTGTGAAGTCATTCCTCACTCTGTTTTAGGATTTTATCTTTCTTGATGGTTCTCTGTAGACGACCCTCAACCGTTCTCAAAACTACAATTCTGAAAAGTACTCCTAGAACATGGAATCACTAAGGCGTCATTATTAGATTATTATTATTATTAGATACCTATTCAAGGAAAAGCAGTATTTTCTTTTCTTTTTTTATATATACTAGTCTAATCCCCAAAGGGAAATTAAGAGCACACTCTGGTTAGTAAATACTTCAAAAGGATACATACATGTTAGTTGGTACAGGCCCCTGTAGCGCACACACACACACACACACACACACACACACACACACACACACACACACACACACACACACAAGGGGGCCTGTAGGCATGCAGGGGGAGGTAGAGTGGTGGGCAGCTGTGTTGTGGAGCACCCCAAATGTTCAACTTGTAAAGGGGGACGGGGCCTTGCTCAAGGGCACCTCAGCAGTGCTCCAGAGGTAAACTGACACCTCCCACTGTCAACTCACGCTCCGGGTGTTTTTGAGCGGGAGCGAGAATCGAACCTCCAATCTTGGATCATTGGACGACCCGCTCTACTACTGAGCCACTGCTGCCCTGTTTAGTCTTTATCTGTATTTCTCAGGGGTGAAACTGCCAAGTTGCCTGTGAATTTATACGTTCTGATCTGGAGTATCTCTTTGATCAGTCACAGATTGGTTGATCTCACAGGGATCTCATTGTGTCATTTTTGACCAAGCATCGTCTGCAATATCCATGAAGTTAGAAGCACAGACTGTGATTGCCCCTATCATAGTGGTGTAGAATCGTCTAAATCAAATCCAAATGATGCTGTAGATTTCCGCCAGATCTAAGGACTGTTCCTGGGCCCAAAGCCTACATCTGTAAATGAAAGGTCTTCAAAATCAGCTCACTTTTAGTCAGACTAACCAACAAACCAATGTTGACAAGCAGAACCTTTTCATTGGAGTTAAAGTGCATCATCCACACATTCAAGTACTGATAGATGGTATGTGGAAGCATTTTATTCAACTTCCTAGAAGGGTGCCAACTGCAGCACATCTTCATACAACCAACACTCAAAGGTTGTGCAAAAGGGAGGTTTCTCTGAGGGTTATACTATGTGAGTCCATTACCCGTCATTTGATCCGCTCTCCTCTACAGGAATCATGTTTGCCAGCAGGCCATTTGAGACGGCTGCATCAAGGCAGCTGTCCTCCATTACAGATTACCATGGCTTGCCCTGGCTTCTCTCTCTGCATGGGTGTAATAATAAGAGGGTAGTGCTGAAGAAAGGATTGGTAAACAGGCTGTTTATTTATACAGCCATCACAGCTGGTGGGACCATCATGCACCTTTCTATCTGCAAAGAGTAGCAGAATAAAAGATGTACACTTGAACACTTACTTCAGTCCTCACTTGTAGATGACAGGAGTCACATTTGTCTGTATGGAATGAGTGATTAGTTGTTTTTCGTGCGTGTGCGTGTGTGTGTGTGTTTTGTCTATGTGTGTGTGGCAAGCTCAGGTGCGCAGTCTGAAATTGGAGCAGGAGGTAGAGAAGAATAAGATCCTCTCAGGAGCGCTGCAGACTCTCGCCACAGAGCACCACGAACTTGAGCAGTCGTGTGTCAAGGGATCTTCAGTGCGGAGCGCCCTCAGTGAGGATGAGTTCCACGACGCGGTGTCTGGTGAGTTGACAAGTGATCAAACCTGCTCAGGAGATGAAGGGAATTCTGTGACAAGCTCATCTTTACATTCCATTTGCTGCTCTGCCATTCATCTTTAGGACACCGGAATACTTTTACAGGCTGCTGAATGTCTTTGAAATTTTTCTCCGCTCCTCAAGCTTGACGTAAGCAGGAGTGTTGTCTGGTTGTGATGAAATAATTTAAAGTAATTTCCTATGAGTGATTGTTTTTGGTCTGGAAAACCAGCATGGAGCAGTAACATTTCAAGATACTTGGCTTGATTAATGCTTGAGGATTGAGATAAGAACTCATTATTTTACATTATTATACTGAAATGCCTTTTGAGTTGCAGCTCAGCCTGTCTACTTAATAACAAGGACTGATCTGATGATTTTATGCCTCAGCAGAACTTTTTCTTCTTGCATTAGTGTTACCATCAATTGTGTAGAGTCTGATGCATTAATCAGTAATGGGCATTCACCATCTCACTTTTCCACCTTAAATTAGTTGCTATAGTCAACTCCATTTACGCATGTTACAACACTCATGACTCATAGGTGATATTGGTTTTGTTTTGCCACGAATTGGGGCGATTATGTCAGCATCAAATCAAATTTGGTTTTCTCAAATTTACTAAGTAATTATCTTCTGATCTAAAGATAATGGCAATAATTGCATGCATGACCCTTTTTGACATCCATGTGATAAGGATCATTTCGGACATTACACGTGAGTAGGATAAACACAACAGGTATACATGTTGTTGAATATTAATTAAACTAGACTGGCACTCAATAGAATACAGACCTCTGCCTATCAGCTCTGTTTGATTAAACTAAAGCCTTTACCAAAGTCTAACAAGACATGCACCATCGCAAAAGTCATCATAAAAGTGTAGTTTTGAAATATACAGATATACCTGTAAAATGATGGTTCCCTCTGTTATACAGTTTCTCACCCAGTTTCGTGTGAAGGCATCCTATCTCAGTATTCAGACACAGAAAATACTTGAATGTTTTTTGCTGACCTCAGTATTTTTGTGTGTGTGTGTAATCCCAAATCATAAATGGTTTGCCTTGACTGAATGCAGTGAGACATGAGTATTTTAATAACTACTCACTATCCTAATGTTGGAGTTTAAAAAGAGAAGAACTACATTTTTAAAAAATGCTGAACTTGTCAGTGCTGTCTGGTGGACAGCCTCTAATTCTGACAGTTTCTGCATCGTCTCAGACAGTTTTTCATATTTCTGAATTTACATTTTTTATATTAATAAGATCATATTCTGAATACACAGATACTGAAACATATTAATAAGCTAGTTGCAAATACAAAACTTGACACTTACATATAAGTACTGTCAAGCATGTGTGGAGACTGACTTCATTATAATAGTGAAAATGAAAGACCAGGTGCTAGTTCAGTTGATTTCATGTTGTGACCAGCCCTGCTTTTCTATTTGAATCAGTCTTCAGAGACATTGGTCACACTGAATTTCTCCATTTATATATCCATCAATCAATCAGAATCAGAATCAGATCTCTCCCTGAGTGGATTTGAGACTGTAGCCAGCCATTCCTTTGACGAGGACGAGGAGGAAGACGAGGGCTCTGTCACATTTACCAACCCTTGCAGCAGCCACAGCAGGATGTTGCAGGAGAATCACCATGGAGACAAAGACACTGCTCAACCCAATGGGATCACAAAGCACAGGTCAGTGTGCTGTATGCTCCCCCCATTCCATTAATGAATCACAACCAGTGCTTTTATTCATGCAAAGACTGGCAAACTCCACAAAGGGCCTCTCTCCATTTGTCAGATTTTTTACAATTTTATTCCTGCTGGATTGTGAATTTGATATCTTCAACAGACCCATTTCCCAACATTCTCTAATAAATTATTTTTTTTATTTTTATGCCTTTCTCCAGATCTGTGTGAAATGGGAAAGTTAATTATTGACTTTCTGTCAGTAGGGGTTTTGCCCCCCAACTGATGGGCAGCTGTCACAAATAGAGCTACATCACAATTACCTGTCACTTCACCAGTGCTGACAGGGAGATATAGCCCAGTGGTCCCAGCACTGACACAGTGACAAAACAAAGTGTAGGAATAAGGCTAGCGACGCGAGACCAGTGTGCTCCTCACCCAAAGCATCTCTGTCACGTCAGATGACCTTATTGAGAAGCTGAGTTGTGCCTTGACTCAGTGCGTTGCAGGAGTAGAGCAAAAACACCTCGGAGTACACTGTTTTCTTTAAATGTTCTAGTTGCCTGTTAATTATCCTTTAATGCATAGCTGGGTATCAAAGACAAAATTAAGTGGAACTGACATCCCTGGAGTGAATAATTCAGTCAGAGCCAGCTTGGTAAAGGAAAAAGAAACTGAATAGAAAGAACCGAGCTCTGTCAGTTGTTAAAAATTAATAAGGTCACAGTGAAATGCAATAATCACTGTGCAGTATTATACCATGTTGGCTAATCCATCCAGACAATATAACAGCATTCTTCACACTGGATTGGTGAATTTTAAATTATAAGAACACCTTAAATAACACAGATACATGATACGAATACATTCTTGTGACTTTATGTATATATTGCCAAACTTGTGAAAATTTAGTACGATATTTTGACCTGCCTTGTCTGCTTTTGTTGATAGTGGTGTTGATTGTTAAGCTGGCCTTTGCTCCGGTAAGTAACACAATACATGGAGGCTGTAGTCGAGATTATTCACTGGAATCAGACACGACGCCCGCAGCTACGCAGTGTCTATTTTTAGAAAATGGTCACAATGTCTTTATAGTTGTAACGTGTGTGTGTGTGTGTGTGTGTGTGTGTGTGTGTGTGTGTGTGTGTGTGTGTGTGTGTGTGTGTGTGTGTGTGTGTGTGTGTGTGTTATTTGTAGAACCAGCTTACCTGCCCCAATGTTTTCTAGAAATGACTTCAGTATTTGGAGCATCCTGAGGAATTGTATTGGAATGGTGAGAATGATGTTTATTCCTTTTATTAACTGTGTCTCTTTGAATTAATTATAACTGTGATTCTGTATTCAGTAATTCAGATCTGTGTCAAATGGAAATTTTAATTTGTCCACTACTTCGTTATTGGGGTTTTTTTTTTAGTCCTATGGGTGAAATCGTAATTTTCATCTTAATCTGCAGTTTTAGTGTATTTTTTAATGCCAGTTGCAAAATAACTCACCACTCACCTTTTCATATACGTGCAGCTGTATTATCCAGCTGTATTCAACAACAAAAAAAGACTGTCAGCTGCTCAGCACTAAATAGAAGAGAGAGACAAAAGAGAATTCAGAAGCTAAAAAAAGTCCAGTAAAATGATAATTCTAAACCACACACACACACACAAGCACACACAAGCACACACACCACTTTAGTATTTCTGAGTATTTCCACAGAATAAAACTAAATAGTATTTCTTACTCGATCTTAAAAATAGTCATAGAGATGGGACTGTAATGAATTATTGATCAAAATAGTCTATCACTAAAAATATCAAGTTTTAAATAAAAGAAATAGCTTCTCAAAAGACAGTGTGTTTTTGCAGTATACAACGAGACATTATTGTCAAACATGACATTCTTTCAAAGTCTGCCATGTGAAGGGACTCTATTTTCTTTGTGATTATGGTACTCTGGTGTCTAAATAAATCTCAATGTCTTTTTAGGAGCTCTCCAAAATTACAATGCCAGTGATTTTCAACGAGCCACTCAGCTTCCTGCAGCGTCTGACGGAGTACATGGAGCATACGTACCTCATCAAGAATGCCAACTCCTCCCCAGACTCTGTGGAAAGGATGAAGGTTTGGTCGCTTAACAACATCCAGCAAACAGCTTCAGTCACTCATGTGTTGCTTTTGAGTGTGGGGTTTATCATGTGTGTATTTATTTACCTGCTGTTGGCAGTGTGTGGCTGCGTTTGCTGTGTCAGCTGTGGCCTCCCAGTGGGAGAGGACAGGTAAACCCTTCAACCCACTGCTGGGAGAAACCTATGAACTGGTCAGGTAAGTGGATATTTACACAGCACTTATTCAAAACTAATATTAACTAAACACAATCAGACATCACATTTGAGTGCTTGCTGTCTCCCCGCTGATCCCAGGGAGGACCTTGGCTTCAGGCTCATATCGGAGCAGGTGAGTCACCACCCTCCAGTGAGTGCCTTCCACGCTGAGGGCGTGAAGCAAGACTTTGTATTTCATGGATCCATCTATCCCAAACTCAAGTTCTGGGGCAAGAGTGTTGAGGCAGAGCCCAAGGGCATCATCACACTGGAGCTGCCCAAGTAAGAGCTCACTTCCTCCCCTGATAACACAAATAACACAAAGGAACTTTAACAGAACCTTCTCCCATCGTACGGACTAGGGCTCCTTAAGACCTAAAAAGAGTCTTTGACTTGTGAAATCCCTTAAGTTCCCCTTAATATTATGGCTTTGTCTCCAGGTATGATGAAGCTTACACATGGACAAATCCCACATGCTGCGTTCACAACATTATTGTGGGTCAGCTGTGGATTGAGCAGTATGGAAATGTGGAGATAGTGAACCACAGGTAGGAGGATGACAAATAACACCCAATAAAATAATAGGTTTTTGGACAATCTACTGACTTATTTTAAAGATTACGGCATTTCTTACCTTTGTAAAGTAGATTCGTGAAGACGTAAATATTTTGTGTATAATCAACAAAAAGGAAATTAAGAAAGGTCTCACCGAAAAGATAAGGAAGTCCTTCATGACTCAGCAGGCAGATAGTCATATGATAATATGCTGATTTCCTGCTTTTTTTCACTTAGAACTGGTGAAAGGTGCTTCCTGAATTTCAAACCATGTGGTCTTTTTGGCAAAGAGCTGCACAAGGTTGAAGGTTATATTCTGGACAAGAGGTACAGTTTACATAATACATGATGATCAGAAAATCAATTAATAGGATTCCTTGTAAAACAGGATCTATAAAGTTAGGAAGATGTTCTGTGCACACTTGAACTTTAAAGATTTAGAGACACTAAATTAAACAAAATAAAACCGTAGGAAGTCAGACAATTGCCTGCAATTGTCAAATTACAGTACATGGTGAATAACCATGAAAACATGACCAGCTATCTAACATGAGCTATAGAGATATGCAAATAGAAAACTGGCACAGAGGATTAACAGCCACAGAGGCTGACAACTAACAGAGAAATAAGAAAAACCACGGCAGTCTGCTTGCATGATGTCTGATGCTGCTTTAAACTACCAGTGATTCACCAACTTGTTTGAACCATCGTGTGGCTGCACATGAAAGATCTAATTAGATTTTTGAGCTGTTGTTTGAAATCCCAGATTAATCTGTATGTGTTTTTGTTGTATATCTTTTAGAGCTCCAAAGAGCTGAAACTGACTGAAATAACAGTCAAGTGATCGGTTCTGACTGTGTGTTTTTGACAGTAAAAAGAAACTGTGTGCTCTCTACGGGAAGTGGACAGAGTGCTTATATTACATTGACGCTGCTGCCTTCGAAGCTCGTAAGAAAAACAGCAAGAAAGGGGCAGACGAGAAAAGGGTCAGCACAGAGGTATCCACTGTTTCTCATTGGCCTGCAGGGAAATGTGACTCGGCATGTAACATAAATACATCCAGTCAAAAAAAAATAAAAAATTATTAATGCGTCCTGCTGAGATTGTGATGAAAATGTGGACTTTTCACTCTCGCCTCATGTCTGTTTCTGATGCTCAGGGGGGCAGTGACGATCAGGAGGAGGTTCCTTCTCCCACCACAGACACTGTGGAAGTGATTCCTGGAAGCCAGCTGCTGTGGAGAATCACACAAAGACCCACCAACTCCTCGCAGGTCTTTCTGGCTAATAAGCTGTATACTTTCATCGGAGAAGCATCTGAAGATGTCCTTTGTGTTTGAAATGTTTTCATTTACAAAATTGACCTTTTCTTTAATTGCAGATGTACAGCTTCACATCCTTTGCTATGCAACTAAACGAGCTGCTTAAGGAGATGGAGGGAGTCATTCCTCAGACTGACTGCAGGTGGAGACCAGACATACGAGCCATGGAGAATGGTGATATAGGTAATAATTAAAGGTTTCAGAGTGGAATTTAAAGTGACAGAAGAGTACTCCGACTGCAATTTGAATTCAAACAATTCCATTATTTAAATAGACCTCGCCAGTGAAGAAAAGAAAAGACTTGAGGAAAAACAGAGAGCTTCTCGCAAGAACCGCTCCAAATCTGAGGAGGAGTGGAAAACAAGGTGAGTTGAATGTGGTTCATGTAATTAGCTAAATGTGTGCAGTATGGGAAATCATATTACTGTGTTTTTCTAGTGATTAAATTTCTGATGTTCCCAGAAGGATGATTCTGCTTTAGGCGGTAAAAGAGTGGATTTTCTTCTTACGTCTTGATTTTTTTCACAGGCGATATCTTATAATCAAAGCATTTCCACATTAAAGCTGAAATCACTTTTTGGAAATAGCTCTTCCACTATCGCAATGTATGCTGACAGTTTCATTAAGAGTATTTCATTCACATCGCCAGTGAAGAAACATTTTTAGTACTGTTACATAAATGTAATGCCAGGGATCAACCAGTTCAGGTTATATTAAGACAACATAGATTTGTAATTTTATTCAAGGCTTCTTTTCTGGCTTCTTGTAAAGTGAGCGTGAAGAAGGAATTCTGAGAACATGACTACTGAGTTAGACAGACTGACTGATTGACGGTTCCCTTGTAGCATTTACAAACTGTTTGTTTTGTGTTAATAAAGTTAAGTGTCAATATTGAATATTCTTTATTTGATTTATTGAACCAGAGGTGATATCCATATGAGTAACAACTGAATGTGTACAAATCTAATTTCTGTGTTCATAGCTGTAAACTTGGGTAAACTCTTGGGCCCCGTCCACACGATGCCGGAACTTTTTGAAAACATATTAGTTTTTAAATGTCTTAACGGTCTTGAACCGTCCTATCTATCTGACCTGCTTTTATCATATCAACCCTCGCGGACCCTGAGGTCCTCTGGCACCGGCCTTTTAACCATAACACGAGTAATAACAAACACCCACGGTGAGGCTGCATTCAGCCACGATGGCCCTCATCTGTGGAACAGCCTCCCAGAGAACCTCAACCTCCTTTTCAAAAGGAAGCTCAAAACTCACCTTTTTAATTTGGCTTTTAACTGATTTCTTTTACTCTCTTATTCCCCTCATCTTACTGCTTTTATCACTTTAATCATTTTTATTTTATTTATTATTTCTATTTTTATTAATTTTATTTTAAGCCTTGTGCATTTTATTACTTTAACATTTTCTAATCCCCAACATTTTTATACATTTCATCATTATTGTCTGTTTTTACTCCATGTCTTAATCTTTTAGGTTTTTAGCTCCACTGTTTCCTCCTGGGGGCCCTCCACACCGGGAGTTGTGTCTGGTCTGCCCACAGGGGCGTCGCCCTGGGGGTCCCTGGGGCCCGGGGGACTGGGGCGGCTCTGCAGTTGCTGTGGTGTCTGCCCTGGTCTGTCGGGGTTGAGGGGGGGTCTCTGTGGCGGTGCTTCCTGTGGTTGCGGACTGTTGGGCCTCTCGGTGTGGATGGCCCCCCATGGGTGGCTTCTCCTCACCTGGATCCTCAGTGTCAAGCCATGTTAACAGTCTGCTTACTGTGTGTGTGCGTGTGTGTGCGTGTGTGTGTGTGTGTGTGTGTGTGTGTGTGTGTGTGTGTGTGCGCATGCGCGCGAATGGGGGCGGGTGGGCTATATGTGTCACTTTTTATTGTTGTATTTTTTCATTATTTTATCACGTTTCATCTCCTGAAGCACTTTGAGTTGCATTTTTTATGTATGAAAAGTGCTATATAAATAAAGTTTGATTTGATTTGAAAACGCAACTTTTTTGTTCCGTTTGCGCCTTCCGTCCACACGACAACGCAGATATCTGGAACGAAAACGCAACTTTTGAAAACGCTGGCCAAGGTGGAATTTTTTGAAAACACTGGGTCTGCGTTGTCGTGGGGACGCTGTACCCGCAACCTTTTCTATCCGGGGGGCGTGTCCCCGCGACGAAAACCTCTGTGACGTCATGCATGTGACCCGTATGTACATGTACAAACGGAGCTAAAACCGGCTGTTTTCTGATGTATAACAGCTCCACGTCGAAGATGCGTTGATATGTGTCATAAGGTTTATATATGTATTTATTCATTTGATCTTTCTATCTTCAACGGTTTATGAAGATATTTGGTGGATGGACTGACACACAAACACTGACATTTACAATACATCACTGCTTCATGGGATGTAAAAACTTATCATGTTCACATGAATAAAGTACACTAGTGGCCTGACATCAGTTATTACGGAAGTCTTCACAAAACCAACTCCACTAAAATGTTAAGAATGCAGATACAGTACGTCACGAACAATGGTAAATGACTTTAGATCAGTTTGATAACTTTTGTCATATGACTGTGTCCCTTTACACCAGATAGCGATACCAATCATTTTGTTCAAGTCAGAGCTTCTCTTATCTCAAATCCTGATATGTCAAGACTGCAGCATTTGTTAAAAGGAACCACCAGCTGAAGTAGTGAGTCTTAAAGTCTGGTTCCTTTGAGGAGTGTCACTTTTGCTGTTTCACAGTTTACAGGATTTATGCTAAACTACGTTTAACAGAAGGAGGCGCCGGCTTCATCACATCTCACCTAACAAGAAAACAAATCTGTCAAGTCTTTGAACACTGTGGAATACTTTTGAGGGTTAAAGCTAGGGAAATTTAAATTGTGACACAATATTCCGTTTCTATTGTGAATACTTTAAACGTTGAATCATTCTCTGCAGTTTCATACTTTGTTGCATTAAATGCTTGTGTTTAATTTCTAGTTCATTTTTATGTCTTGTTTTTCTGTTACATCCTTGCTGCGACTATCAGCAGTTCTGGACTTGGTCCAAGGTTAGAGCTGCTCATTTGCCTGAGTGATGTAACTGAAGTGTGTTTATGTCAACCTAAACTCTTGTTATTCTCTATATACTGTATTAGCTCTGTAGTCTGCTTCTGTTACCACCTCACTTGAATCATTACTTTAGAGATTAGTTTAAAACCATCCTTATCAATCCCTTTCAGCAGGATAGTTCTACTTTCTAGAATTACTGATAAAGCAAAGAAGTCCTTTTCTCCAAATCATTTCTCTCCTCGGTGTTATTTGAAAAAGAAATAGTATAAAGCCAGTTTAGTATAATAGTATAAAGCCAGAAACAATCAAAACTCAAGGTCCCATACAAATTCCAGATAACCTTCTGATGAAGCATGCCTAACCTTCCTTCTCTTTCAATAGTTTGAATTCTGATCTTTTGGCAGGTGTCATAGAGGTTTGATAGAAATGCAAACAGAATGCTAACATATTTCTGCTGTGTTTTCAGGTGGTTTCAGCATGGGAAAAATCCCCACACCAGCTCCCAGGACTGGCTCTTTTCTGGTGGATATTGGGACAGAAATTACAACCAGCTACCAGACATTTACTAAAGAACATTTCCTGCACCACAAAGTGTCCCCAGTATGAAGCAGCTTTTTATGTAATAGTTACAGCAACTACAAGGAGTATGCAAGATCATCAAATTATGATGGTTAAACAATGTAATCAAGTCAGTAATCAATACTTGAATATGAAATGTGACAATGCCTTGAAATGTTGCATTTCTTTACATTGTGATTGGAGGAGAATTAATTCAAAAGGTTGCTGATGCACAAGGGTTCATTATTTTAATGTTAATGTCTTCCTTTCCAAACAACGACATCAAAGTGTTTTCACTATAAAATGTATATCTGTATATACAGTATGCCTTCCACTAATGCTTCACTGACCTCGTCATCATTAGTATGTCATCCGTACTTTTACCAAACTACCACCTGTCAGCTCATCAGTGCGTGTCATTTCTTGTTGAATTCATCACTCACTCTCAGTAACAGTCAAACGAGTACATTTTCTATTATATTTCATAAATTGCTGGCAAAGGATTGTCTGGCACTCCTTATGATTACTTTGTTTGGTTTTTTGTTTTGAATTCTTTACGTTGTGCTGAGTGTTTTGGAAGGAACAACACATCTGTTGAACCTTGTTTAGAGGTTAATATAATATTTTTGTTGATAATGTGTCAGACTGAACAAGTTTGAGAGGGTGGTTGTAAAATCACCTGCAGAAACTATTGATTTTCAATATTTTTTTGCTTTCATGTGAAGCATTGCAAGTATTTTATTGGAAACTGAAATAAAACAATTCAGTGTACTGACGTCTTGTATTAACATGTGTCTGTTGAAGACCAATCTGAAAATAAAGTGGGCAAAAAAATTGAAAGAAGCAGCACCTAAAAAAAGATACTGAACTTTTGCACATGAAAAATCCAGTAAAGTTGTGTTTCATGCTCTGTTAGTGACAACGTGTAGGACGTGTGCTGTTTTCTCAACGGGTGAACAGTTGTTCAAAGAAACACAGAAGTCCTGACGAACAGAGAACTTTAAATTATCAATGCATGTCTGGTTTGGTAGAGAATGAGATGAAACAGAATTAAATCTCTCAACCATTTTACAACCATGATGGAAAGAATGAAAAGGCCTATGCAAAGTGGTGAAACACAAAATAGAGGAATAATTATAACCTTGTGGTGACAAACACTGTCGGTAAGTACGTTTTGTGGGAATAATAAGAACAGATGGTCAGCTCAGTGGTGTATTGGTTGTAGCGAATGAGAGGCTTGGATCAGAGGCAGGATTGTCCAGCTGGATATCTACCCCATCTGATGTATTGTCTATAAGGGCTCTGATGTTCTTCTGGGGGACTTCAACACTCACGTTAAAAAGTGTTACCTGGTGGGTCTTACTTGGGAGGAATGACGTGCCTGATCTGAAACAGAGGGCTGTCTAGTTACTGAACGTCTGAAGTAGTTTGTACAAACACCATGTTCAAACATTAGGGTGCTAACAGGCCTGTGACCAGGGTGTGATGTGATGGGTGTGGGAGAGATCATCTACCCCCCCCCCCCCCCACACACACACACACACACACACACACACACAAAGACCACTGAGGTATTCCACCGTCCTAATGTGGATGACTTGCTGATGAGCTTCCTTGTAATAAAAAGTCCAACATGACAGAAACTATTAACTAAAAGGCAGCCGATAGTTTACATTTTTGGCTCTTCAACCTGACAAGAATTGTTGGCAGTCTCTATGGTTACGGACGTCCCCATGAAAATAGATGGTGTGTTCGTTTCCTGCTCAGAAGTTCACAGAAATGTTGATAAGAGAAGGACAAAAACGCTGCAGATGACGTGCCAACAGGAAAGCTTAAAAGGCCACATGAAGTCTGACATCCGAGCAACTGTTCACTTAGTTTTATATTTGCTGAGTAATTTTTACATGATGTGAAATCTTAATCCACTGGGTGTTGCTGTTACGTTTCACAGACCATTTGCTTTAGGCTAAATCCTCTTTCCATGTTTGCGTTCGGCCTTTATCCATCCATAGTCCTCAAGGCTAACAGATCATCTTCCACATCGTGGTTGGCATAGAAAATTAAATATTTCATGTCATTTTAAGTTTGTATTAAATATGTATCTTCAACTGTACGCAATTCAGGCTCATAGATCCAACCATTAACCGAAAAAGGAATTGGGCCTTAGTTTTTATCATGATTTTAAAAAATGAAACACCCCCCTGTCAGTTTTTCTTTTTTTTTTCTTCTTTTTTTTGACAAATCACACTCGGCTTATGACCATATGTTCTGGACACTCTGGCAAGGAGAGCTGCTGAGCTGTCAATTAATCACCTGGCGAGGAGTTGGACCCAGTGGTGGAGGGAGTAGACGGGCTTGATGAACCCGATCATACAGTTTGGAGTGTTGGGAACATTTGACAGAGCAAGACTGAGATACCTCAGGACGATAAAGGAGTTTTCTACTTAGTACTAATGCCTGAAATACACAATGTTGATGCATGTCCATACTGTCCTTTACCAAACCTTGAAAACATCACAACTACACTGGCAGGAGTCTGTTACTTTACTGTTGAGGATGCCAGTTCTGGCTATTGGGCCATGAAATTAACAGGGGAGTCATTGACTCCGACAAACTTTAAATCATTATTTGAAAATGTGGTGTCAAATTAAATCTAGGGAAAAAAATCATAACCTACACGACAGTTATCAGCTATTTTGGATATTATCTCATGCTGATGGCATCAAGCCAGATCCTGACAAAGTCAAAAACATCAAAAAATGGCTCCACCTAGAATTGAAGAGCTTTAAACTATTTTGGGAGTGCTTAGGTATTTGACCAGTTAGCATCCTGCTTTTCTGACCCCCATTGTGCCCACTCTTTAAAGAATCCAATTTACTTTACAGAGGATGCAAAATGTGTTCAGGGATTCAGTAAAATATGAGAGCTTATCAATTCATCAATTTTGACATGGTTATACATCAAAATATGGTCAGCAGTCTTGTTGAAGAATGTAAGCCCTAGTGATATATTGAAAACTTTGAGTGGCAGTAAAATTAACTACACACATTGAGAAAGACTTGCATGGTATCTTTATGGGCTTCAAGCGTTGTATTATGATGTGTATGGCCAGGATGTCATTGAGGAAAGTGAACACAACTCCTACATTTTAAAGAATGATACTATAGCTTCAAAGATATCACTTCGCCTTCACCCACAAACCCTGTAAAATATACCTGTTGCAGATACTCTGAAGATAAATCACTGGTGGGCCATGATAACAGACTCGGTGAAGGAATGGATAATCCTGAACCCAGCTGTGCACAACAGCCTGCACAGGGCATGTGGGCTTGAGTTCAAAGATGAAACTGCAAAGGATGGACAGCCCTCAGTAATAAAATACAATGAAGGAAGGAAGGGTGACCTAAGTACAGAAGAATAATTTCCATAACAGATTAAACTCACAGGGATCTGCATTAAATGTGTGTTGAAGTTGTTCATTCATTCATTCATTCACTGTCTACCGCTTCATCCGCTGTTGCGGGGAGAAGGAGCCTATTCCAGCTGGCTCAGGGTGTGAGGCGGGGGAAACTCCAGGCGTGACACCAGTGCACCGTGGTTGAAGATAATCGTGCATTGTCAATATGAGCAAAAATGCTGTTACACGTTCACTCAGGACACATGAACATGGACACATGAAAAGAAAGAGCCTGTTGCACAATGTTGTGGTCTGTTATGACAAAACACATCAAAGACATAGTACAAAGATATTACCTGTCTTGACCCAGCAGTATTGGCGAAACCTATGCATAATTTGTTTCATGAGATTGTTGGATAGGAATAACGACTCTGGTACCAGATAGAGTTTGCGATCGCAGATGTTTACACCTTCTGGCTCATTGGTTTGTTGTGACATTTGATCGCAAAGCATCCTGTTTGGTAAAGGAGAGTAGTGTGCGTCGTAGGCCAGCAAGCAAATGATCCGCTTCAAAAGTCAAGTAGTTACATGTAATTGCAAAAATAAGGAGTGTAGCATCATGAATATAATCTATGTAGATTTTTTTCTCTCTCTGTGTGTGTGTGTGTGTGTGTGTGTGTGTGTGTGTGTGTGTGTGTGTGTGTGTGTGTGTGTGTGTGTGTGTGTGTGTGTGTGTGTGTGTGTGTGTGTGTGTGTGTGTACATATAAGAAGACAAATGGTTTTTTTTTAAAAAGCCATGCTGACATTCTAAATCCTCAACTGAACATGCAACAGGAGCTTTGTGCCCTTCATTAACTTGACAGTAATAGAATTCATTTCAGCAAACCTGCTGGGAGACGTCTTGAAGTGAGACTGCAGTTGACTAAGAATTGGTTATTTTAATGGTAGTTTAATAAAATTATGTTAAGAAGTAAATGTGTGTGTGTGGGGGGGGGGGTCACAGCTTAGCAAGTAGGAGTTTAAATGAATGTGTTTCAACAGAGCCTGTTTGCACAATGAAATTCTAGAATGATGTCCAGGGGTCTGTGGAATTACAATCAATGGTTCTCACCATTAATTAAATGTCCTTATTCTGCAGGGCATCTATTGATGCTCACAGGGTCGACCACACTGGATCCCGTCTCAAATGCAACAAGCCGTCTATTCAGCTTCATATTTCGCAAAGAGCCCATGAATAGTGAGAACACTGGAACCTTGTTTTTCCCTGTCGTCCCTGAATTAAGTAAAGAAGCACAAATGGATGATTCTTATTCACACAAGCATTATACGCTATCATCAGTTTTTAAATATATTTTGTTGCCTTTCTACTTATTTTCTTTCTTTTGTCTAAATTAGATTTTCTATTTTGTGTGGTTGATTCAAAAGAGGATTTAAAGTGGTAGAAAAATATAATAGTAGCCAGGGTTACTGAATATAATCTGATTCATAAAAGGTGCTGGATTTACCTCCAATGAAAAGTATATCCAGCATAGAAAATGCAGTCAGCATGAAGGGGAAAGCTTTCTGCTCAGATATAGATTCCACCTCTAGTTTGATAAATTTGAGCTGCTTGGACACTGGAGGACAATAACATGATAATTTAAAGTTAAGTGTCATGAGTGTGTTTAAGACCCAAAAGGGGAGAAGATCACATTTATAGTTTAATTCAAACAAAATCCTACGACAGGTTGGCAAAACTGGAACTGAGCTGCTTCTTTATTCCAAAGCTTATTTAATGTTGTCAGCGTTAGAAGTCAAACCTGTAACGCCGTCAAATCTCTCATCACATAGACATTCAGGAGGAGTCACTGTGACTCTGACAGCCTGGTTACCATCTTTCATTCTGACACCCACCTGGTAAAAAACTTAGAGTCACTTATTATAAAGATTTCTTTCCAAATTTTGTCATTTTAACAATAAAGGTTTCACCTTGTTTTCCTTTCAGAACACAGTGAGGCTGGTTTGGGGATTCTGAACATGGAAAAGAAGGTGTTGAGGACAAAACTGGAAGGTCAACTCAAATTGGGCACCACTGGTGAATGATTTATCTGGAACAGGATTCTTCATTCTACCAGAGTCCAGTGTTTGTGCACTCAAACATATTGAACAGGGATGTAAATCAGCGCATCAGGATCCACTACATTTCTCAAACCTAAGATAATGTAACCGCCAATCTGTGAGCCATCGGCTCATAGATATGGGTAAGATTTTTTGGCTCGCCACAGATTCCACAAGAACGTCATTCTTTCTGAAGTCCCGTATACATCCAATGAAGCTTCTCATCGGGATGTTGTATCTCTGAGACAGGATGGCAGAAGAGAAGAGGTTTCTATCTGCATTAGTAAATGTGCTCATATTTTCTATACAGTAGCTGTGAGATACAAACTTTTGTGTTCATACTTTTCACAGCAGCTCCTAGGTACACAGGGTTGTGCAGGTTTAAAGATGACCCCTCATTGTTTGGCAGATGTCCATCAGTCACATGGACTCCATCAACCAGCAGGTGAAACGTGCTCTTCTCCACACGTACCTCGACCTACACACACCGGGAACCCTGTCACACAAATGTCTGGAGCCATGATATCTAAACCTACCCTAACTACACAGCTTTGGATTGGTGTTGAATTCATATGCATGGAGCTGATGGGGAAGTATGTCTTCAAAAAAACATGAGCAATAGTCTAAGAAACGGGTTAAACCTCAGTTATTCGTCTTTTAACATCAGTGCAGGTGGTGACACCATTCCCTACTGCAAACAGCAGCAGGATTACTGCTAAAGGGAGGCGTCAATGTTCGTGAGGCTACGGGTACTACTCCATTACTGTTACTATTAGTATTATCAATTATCAGTATTTTTATGATTTATGTATATGTATTACTATGAGAAAATACCTGTTCATACGACAGCAACCCTGTTAACAAAGTTAGGCCTATTCCAGCTGGCTACAGGTGAGAAGTAGGGTACACCCCAGACACGTCGCCAGCGGATCATTGGGCCTCATTGAATTGTTATGTAGAACTTTTGTGTCAACGCCAAACATTTGGAAACATCCAGGGTTTTAGAGTTATCTTATCAAAGCTGGCTACACCTGATGTACTCTCTGACAGACAGACTGGGAATAATCCTTTGGATCTTTGAGAGGCGACACCATGCTCATCATTCACTACAAATCTGTGATGGGCAGGGATAAGCAAGTGATCAGTTGTGCCATTTTCCATCATTGGTCTTTTGCTTGTGCTGTATGATTCTGTTTTGTCCAAGCGACATCTTAATCTTGCCATTGGCCAAAGAAAGAGCCAGCAGAGGGAATGACACCTCTGCCTGCTGCACGGAGGATCAGCCCTTTGGACGACTTGGTCTTGATATCAAAGGAGAAGTGAGGCCTGAGACACAAGAGAAGTATTCAAATGAATGAATCAATACATGGATAGATGAATGACTGCATCAGCCATCCATCATCATCCAGATTACATACACATAAACTGATTATTTCCACACCTTCAGGAATGTGTTTACACATAATTATCGCTATCTGTGATTAAGGTCTTCTGGTGCCAGGGTGTAGCTGAGCCAGCTGCGATCTTCATAGAGCTGGTGTACACCATGGTGTGTTTGCCATCGTCTGCACTGTTTTGCTGGAGCCTGAATCTGTCATACAGCAGAGAAATGACCCACTCACTGTCTTATTATAAAACCAAGAGGCAATTATTATTGCTGTGTTGCAGAGGTAATGGCTTGTTGCTCTCACTGCTTTGTGTTTCTGGGTGCTCTGCAGCACAGGTGCTGGAAAATCCTGGGTCTTCCTGTAGCCTCTCACACATACAGCTGCGATCCCACTAGTGAAAAGGAACTGAAATCGGTGGGTGTAAAGCTTTGCTCAGGCCTGTGTCAGATCAGATTGTTGTGAAGCATTAATCCATGTAATTGGAGGAGAAATGCACCAATATTATCACCATGAGAACAAACACGACGTTCCATAAAGCATTTATAATGCTGCCAAACATCCTTATGTAAAGATTAGTGATGCAACGTCTGAATATTCCTCCATGTAAAATCTGACCCGGTGTCCTGGCGTGAAGCGATTGTCCCTGCATCAATTTTTCATTGTCAATGCTGAGATCCAGCCAGAGAAAATCACAACAGGTTCAGTAAAGTTTTCAATATTTAATCCAGATTAAAACACAGATTAAATTTTACCCTGTTTTCCTCCTTACTGCAGACATGTAGTGCCAGTTTCCATCACTGAACCGTTGATTTGACATCAAGGTATAATTTCCGCTATTGAAAACTACAAATCCATCAAGCAGAGACAGCTGGAGGATGAGGACACATGTGGGGATCTGCAGGAGATCTGAGAGTACTGAGTTATTTTGATCTTTAGCACTGCTTTCTTTTTAAAGTAGGATGTGAGGCGCTCACACTCTGGAACAGATCACCATGTTTATGCATGCTCCTGAAGCCCAGAGAGACTCTGAGGTCCTCTTCATCCCATGCAAACATGGAGTCAACAGATAGGGATGAATATAATGTAGCTGGACAAACACCTGCACACACCAGAAAACACTATTAAATCACTGTGCTTCTGTTCCACGGTGTTTTTACTTTCATCATTATCTTCATCATTTTATTTCTAAATATAATGACAGATTTTATGACTGGATATTTTAAGAACATATTGAAGAATGTGCATGAAACATTCAGCAGCCACATCCTGGTCATGTCTCTGTGGCAGATTACCAGCATCCTGAGTGGACATCCATGACAGACACCGTTAGTCTTTTTGTATTGAATACTTTCAGTGTCTGCTCTCAGGTGATCCACATATCCTCTCAGTGGTGGAGCCGTGATGTGTCTGAGAACCAAAGGCAAAGATAGATGACAGTCAAACAAATACTCTGAGTAGCTGAAGTTATGACAGCTGCATTATGTATCTTATTACCTTTGTCTGAGCGGAGCTGGCAGATCCCTAACCCTAACCTCTAACCTTAACCCTGACCCTGACCCTAACCCTAACTTACAACCATAACACTCCTAACCCTAACCTGAACCCTAATCCTAGCCCTAAACCTAACCTCACCAAACAGTCCAGAGTGAACGGAGCTCTGAGGAGTCGAATATGCGATATGATGGTGACCCTAAGGTGTAACCCCAACCCAAACCCTGACCCTAACCCTAACTCCTAACCATAAACCAAACCCTAACCCTTTACCATAAACCTAACCCTAAGCCTAACCCCTAACCCTAACCTTAACCCATAACCCTTATCCTAAACCACTCAGTCAGCAGTCCAGAGTGAACAGAGCTCTGACTAGCCGAATGAGCGACATGATGGTGACCCTAACCTCTAACCCTAAACCTAACACCTGACCCTTAACTTAAACCTGACTCCTAACCATAACCCTAAACCTAACTTCATCCAGCAGTCCAGAGTGAACGGAGCTCTGAGGAGCTGAATAAGCGATATGATGGTGACTTTAACCTCTAACCCTAACCCTGAACCTAACCTCTAACCTGAACCCTAACCCTAAGCCCTGACCCTAACCCTAACACTAACACCTAACCATAACACTAACCCTTTACCCTAAACCTAAAGTTAACCCTAACCCTTAATCCTAATCCCAACCTGCTCAATCAGTAGTCGAGAGTGAATGGAGCTCTGAGTAGCCGAATGAGCAACTGATGGTGACCCTGACCTCTAACCCTAACCCGAAACCTAACCCCTAACCCTAACTTCTAATCCTAACCATAAAGCTAAGCCCTGACCCTAACCCTAACCCTAACTCCTAAACATAACCCTAGCCATAACCCTTTACCCTAAGCCTAACCCTAAGCCTAACCCCTAACCCTAACCTTAACCCATAACCCTTATCCTAAACCACTCAGTCAGCAGTCCAGAGTGAACGGAGCTCTGAGTAGCCGAATGAGCGACATGATGGTGACCCTAACCTCTAACCCTAAACCTAACACCTGACCCTTAACTTAAACCTGACTCCTAACCATAACCCTAAACCTAACTTCATCCAGCAGTCCAGAGTGAACGGAGCTCTGAGGAGCTGAATAAGCGATATGATGGTGACTTTAACCTCTAACCCTAACCCTAACCCTGAACCTAACCTCTAACCTGAACCCTAACCCTAAGCCCTGACCCTAACCCTAACACTAACACCTAACCATAACACTAACCCTTTACCCTAAACCTAAAATTAACCCTAACCCTTAATCCTAATCCCAACCCGCTCAGTCAGCAGTCGAGAGTGAATGGAGCTCTGAGTAGCCGAATGAGCAACTGATGGTGACCCTGACCTCTAACCCTAACCCGAAACCTAACCCCTAACCCTAACTTCTAATCCTAACCATAAAGCTAAGCCCTGACCCTAGCCCTAACCCTAACTCCTAACCATAACCCTAGCCATAACCCTTTACCCTAAGCCTAACCCTAAACCTAACCCGCTCAGTCACCAGTAAGAGTGAAAGGAGCTCTGAGTAGCCGAATGAGTGACATGATGGTGACCCCTACCTCTAACCCTAAACATAACCCTAGCCATAACCCTTTACCCTAAGCCTAACCCTAAGCCTAACCCCTAACCCTAACCTTAACCCATAACCCTTATCCTAAACCACTCAGTCAGCAGTCCAGAGTGAACGGAGCTCTGAGTAGCCGAATGAGCGACATGATGGTGACCCTAACCTCTAACCCTAAACCTAACACCTGACCCTTAACTTAAACCTGACTCCTAACCATAACCCTAAACCTAACTTCATCCAGCAGTCCAGAGTGAACGGAGCTCTGAGGAGCTGAATAAGCGATATGATGGTGACTTTAACCTCTAACCCTAACCCTAACCCTGAACCTAACCTCTAACCTGAACCCTAACCCTAAGCCCTGACCCTAACCCTAACACTAACACCTAACCATAACACTAACCCTTTACCCTAAACCTAAAATTAACCCTAACCCTTAATCCTAATCCCAACCCGCTCAGTCAGCAGTCGAGAGTGAATGGAGCTCTGAGTAGCCGAATGAGCAACTGATGGTGACCCTGACCTCTAACCCTAACCCGAAACCTAACCCCTAACCCTAACTTCTAATCCTAACCATAAAGCTAAGCCCTGACCCTAGCCCTAACCCTAACTCCTAACCATAACCCTAGCCATAACCCTTTACCCTAAGCCTAACCCTAAACCTAACCCGCTCAGTCACCAGTAAGAGTGAAAGGAGCTCTGAGTAGCCGAATGAGTGACATGATGGTGACCCCTACCTCTAACCCTAAACATAACCCTAGCCATAACCCTTTACCCTAAGCCTAACCCTAAGCCTAACCCCTAACCCTAACCTTAACCCATAACCCTTATCCTAAACCACTCAGTCAGCAGTCCAGAGTGAACGGAGCTCTGAGTAGCCGAATGAGCGACATGATGGTGACCCTAACCTCTAACCCTAAACCTAACACCTGACCCTTAACTTAAACCTGACTCCTAACCATAACCCTAAACCTAACTTCATCCAGCAGTCCAGAGTGAACGGAGCTCTGAGGAGCTGAATAAGCGATATGATGGTGACTTTAACCTCTAACCCTAACCCTAACCCTGAACCTAACCTCTAACCTGAACCCTAACCCTAAGCCCTGACCCTAACCCTAACACTAACACCTAACCATAACACTAACCCTTTACCCTAAACCTAAAATTAACCCTAACCCTTAATCCTAATCCCAACCCGCTCAGTCAGCAGTCGAGAGTGAATGGAGCTCTGAGTAGCCGAATGAGCAACTGATGGTGACCCTGACCTCTAACCCTAACCCGAAACCTAACCCCTAACCCTAACTTCTAATCCTAACCATAAAGCTAAGCCCTGACCCTAGCCCTAACCCTAACTCCTAACCATAACCCTAGCCATAACCCTTTACCCTAAGCCTAACCCTAAACCTAACCCGCTCAGTCACCAGTAAGAGTGAAAGGAGCTCTGAGTAGCCGAATGAGTGACATGATGGTGACCCCTACCTCTAACCCTAAACATAACCCTAGCCATAACCCTTTACCCTAAGCCTAACCCTAAGCCTAACCCCTAACCCTAACCTTAACCCATAACCCTTATCCTAAACCACTCAGTCAGCAGTCCAGAGTGAACGGAGCTCTGAGTAGCCGAATGAGCGACATGATGGTGACCCTAACCTCTAACCCTAAACCTAACACCTGACCCTTAACTTAAACCTGACTCCTAACCATAACCCTAAACCTAACTTCATCCAGCAGTCCAGAGTGAACGGAGCTCTGAGGAGCTGAATAAGCGATATGATGGTGACTTTAACCTCTAACCCTAACCCTAACCCTGAACCTAACCTCTAACCTGAACCCTAACCCTAAGCCCTGACCCTAACCCTAACACTAACACCTAACCATAACACTAACCCTTTACCCTAAACCTAAAATTAACCCTAACCCTTAATCCTAATCCCAACCCGCTCAGTCAGCAGTCGAGAGTGAATGGAGCTCTGAGTAGCCGAATGAGCAACTGATGGTGACCCTGACCTCTAACCCTAACCCGAAACCTAACCCCTAACCCTAACTTCTAATCCTAACCATAAAGCTAAGCCCTGACCCTAGCCCTAACCCTAACTCCTAACCATAACCCTAGCCATAACCCTTTACCCTAAGCCTAACCCTAAACCTAACCCGCTCAGTCACCAGTAAGAGTGAAAGGAGCTCTGAGTAGCCGAATGAGTGACATGATGGTGACCCCTACCTCTAACCCTAAACATAACCCTAGCCATAACCCTTTACCCTAAGCCTAACCCTAAGCCTAACCCCTAACCCTAACCTTAACCCATAACCCTTATCCTAAACCACTCAGTCAGCAGTCCAGAGTGAACGGAGCTCTGAGTAGCCGAATGAGCGACATGATGGTGACCCTAACCTCTAACCCTAAACCTAACACCTGACCCTTAACTTAAACCTGACTTCTAACCATAACCCTAAACCTAACTTCATCCAGCAGTCCAGAGTGAACGGAGCTCTGAGGAGCTGAATAAGCGATATGATGGTGACTTTAACCTCTAACCCTAACCCTAACCCTGAACCTAACCTCTAACCTGAACCCTAACCCTAAGCCCTGACCCTAACCCTAACACTAACACCTAACCATAACACTAACCCTTTACCCTAAACCTAAAATTAACCCTAACCCTTAATCCTAATCCCAACCCGCTCAGTCAGCAGTCGAGAGTGAATGGAGCTCTGAGTAGCCGAATGAGCAACTGATGGTGACCCTGACCTCTAACCCTAACCCGAAACCTAACCCCTAACCCTAACTTCTAATCCTAACCATAAAGCTAAGCCCTGACCCTAGCCCTAACCCTAACTCCTAACCATAACCCTAGCCATAACCCTTTACCCTAAGCCTAACCCTAAACCTAACCCGCTCAGTCACCAGTAAGAGTGAAAGGAGCTCTGAGTAGCCGAATGAGTGACATGATGGTGACCCCTACCTCTAACCCTAAACCTAACCCTAAGCCTTAAGCCTAACCCCTAACCCTAACCCCAACACTTTACCATAACCCTAACCTCAACCCTACAATAACTCTAACCCCTAACTTTAATCCTAAAACGCTCAGTCAGCAGTCCAGAGTGAACGGAGCTCTGACGAGCCGAATGAGCGACATGATGGTGACCTTAACCTCTGACCCTAACCCTAACCCTAACCCTAGCCTTAACCCCCTAACCCTAACCCTAACCCCTAATCATAACCCCCTAACCCTAATCATAACCAACTTAATCCTAACCCTAACCCAAACCCTAAACCTAGGGGCGGCAGTGGCTCAGCGGTAGAGCCAATCGTCTTGAAGACAGGATCGCCCAGCCATCGGGGGTTCGAATCCCGCTCCCGCCAGAACATCCCCCGGAGTGTGAGCTGATCATGGGAGGTGTCGGCTCACCTCCCAGCCGCTGCCGAGGCGCCCTTGAGCAAGGCGCCATCCCCCCTACAAGATGCTCATTGGGGTGCGACCCTCGTGCGCGACCCGTCACTCCACCTCCGTTGTATCACTGTATGTCCTCTCTTACTAATTGCATGCCTATAGGCCCCTAGTGTGTGCTGTGTTCAGGGGACTGTAACCTCTAACCCATGTGTGTAATTAACACATATATATATACATGTGTGAGTGTAAAAAAAATTTCCCCAAGGGGGATAATTAAAGTATAGATTATTATTATTATTATTATTATTAGTCCCTAACCCTAAACCCTAACCCTAGCCTTAACCCCCTAACCCTAACCCTAACCCCTAATCATAACCCCCTAACCCTAATCATAACCAACTTAATCCTAACCCTAACCCAAACCCTAAACCTAGGGGCGGCAGTGGCTCAGCGGTAGAGCCAATCGTCTTGAAGACAGGATCGCCCAGCCATCGGGGGTTCGAATCCCGCTCCCGCCAGAACATCCCCCGGAGTGTGAGCTGATCATGGGAGGTGTCGGCTCACCTCCCAGCCGCTGCCGAGGCGCCCTTGAGCAAGGCGCCATCCCCCCTACAAGATTGCTCATTGGGGTGCGACCCTCGTGCGCGACCCGTCACTCCACCTCCGTTGTATCACTGTATGTCCTCTCTTACTAATTGCATGCCTATAGGCCCCTAGTGTGTGCTGTGTTCAGGGGACTGTAACCTCTAACCCATGTGTGTAATTAACACATATATATACATGTGTGAGTGTGAGTGTACCCCTAACCCTAACCCTAACCACTTATCCTAACCCTAGCCCTACCCTAACCTCTAACCCTAACCATAACACCAAACCCTAAACCTAACCCTAACTCCTAACCCTAACCCTAACCCTAATCCTAACCCTAACCCTACCATAACACTAACCATAACCCTAACCCTAACCCCAACCCCCTATCTTAACCCCTCACCACTAACCCCTAACCATAACAATAACCCCTCCCCACTAAACCCTAACCTCTAACCCCGAACCCTAACCTAACCTCTAACCCTAATCCTAACGCTAAGCTTAAGCGTAAGCCTAACCCTAACCCTAAACCCTAAACCCTAACCCATAACCCTAACCCTAACCCTAACCCTTACCCTAACCCTAACCCTAATCCTAACCCCAACCCATCTTAACCCCTCAACACTAACCCCTAAACCTAACCCCTAATCATAACCCCCTGATCCTAATCATAACCAACCTCATCCTAACACTAACCCAAACCCTAAACCTAGTCCCTAACCCTACACCTTAAATCCCAACCCTAACCCTAACTGTAACCCTAACCCTAACCCCAACCCAAATCTTAATCCCTCACCACTAACCCCTAACCCTAACAATAACCCCTAACCCTATCCCCTAACCCTAAACCTAACCACTTATCCTAACCCTAACCCTAACCCTACCCTAAACTTAACCCTAACCCTAACCCTCAACCTAACCCTAACCCTAACCCTACCGTAACCCTGACCCTAAGCCTAACCCCAACCCCCTATCTTAACCCCTCACCACTAACCCCTAACCCTAACAATAACCCCTCACCACTAACCCCTAACCTCTAACCCCGAACCCTAACCTCACCTATAACCCTAAACGTAACCCTAACCCTAACGCCAACCCTAACCCCTAACCCTAACTCCAACCCATACCCCAACCACAACCCTAACCCTAACCCCTAACCCTAAACATAACCCCTAATCCTAACCCTAACCCTAACCATACTCTAACCCTAATCCTAACCCAAACACCCTATCTTAACCCCACACCACTAACCCCTAACCCTAACCCTAACCCTAACGTCTAACCCCAAACCCTAACCTAACCTCTAACCCTAACCGTAACCCTAATCCTAACGCCTAACCCTAATCAAACACCCCTAACCCTAACCCTAGCATTAACCCCCTAGCCTTAACCCAAACCCAAACCCTAACCCTGAGCCTAACACTTAACCCTAAACCTAACCTTAACCCTAACCCTAAACTTGACACGAAACTAAAACCTTCACCCCTAAACCTAACCCTAACCCCCTAACCCTAATCTTAACCAACCTAATCCTAAACCTAACAAAAAACCTAGTCCCTAACCCTAAACCCTAAACCTTAAATCCCAACCATAACGCTAACACTAACCCCTAAACCTAACCCAAACCCTATCCCTAACCCTAACCTTAACCCTAACCCTAACCCTATCCCTAACCCTAACCCTACCCTGACACTAACCCTAACCCCAACCCTAATCCTCCCTAACCCTAACCCTAAACCTAACCTAACCTTAACCCTAACCCCAACCCCCTATCTTAACCCCTAACCCTAACAATAACCCCAAACCCTAACCCTAATCCTAACCTCTAACCCCTAACCCTAACCTCTAACCCTAATCATAACACCAAACACTAACCGTAACTCCTAACCCTAACCCTAACTCCTAACCCTAACCCTATCCCTAACCCTAACCCTAACCCAAACCCTAAACCTTAAATCCCAACCGTAACACTAACACTAACCCCTAAACCTAACCCAAACCCTATCCCTAACCCTAACCCTAACCCCAACCCTAACCCCAACCCTAACCCTAACCCGAACCCTAAACATAACCCCTAATCCTAACCCTAACCCTAACCCTACCCTAACCTTAATCCTAACCATCAACCTCTCCCTAACCCTAACCCAAACCCCAACCCCAACCCAAACCCTAACCCCTAACCCTAAACCCTAACTCTAACCACAACCCATAACCCAACCTCAACCCCAACCCTAACCCCTAACCCTAACCTTAACCCTCACGCTAACCCTAACCCTACCCTGACACTAACCCTAACCCCAACCATAACTCTAACCCTAAACCTAACCTAACCTTAACCCTAACCCCAACCCCCTATCTTAACCCCTCACCACTAACCCCTAACCCTAACGGTAACCCTAATCCTAACCTCTAACCCCTAACCCTAACCTCTAACCCTAACCATAACACCAAACCCTAACCCTAACTCCTAACCCTAACCCTAACTCCTAACCCTAACCCTAACCCTAATCCTAACCTCTAACCCCTAACCCTAACCTCTAACCCTAATCATAACACCAAACACTAACCCTAACTCCTAACCCTAACCCTAACTCCTAACCCTAACCCTATCCCTAACCCTAACCCTAACCCAAACCCTAAACCTAAATCCCAACCGTAACACTAACACTAACCCCTAAACCTAACACAAACCCTATCCCTAACCCTAACCCTAACCCCAACCCTAACCCCAACCCAAACCCTAACCCGAACCCTAAACATAACCCCTAATCCTAACCCTAACCCTAACCCTACCCTAACCTTAACCCTAACCATCAACCTCTCCCTAACCCTAACCCAAACACCAACCCCAACCCAAACCCTAACCCCTAACCCTAAACCCTAACTCTAACCACAACCCATAACCCAACCTCAACCCCAACCCTAACCCCTAACCCTAACCTTAACCCTCACGCTAACCCTAACCCTACCCTGACACTAACCCTAACCCCAACCATAACTCTAACCCTAAACCTAACCTAACCTTAACCCTAACCCCAACCCCCTATCTTAACCCCTCACCACTAACCCCTAACCCTAACGGTAACCCTAATCCTAACCTCTAACCCCTAACCCTAACCTCTAACCCTAACCATAACACCAAACCCTAACCCTAACTCCTAACCCTAACCCTAACTCCTAACCCTAACCCTAACCCTAATCCTAACCTCTAACCCCTAACCCTAACCTCTAACCCTAATCATAACACCAAACACTAACCCTAACCCTAACTCCTAACCCTAACCCTAACTCCTAACCCTAACCCTATCCCTATCCCTAACCCTAACCCTAACCCAAACCCTAAACCTTAAATCCCAACCGTAACACTAACACTAACCCCTAGACCTAACCCAAACCCTATCCCTAACCCTAACCCTAACCCCAACCCTAACCCCAACCCAAACCCTAACCCGAACCCTAAACATAACCCCTAATCCTAACCCTAACCCTAACCCTACCCTAACCTTAACCCTAACCATCAACCTCTCCCTAACCCTAACCCAAACCCCAACCCCAACCCCAACCCCAACCCAAACCCTAACCCCTAACCTTAAACCCTAACTCTAACCACAACCCATAACCCAACCTCAACCCCAACCCTAACCCCTAACCCTAACCTTAACCCTCACGCTAACCCTAACCCTACCCTGACACTAACCCTAACCCCAACCATAACTCTAACCCTAAACCTAACCTTAACCCTAACCCCAACCCCCTATCTTAACCCCTCACCACTAACCCCTAACCCTAACGGTAACCCTAATCCTAACCTCTAACCCCTAACCCTAACCTCTAACCCTAACCATAACACCAAACCCTAACCCTAACCCTAACTCCTAACCCTAACCCTAACTCCTAACCCTAACCCTAACCCTAACCCTAACCCTAACCCTAACCCTATCCCTAACCCTATCCCTAACCCTAACCCTAACCCCAACCCAAACCCTAACCCTAACCATTAACCCCTAACCCTAAACATAAACCCTAATCCTAACCCTAACCCTACCCTTACCTTAACCCTAACCATCAACCGATCCCTAATCCTAATCCTAACCCTAACCCTAACCCTAACCCTAACCCTAACCCCAACCCTAACCCTACCCTAAACCTAATCTAACCCCAACCCCCTGACCTCTAACCCGAACCCTAACCTAACCTCTAACCCTAACGGTAACCCTAACCCTAAACCCTAATCATAACCCCCTAACCCTAATCATAACCAACCTAATCCCAACCCTAACCCCAACCCCCTGTCTTAACCCCTCACCACTAACCCCTAACCCTAGCAATAACCCCTCACCACTAACCCCTAACCTCACCTATAACCCTAAACGTAACCCTAACCCTAACGCCGAACCCTAACCCTAACCCTTACCCCTAACCCTAACCCTAACCCTAAACCCTAAACCTAACTCCAACCCACACCCCAACCACAACCCTAACCCTAACCCCTGACCCTAAACATAACCCCTAATCCTAACCCTAACCCTAACCCTACCCTAATCCTAACCCAAATACCCTATCTTAACCCCTCACCACTAACCCCTAACCCTAACCCTAAACTCTGAACCCGAAACCTAACCTAACCTCTAACCCTAACTGTAAACCTAACCCTAATGCCTAACCCTAACCCCTAACCCTAACCCTAACCCTAAGCCTAACCCTAACCCTAACCCTAACCCTAAAACCTAAACCTAACCTTAACCCTAACCCCAACCCATACCCCAACCTCAAACCCAACTCTAACCCTAACCACTAACCCCTAGCCCTAACCTTAACCCTCACGCTAACCATAACCCTAACCCCAACCCAAACCCTAACCATTAACCCCTAACCCTAAACATAACCCCTAATCCTTACCCTAACCCTACCCTTACCTTAAACCTAACCATCAACCAATCCCTAATCCTAACCCTAACGCTAACCCTAACCCAAACCCCAACCCTAACCCCTAACCCTAAACATAACCCCTAATCCTAACCCTAACCCTAACCTAACCTTAACCCTAACCATCAACCTCTCCCTAACTCTAAACCTAACCCTAACCCCAATCGAAACCCTAACCCCTAACCCTGAACCCTAACTCCAACCACAACCCATAACCCAACCTCAACCCCAACCCTAACCCCTAACCCTAACCTTAACCCTCACGCTAACCCTAGCCCTACCCTGACACTAACCCTAACCCCAACCCTAATCTTAACCCTAACCCTAACTCTAAACCTAACCTAACCTTAACCCTAACCCCAACCCCCTATCTTAACCCCTCACCACTAACCCCTAACCCTAACAATAACCCCAAACCCTAACGCTAACCCTAATCCTAACCTCTAACCCCTAACCCTAACCTCTAACCCTAACCATAACACCAAACCCTAACCCTAACTCCTAACCCTAACCCTAACCCTAACTCCTAACCCTAACCCTATCCCTAACCCTAACCCAATCCCTAACCCTAACCCCTAACCCTGACCTCTAACCCGAGCCCTAACCTAACCTCTAACCCTAACTGTAAACCTAACCCTAATGCCTAACCCTAACCCCTAACCCTAACCCTAACCCTAAGCCTAACCTTAACCCTAACCCTAAAACCTAAACCTAACCTTAACCCTAACCCCAACCCATACCCCAACCTCAAACCCAACCCTAACCCTAACCACTAACCCCTAGCCCTAACCTTAACCCTCACGCTAACCCTAACCCTAACCCTACCCTAACACTAACCATAACCCTAACCCTAACCCCAACCCCCTATCTTAACCCCTCACCATTAACCCCTAACCTTAACAATAACCCCTCCCCACTAACCCCTAACCTCTAACCCCGAACCCTAACCTAACCTCTAACCCTAATCCTAACCCTAAGCTTAAGCGTAAGCCTAACCCTAACCCTAAACCCTAACCCATAACCCTAACCCTAACCCTTACCCTAACCCTAACCCTAACCCTAACCCTTACCCTTACCCTAACCCCAACCCCAACCAACAACCTCTCCCTAACCCTAACCCTAACCCTACCCTAACCCTAATCCTAACCCCAACCCATCTTAACCCCTCAACACTAACCCCTAAACCTAACCCCTAATCATAACCCCCTGACCCTAATCATAACCAACCTCATCCTAACCCTAACCCAAACCCTAAACCTAGTCCCTAACCTTACACCTTAAATCCCAACCCTAACCCTAACTGTAACCCTAACCCTAACCCCAACCCAAATCTTAACCCCTCACCACTAACCCCTAACCCTAACAATAACCCCTAACCCTATCCCCTAACCTTAAACCTAACCACTTATCCTAACCCTAACCCTAACCCTACCCTAAACTTAACCCTAACCCTAACCCTCAACCTCAACCTAACCCTAACCCTACCGTAACCCTGACCCTAAGCCTAACCCCAACCCCCTATCTTAACCCCTCACCACTAACCCCTAACCCTAACAATAACCCCTCACCACTAACCCCTAACCTCTAACCCCGAACCCTAACCTCACCTATAACCCTAAACGTAACCCTAACCCTAATGCCAACCCTAACCCCTAACCCTAACTCCAACCCATACCCCAACCACAACCCTAACCCTAACCCCTAACCCTAAACATAACCCCTAATGCTAACCCTAACCCTAACCATACTCTAACCCTAATCCTAACCCAAACACCCTATCTTAACCCCACACCACTAACCCCTAACCCTAACCCTAACCCTAACGTCTAACCCCAAACCCTAACCTAACCTCTAACCCTAACCGTAACCCTAATCCTAACGCCTAACCCTAATCAAACACCCCTAACCCTAGCATTAACCCCCTAGACTTAACCCAAACCCAAACCCTAACCCTGAGCCTAACACTTAACCCTAAACCTAACCTTAACCCTAACCCTAAACTTGACACGAAACTAAAACCTTCACCCCTAAACCTAACCCTAACCCCCTAACCCTGATCTTAACCAACCTAATCCTAAACCTAACAAAAAACCTAGTCCCTAACCCTAAACCTTAAACCTTAAATCCCAACCATAACGCTAACACTAACCCCTAAACCTAACCCAAACCCTATCCCTAACCCTAACCTTAACCCTAACCCTAACCCTAACCCTATCCCTCACCCTAACCCTAACCGTAACCTGACACTAACCCTAACCCCAACCCTAATCCTAACCCTAACCCTAACCCTAAACCTAACCTAACCTTAACCCTAACCCCAACCCCCTATCTTAACCCATCACCACTAACCTCTAACCCTAACAATAACCCCAAACCCTAACCCTAACCCTAACCCTTACCCTAACCCCAACCCTTACCCTAACCCCAACCCCAACCAACAACCTCTCCCTAACCCTAACCCTAACCCTACCCTAACCCTAATCCTAACCCCAACCCATTTTAACCCCTCAACACTAACCCCTAAACCTAACCCCTAATCATAACCCCCTGACCCTAATCATAACCAACCTCATCCTAACATTAACCCAAACCCTAAACCTAGTCCCTAACCCTACACCTTAAATCCCAACCCTAACCCTAACTGTAACCCTAACCCTAACCCCAACCCAAATCTTAACCCCTCACCACTAACCCCTAACCCTAACAATAACCCCTAACCCTATCCCCTAACCTTAAACCTAACCACTTATCCTAACCCTAACCCTAACCCTACCCTAAACTTAACCCTAACCCTAACCCTCAACCTCAACCTAACCCTAACCCTACCGTAACCCTGACCCTAACCCTAACCCTCAACCTCAACCTAACCCTAACCCTACCGTAACCCTGACCCTAAGCCTAACCCCAACCCCCTATCTTAACCCCTCACCACTAACCCCTAACCCTAACAATAACCCCTCACCACTAACCCCTAACCTCTAACCCCGAACCCTAACCTCACCTATAACCCTAAACGTAACCCTAACCCTAATGCCAACCCTAACCCCTAACCCTAACTCCAACCCATACCCCAACCACAACCCTAACCCTAACCCCTAACCCTAAACATAACCCCTAATCCTAACCCTAACCCTAACCATACTCTAACCCTAATCCTAACCCAAACACCCTATCTTAACCCCACACCACTAACCTCTAACCCTAACCCTAACCCTAACGTCTAACCCCAAACCCTAACCTAACCTCTAACCCTAACCGTAACCCTAATCCTAACGCCTAACCCTAATCAAACACCCCTAACCCTAGCATTAACCCCCTAGACTTAACCCAAACCCAAACCCTAACCCTGAGCCTAACACTTAACCCTAAACCTAACCTTAACCCTAACCCTAAACTTGACACGAAACTAAAACCTTCACCCCTAAACCTAACCCTAACCCCCTAACCCTGATCTTAACCAACCTAATCCTAAACCTAACAAAAAACCTAGTCCCTAACCCTAAACCTTAAACCTTAAATCCCAACCATAACGCTAACACTAACCCCTAAACCTAACCCAAACCCTATCCCTAACCCTAACCTTAACCCTAACCCTAACCCTAACCCTAACCCTATCCTTCACCCTAACCCTAATCCTAACCCTAACCTGACACTAACCCTAACCCCAACCCCAACCCTAATCCTAACCCTAACCCTAAACCTAACCTAACCTTAACCCTAACCCCAACCCCCTATCTTAACCCATCACCACTAACCTCTAACCCTAACAATAACCCCAAACCCTAACCCTAACCCTAACCCTAACCCTATCCCTCACCCTAACCCTAACCGTAACCTGACACTAACCCTAACCCCAACCCTAATCCTAACCCTAACCCTAACCCTAAACCTAACCTAACCTTAACCCTAACCCCAACCCCCTATCTTAACCCATCACCACTAACCTCTAACCCTAACAATAACCCCAAACCCTAACCCTTACCCTAACCCTTACCCTAACCCCAACCCTTACCCTAACCCCAACCCCAACCAACAACCTCTCCCTAACCCTAACCCTAACCCTACCCTAACCCTAATCCTAACCCCAACCCATTTTAACCCCTCAACACTAACCCCTAAACCTAACCCCTAATCATAACCCCCTGACCCTAATCATAACCAACCTCATCCTAACATTAACCCAAACCCTAAACCTAGTCCCTAACCCTACACCTTAAATCCCAACCCTAACCCTAACTGTAACCCTAACCCTAACCCCAACCCAAATCTTAACCCCTCACCACTAACCCCTAACTCTAACAATAACCCCTAACCCTATCCCCTAACCTTAAACCTAACCACTTATCCTAACCCTAACCCTAACCCTACCCTAAACTTAACCCTAACCCTAACCCTCAACCTCAACCTAACCCTAACCCTACCGTAACCCTGACCCTAACCCTAACCCTCAACCTCAACCTAACCCTAACCCTACCGTAACCCTGACCCTAAGCCTAACCCCAACCCCCTATCTTAACCCCTCACCACTAACCCCTAACCCTAACAATAACCCCTCACCACTAACCCCTAACCTCTAACCCCGAACCCTAACCTCACCTATAACCCTAAACGTAACCCTAACCCTAATGCCAACCCTAACCCCTAACCCTAACTCCAACCCATACCCCAACCACAACCCTAACCCTAACCCCTAACCCTAAACATAACCCCTAATCCTAACCCTAACCCTAACCATACTCTAACCCTAATCCTAACCCAAACACCCTATCTTAACCCCACACCACTAACCTCTAACCCTAACCCTAACCCTAACGTCTAACCCCAAACCCTAACCTAACCTCTAACCCTAACCGTAACCCTAATCCTAACGCCTAACCCTAATCAAACACCCCTAACCCTAGCATTAACCCCCTAGACTTAACCCAAACCCAAACCCTAACCCTGAGCCTAACACTTAACCCTAAACCTAACCTTAACCCTAACCCTAAACTTGACACGAAACTAAAACCTTCACCCCTAAACCTAACCCTAACCCCCTAACCCTGATCTTAACCAACCTAATCCTAAACCTAACAAAAAACCTAGTCCCTAACCCTAAACCTTAAACCTTAAATCCCAACCATAACGCTAACACTAACCCCTAAACCTAACCCAAACCCTATCCCTAACCCTAACCTTAACCCTAACCCTAACCCTAACCCTAACCCTATCCTTCACCCTAACCCTAATCCTAACCCTAACCTGACACTAACCCTAACCCCAACCCCAACCCTAATCCTAACCCTAACCCTAAACCTAACCTAACCTTAACCCTAACCCCAACCCCCTATCTTAACCCATCACCACTAACCTCTAACCCTAACAATAACCCCAAACCCTAACCCTAACCCTAACCCTAACCCTAACCCATAACCCTAACCCTAACCCTATCCCTAACCCTAACCCTAACCCCAACCCAAACCCTAACCCTAACCATTAACCCCTAACCCTAAACATAAACCCTAATCCTAACCCTAACCCTACCCTTACCTTAACCCTAACCATCAACCGATCCCTAATCCTAATCCTAACCCTAACCCTAACCCTAACCCTAACCCCAACCCTAACCCTACCCTAAACCTAATCTAACCCCAACCCCCTGACCTCTAACCCGAACCCTAACCTAACCTCTAACCCTAACGGTAACCCTAACCCTAAACCCTAATCATAACCCCCTAACCCTAATCATAACCAACCTAATCCCAACCCTAACCCCAACCCCCTGTCTTAACCCCTCACCACTAACCCCTAACCCTAGCAATAACCCCTCACCACTAACCCCCTAACCTCACCTATAACCCTAAACGTAACCCTAACCCTAACGCCGAACCCTAACCCTAACCCTTACCCCTAACCCTAACCCTAACCCTAAACCCTAAACCTAACTCCAACCCACACCCCAACCACAACCCTAACCCTAACCCCTGACCCTAAACATAACCCCTAATCCTAACCCTAACCCTAACCCTACCCTAATCCTAACCCAAATACCCTATCTTAACCCCTCACCACTAACCCCTAACCCTAACCCTAAACTCTGAACCCGAAACCTAACCTAACCTCTAACCCTAACTGTAAACCTAACCCTAATGCCTAACCCTAACCCCTAACCCTAACCCTAACCCTAAGCCTAACCCTAACCCTAACCCTAACCCTAAAACCTAAACCTAACCTTAACCCTAACCCCAACCCATACCCCAACCTCAAACCCAACTCTAACCCTAACCACTAACCCCTAGCCCTAACCTTAACCCTCACGCTAACCATAACCCTAACCCCAACCCAAACCCTAACCATTAACCCCTAACCCTAAACATAACCCCTAATCCTTACCCTAACCCTACCCTTACCTTAAACCTAACCATCAACCAATCCCTAATCCTAACCCTAACGCTAACCCTAACCCAAACCCCAACCCTAACCCCTAACCCTAAACATAACCCCTAATCCTAACCCTAACCCTAACCTAACCTTAACCCTAACCATCAACCTCTCCCTAACTCTAAACCTAACCCTAACCCCAATCGAAACCCTAACCCCTAACCCTGAACCCTAACTCCAACCACAACCCATAACCCAACCTCAACCCCAACCCTAACCCCTAACCCTAACCTTAACCCTCACGCTAACCCTAGCCCTACCCTGACACTAACCCTAACCCCAACCCTAATCTTAACCCTAACCCTAACTCTAAACCTAACCTAACCTTAACCCTAACCCCAACCCCCTATCTTAACCCCTCACCACTAACCCCTAACCCTAACAATAACCCCAAACCCTAACGCTAACCCTAATCCTAACCTCTAACCCCTAACCCTAACCTCTAACCCTAACCATAACACCAAACCCTAACCCTAACTCCTAACCCTAACCCTAACCCTAACTCCTAACCCTAACCCTATCCCTAACCCTAACCCAATCCCTAACCCTAACCCCTAACCCTGACCTCTAACCCGAGCCCTAACCTAACCTCTAACCCTAACTGTAAACCTAACCCTAATGCCTAACCCTAACCCCTAACCCTAACCCTAACCCTAAGCCTAACCTTAACCCTAACCCTAAAACCTAAACCTAACCTTAACCCTAACCCCAACCCATACCCCAACCTCAAACCCAACCCTAACCCTAACCACTAACCCCTAGCCCTAACCTTAACCCTCACGCTAACCCTAACCCTAACCCTACCCTAACACTAACCATAACCCTAACCCTAACCCCAACCCCCTATCTTAACCCCTCACCATTAACCCCTAACCTTAACAATAACCCCTCCCCACTAACCCCTAACCTCTAACCCCGAACCCTAACCTAACCTCTAACCCTAATCCTAACCCTAAGCTTAAGCGTAAGCCTAACCCTAACCCTAAACCCTAACCCATAACCCTAACCCTAACCCTTACCCTAACCCTAACCCTAACCCTAACCCTTACCCTTACCCTAACCCCAACCCCAACCAACAACCTCTCCCTAACCCTAACCCTAACCCTACCCTAACCCTAATCCTAACCCCAACCCATCTTAACCCCTCAACACTAACCCCTAAACCTAACCCCTAATCATAACCCCCTGACCCTAATCATAACCAACCTCATCCTAACCCTAACCCAAACCCTAAACCTAGTCCCTAACCTTACACCTTAAATCCCAACCCTAACCCTAACTGTAACCCTAACCCTAACCCCAACCCAAATCTTAACCCCTCACCACTAACCCCTAACCCTAACAATAACCCCTAACCCTATCCCCTAACCTTAAACCTAACCACTTATCCTAACCCTAACCCTAACCCTACCCTAAACTTAACCCTAACCCTAACCCTCAACCTCAACCTAACCCTAACCCTACCGTAACCCTGACCCTAAGCCTAACCCCAACCCCCTATCTTAACCCCTCACCACTAACCCCTAACCCTAACAATAACCCCTCACCACTAACCCCTAACCTCTAACCCCGAACCCTAACCTCACCTATAACCCTAAACGTAACCCTAACCCTAATGCCAACCCTAACCCCTAACCCTAACTCCAACCCATACCCCAACCACAACCCTAACCCTAACCCCTAACCCTAAACATAACCCCTAATGCTAACCCTAACCCTAACCATACTCTAACCCTAATCCTAACCCAAACACCCTATCTTAACCCCACACCACTAACCCCTAACCCTAACCCTAACGTCTAACCCCAAACCCTAACCTAACCTCTAACCCTAACCGTAACCCTAATCCTAACGCCTAACCCTAATCAAACACCCCTAACCCTAGCATTAACCCCCTAGACTTAACCCAAACCCAAACCCTAACCCTGAGCCTAACACTTAACCCTAAACCTAACCTTAACCCTAACCCTAAACTTGACACGAAACTAAAACCTTCACCCCTAAACCTAACCCTAACCCCCTAACCCTGATCTTAACCAACCTAATCCTAAACCTAACAAAAAACCTAGTCCCTAACCCTAAACCTTAAACCTTAAATCCCAACCATAACGCTAACACTAACCCCTAAACCTAACCCAAACCCTATCCCTAACCCTAACCTTAACCCTAACCCTAACCCTAACCCTATCCCTCACCCTAACCCTAACCGTAACCTGACACTAACCCTAACCCCAACCCTAATCCTAACCCTAACCCTAACCCTAAACCTAACCTAACCTTAACCCTAACCCCAACCCCCTATCTTAACCCATCACCACTAACCTCTAACCCTAACAATAACCCCAAACCCTAACCCTAACCCTAACCCTTACCCTAACCCCAACCCTTACCCTAACCCCAACCCCAACCAACAACCTCTCCCTAACCCTAACCCTAACCCTACCCTAACCCTAATCCTAACCCCAACCCATTTTAACCCCTCAACACTAACCCCTAAACCTAACCCCTAATCATAACCCCCTGACCCTAATCATAACCAACCTCATCCTAACATTAACCCAAACCCTAAACCTAGTCCCTAACCCTACACCTTAAATCCCAACCCTAACCCTAACTGTAACCCTAACCCTAACCCCAACCCAAATCTTAACCCCTCACCACTAACCCCTAACCCTAACAATAACCCCTAACCCTATCCCCTAACCTTAAACCTAACCACTTATCCTAACCCTAACCCTAACCCTACCCTAAACTTAACCCTAACCCTAACCCTCAACCTCAACCTAACCCTAACCCTACCGTAACCCTGACCCTAACCCTAACCCTCAACCTCAACCTAACCCTAACCCTACCGTAACCCTGACCCTAAGCCTAACCCCAACCCCCTATCTTAACCCCTCACCACTAACCCCTAACCCTAACAATAACCCCTCACCACTAACCCCTAACCTCTAACCCCGAACCCTAACCTCACCTATAACCCTAAACGTAACCCTAACCCTAATGCCAACCCTAACCCCTAACCCTAACTCCAACCCATACCCCAACCACAACCCTAACCCTAACCCCTAACCCTAAACATAACCCCTAATCCTAACCCTAACCCTAACCATACTCTAACCCTAATCCTAACCCAAACACCCTATCTTAACCCCACACCACTAACCTCTAACCCTAACCCTAACCCTAACGTCTAACCCCAAACCCTAACCTAACCTCTAACCCTAACCGTAACCCTAATCCTAACGCCTAACCCTAATCAAACACCCCTAACCCTAGCATTAACCCCCTAGACTTAACCCAAACCCAAACCCTAACCCTGAGCCTAACACTTAACCCTAAACCTAACCTTAACCCTAACCCTAAACTTGACACGAAACTAAAACCTTCACCCCTAAACCTAACCCTAACCCCCTAACCCTGATCTTAACCAACCTAATCCTAAACCTAACAAAAAACCTAGTCCCTAACCCTAAACCTTAAACCTTAAATCCCAACCATAACGCTAACACTAACCCCTAAACCTAACCCAAACCCTATCCCTAACCCTAACCTTAACCCTAACCCTAACCCTAACCCTAACCCTATCCTTCACCCTAACCCTAATCCTAACCCTAACCTGACACTAACCCTAACCCCAACCCCAACCCTAATCCTAACCCTAACCCTAAACCTAACCTAACCTTAACCCTAACCCCAACCCCCTATCTTAACCCATCACCACTAACCTCTAACCCTAACAATAACCCCAAACCCTAACGCTAACCCTAACCCTAACCCTAACCCTATCCCTCACCCTAACCCTAACCGTAACCTGACACTAACCCTAACCCCAACCCTAATCCTAACCCTAACCCTAACCCTAAACCTAACCTAACCTTAACCCTAACCCCAACCCCCTATCTTAACCCATCACCACTAACCTCTAACCCTAACAATAACCCCAAACCCTAACCCTTACCCTAACCCTTACCCTAACCCCAACCCTTACCCTAACCCCAACCCCAACCAACAACCTCTCCCTAACCCTAACCCTAACCCTACCCTAACCCTAATCCTAACCCCAACCCATTTTAACCCCTCAACACTAACCCCTAAACCTAACCCCTAATCATAACCCCCTGACCCTAATCATAACCAACCTCATCCTAACATTAACCCAAACCCTAAACCTAGTCCCTAACCCTACACCTTAAATCCCAACCCTAACCCTAACTGTAACCCTAACCCTAACCCCAACCCAAATCTTAACCCCTCACCACTAACCCCTAACTCTAACAATAACCCCTAACCCTATCCCCTAACCTTAAACCTAACCACTTATCCTAACCCTAACCCTAACCCTACCCTAAACTTAACCCTAACCCTAACCCTCAACCTCAACCTAACCCTAACCCTACCGTAACCCTGACCCTAACCCTAACCCTCAACCTCAACCTAACCCTAACCCTACCGTAACCCTGACCCTAAGCCTAACCCCAACCCCCTATCTTAACCCCTCACCACTAACCCCTAACCCTAACAATAACCCCTCACCACTAACCCCTAACCTCTAACCCCGAACCCTAACCTCACCTATAACCCTAAACGTAACCCTAACCCTAATGCCAACCCTAACCCCTAACCCTAACTCCAACCCATACCCCAACCACAACCCTAACCCTAACCCCTAACCCTAAACATAACCCCTAATCCTAACCCTAACCCTAACCATACTCTAACCCTAATCCTAACCCAAACACCCTATCTTAACCCCACACCACTAACCTCTAACCCTAACCCTAACCCTAACGTCTAACCCCAAACCCTAACCTAACCTCTAACCCTAACCGTAACCCTAATCCTAACGCCTAACCCTAATCAAACACCCCTAACCCTAGCATTAACCCCCTAGACTTAACCCAAACCCAAACCCTAACCCTGAGCCTAACACTTAACCCTAAACCTAACCTTAACCCTAACCCTAAACTTGACACGAAACTAAAACCTTCACCCCTAAACCTAACCCTAACCCCCTAACCCTGATCTTAACCAACCTAATCCTAAACCTAACAAAAAACCTAGTCCCTAACCCTAAACCTTAAACCTTAAATCCCAACCATAACGCTAACACTAACCCCTAAACCTAACCCAAACCCTATCCCTAACCCTAACCTTAACCCTAACCCTAACCCTAACCCTAACCCTATCCTTCACCCTAACCCTAATCCTAACCCTAACCTGACACTAACCCTAACCCCAACCCCAACCCTAATCCTAACCCTAACCCTAAACCTAACCTAACCTTAACCCTAACCCCAACCCCCTATCTTAACCCATCACCACTAACCTCTAACCCTAACAATAACCCCAAACCCTAACCCTAACCCTAACCCTAACCCTAACCCATAACCCTAACCCTAACCCTTACCCTAACCCTAACCCTAACCCTTACCCTTACCCTAACCCCAACCCCAACCAACAACCTCTCCCTAACCCTAACCCTAACCCTACCCTAACCCTAATCCTAACCCCAACCCATCTTAACCCCTCAACACTAACCCCTAAACCTAACCCCTAATCATAACCCCCTGACCCTAATCATAACCAACCTCATCCTAGCACTAACCCAAACCCTAAACCTAGTCCCTAACCCTACACCTTAAATCCCAACCCTAACCCTAACTGTAACCCTAACCCTAACCCCAACCCAAATCTTAACCCCTCACCACTAACCCCTAACCCTAACAATAACCCCTAACCCTATCCCCTAACCTTAAACCTAACCACTTATCCTAACCCTAACCCTAACCCTACCCTAAACTTAACCCTAACCCTAACCCTCAACCTCAACCTAACCCTAACCCTACCGTAACCCTGACCCTAAGCCTAACCCCAACCCCCTATCTTAACCCCTCACCACTAACCCCTAACCCTAACAATAACCCCTCACCACTAACCCCTAACCTCTAACCCCGAACCCTAACCTCACCTATAACCCTAAACGTAACCCTAACCCTAATGCCAACCCTAACCCCTAACCCTAACTCCAACCCATACCCCAACCACAACCCTAACCCTAACCCCTAACCCTAAACATAACCCCTAATCCTAACCCTAACCCTAACCATACTCTAACCCTAATCCTAACCCAAACACCCTATCTTAACCCCACACCACTAACCCCTAACCCTAACCCTAACCCTAACGTCTAACCCCAAACCCTAACCTAACCTCTAACCCTAACCGTAACCCTAATCCTAACGCCTAACCCTAATCAAACACCCCTAACCCTAGCATTAACCCCCTAGACTTAACCCAAACCCAAACCCTAACCCTGAGCCTAACACTTAACCCTAAACCTAACCTTAACCCTAACCCTAAACTTGACACGAAACTAAAACCTTCACCCCTAAACCTAACCCTAACCCCCTAACCCTGATCTTAACCAACCTAATCCTAAACCTAACAAAAAACCTAGTCCCTAACCCTAAACCTTAAATCCCAACCATAACGATAACACTAACCCCTAAACCTAACCCAAACCCTATCCCTAACCCTAACCTTAACCCTAACCCTAACCCTATCCCTCACCCTAACCCTAACCCTAACCTGACACTAACCCTAACCCCAACCCTAATCCTAACCCTAACCCTAACCCTAAACCTAACCTAACCTTAACCCTAACCCCAAGCCCCTATCTTAACCCATCACCACTAACCTCTAACCCTAACAATAACCCCAAACCCTAACCCTAACCCTAACCCTAACCCTAATCCTAACCTCTAACCCCTAACCCTAACCTCTAACCCTAACCATAACACCAAACCCTAACCCTAACCCTAACTCCTAACCCTAACCCTAACTCCTAACCCTAACCCAAACCCTATCGCTATCCCTAACCCTATCCCTAACCTGAACCCTAACCTAACCTATAACCCTAACGGTAACCCTAACCCTAAACCCTAATCATAACCCCCTAACCCTAACCATAACCAACCTACTCCTAACCCTAACCCCAACCCCCTATCTTAACCCCTCACCACTAACCCCTAACCCTAACCCTAACGTCTAACCCCAAACCCTAACCTAACCTCTAACCCTAACCGTAACCCTAATCCTAACGCCTAACCCTAATCAAACACCCTTAACCCTAACCCTAGCATTAACCCCCTAGCCTTAACCCAAACCCAAACCCTAACCCTGAGCCTAACACTTAACCCTAAACCTAACCTTAACCCTAACCCTAAACTTGACACGGAACTAAAACCTTCACCCCTAAACCTAACCCTAACCCCCCTAACCCTGATCTTAACCCTAACCCTAACCCTAACCCTAACCCTAACCCTAACCCTAATCCTAAACCTAACAAAAAACCTAGTCCCTAACCCTAAACCCTAAACCTTAAATCCCAACCATAACGCTAACACTAACCCCTAAACCTAACCCAAAGCCTATCCCTAACCCTAACCTTAACCCTAACCCTAACCCTAACCCTAACCCTATCCCTAAACCTAACCCTAACCCTAACCTGACACTAACCCTAACCCCAACCCTAATCCTAACCCTAACCCTAACCCTAAACCTAACCTAACCTTAACCCTAACCCCAACCCCCTATCTTAACCCCTCACCACTAACCTCTAACCCTAACAATAACCCCAAACCCTAACCCTAACCCTAACCCTAACCGTAACCCGAACCCTAATCCTAACCTCTAACCCCTAACCCTAACCTCTAACCCTAATCATAACACCAAACACTAACCCTAACCCTAACTCCTAACCCTAACCCTAACTCTTAACCCTAATCCTATCCCTAACCATAACCCTAACCCAAACCCTAAACCTTAAATCCCAACCGTAACGCTAACACTAACCCCTAAACCTAACCCAAACCCTATCCCTAACCCTAACCGCAACCCTAACCCCAACCCAAACCCTAACCCGAACCCTAAACATAACCCCTAATCCTAACCCAAACCCTAACCCTACCCTAACCTTAACCCTAACCATCAACCTCTCCCTAACCCTAACCCTAACCCCAACCCCATCCCCAACCCCAACCCAAACCCTAACCCTAAACCTAAACCCTAACTCTAACCACAACCCATAACCCAACCTCAACCCCAACACTAACCCCTAACCCTAACCCAACCCTAACTCTAACCCTAAACCAAACCTAACCTTAACCCTAACCCCAACCCCCTATCTTAACCCCTCACCACTAACCCCTAACCCTAACAATAACCCCAAACCCTAACCCTAACGGTAACCCTAATCCTAACCTCTAACCCCTAACCCTAACCTCTAACCCTAACCATAACACCAAACCCTAACCCTAACCCTAACTCCTAACCCTAACCCTAACTCCTAACCCTAACCCAAACCCTATCGCTATCCCTAACCCTATCCCTAACCTGAACCCTAACCTAACCTATAACCCTAACGGTAACCCTAACCCTAAACCCTAATCATAACCCCCTAACCCTAATCATAACCAACCTACTCCTAACCCTAACCCCCACCCCCTATCTTAACCCCTCACCACTAACCCCTAACCCTAACCCTAACGTCTAACCCCAAACCCTAACCTAATCTCTAACCCTAACCGTAACCCTAATCCTAACGCCTAACCCTAATCAAACACCCTTAACCCTAACCCTAGCATTAACCCCCTAGCCTTAACCCAAACCCAAACCCTAACCCTGAGCCTAACACTTAACCCTAAACCTAACCTTAACCCTAACCCTAAACTTGACACGAAACTAAAACCTTCACCCCTAAACCTAACCCTGACCCCCCTAACCCTGATCTTAACCAACCTAATCCTAAACCTAACAAAAAACCTAGTCCCTAACCCTAAACCCTAAACCTTAAATCCCAACCATAACGCTAACACTAACCCCTAAACCTAAGCCAAACCCTATCCCTAACCCTAACCTTAACCTTAACCCTAACCCTAACCCTAACCCTAACCCTATCCCTAACCCTAACCCTAACCCTAACCTGACACTAACCCTAACCCCAACCCTAATCCTAACCCTAACCCTAAACCTAACCTAACCTTAACCCTAACCCCAACCCCCTATCTTAACCCCTCACCACTAACCTCTAACCCTAACAATAACCCCAAACCCTAACCCTAACCCTAACCCTAACCCTAATCCTAACCTCTAACCCCTAACCCTAACCTCTAACCCTAATCATAACACCAAACACTAACCCTAACCCTAACTCCTAACCCTAACCCTAACTCCTAACCCTAACCCTATCCCTAACCATAACCCTAACCCAAACCCTAAACCTTAAATCCCAACCGTAACGCTAACACTAACCCCTAAACCTAACCCAAACCCTATCCCTAACCCTAACCGCAACCCTAACCCCAACCCAAACCCTAACCCGAACCCTAAACATAACCCCTAATCCTAACCCTAACCCTAACCCTACCCTAACCTTAACCCTAACCATCAACCTCTCCCTAACCTTAACCCTAACCCCAACCCCAACCCAAACCCTAACCCTAAACCCTAACTCTAACCACAACCCATAACCCAACCTCAACCCCAACACTCACCTCTAACCCTAATCATAACACCAAACACTAACCCTAACCCTAACCCTAACTCCTAACCCTAACCCTAACTCCTAACCCTAACCCTATCCCTATCCCTAACCATAACCCTAACCCAAACCCTAAACCTTAAATCCCAACCGTAACGCTAACACTAACCCCTAAACCTAACCCAAACCCTATCCCTAACCCTAACCGCAACCCTAACCCCAACCCAAACCCCAACCCTAACCCCTAACCCTAAACATAACCCCTAATCCTAACCCTAACCCTAACCTAACCTTAACCCTAACCATCAACCTCTCCCTCACGCTAACCCTAACCCTACCCTAACACTAACCATAACCCTAACCCTAACCCCAACCCCCTATCTTAACCCCTCACCACTAACCCCTAACCTTAACAATAACCCCTCCCCACTAACCCCTAACCTCTAACCCCGAACCCTAACCTAACCTCTAACCCTAATCCTAACCCTAAACTTAGGCATAAGCCTAACCCTAACCCTAAACCCTAACCCATAACCCTAACCCTAACCCTTACCCTAACCCTAACCCTAACCCTTACCCTTACCCTAACCCCAACCCCAACCAACAACCTCTCCCTAACCCTACCCTAACCCTAATCCTAACCCCAACCCATCTTAACCCCTCAACACTAACCCCTAAACCTAACCCCTAATCATAACCCCCTGACCCTAATCATAACCAACCTCATCCTAACACTAACCCAAACCCTAAACCTAGTCCCTAACCCTACACCTTAAATCCCAACCCTAACCCTAACCCTAACTGTAACCCTAACCCTAACCCCAACCCAAATCTTAACCCCTCACCACTAACCCCTAACCCTAACAATAACCCCTAACCCTATCCCCTAACCCTAAACCTAACCACTTATCCTAACCCTAACCCTAACCCTACCCTAAACTTAACCCTAACCCTAACCCTCAACCTCAACCTAACCCTAACCCTACCGTAACCCTGATCCTAAGCCTAACCCCAACCCCCTATCTTAACCCCTCACCACTAACCCCTAACCCTAACAATAACCCCTCACCACTAACCCCTAACCTCACCTATAACCCTAAACGTAACCCTAACCCTAACGTCGAACCCTAACCCTAACCCTTACCCCTAACCCTAACCCTAAACCCTAACCCTAACTCCAACCCACACCCCAACCACAACCCTAACCCTAACCACTAACCCCTAGCCCTAACCTTAACCCTCACGCTAACCCTAACCCTAACCCTACCCTAATCCTAACACAAAAACCCTATCTTAACCCCTCACCACTAACCCCTAACCCTAACCCTAATCTCTAACCCCGAACCCTAACCTAACCTCTAACCCTAACTGTAAACCTAACCCTAATGCCTAACCCTAACCCCTAACCCTGACCCTAACCCTAAGCCTAACCCTAACGCTAACCCTAAAACCTAAAACTAACCTTAACCCTAACCCTAACACTAACCCCAACCCATACCCCAACCTCAAACCCAACCCTAACCCTAACCACTAACCCCTAGCCCTAACCTTAACCCTCACGCTAACCCTAACCCTAACCCTTAACCCTAACCCATAACCCTAACCCTTACCCTAACCCCAACCCTTACCCTAACCCAACCCCAACCATCAACCTCTCCCTAACCCTAACCCTACCCTAACCCTAATCCTAACCCCAACCCATCTTAACCCCTCATCACTAACCCCTAACCCTAACACCTAATCATAACCCCCTGACCCTAATCATAACCAACCTAATCGTAACCCTAACCCAAACCCTAAACCTAGTCCCTAACCCTACACCTTAAATCCCAAACCTAACCCTAACCTTAACCCTAACCCCTATCTTAACCCCTCACCACTAACCCCTAACCCTAAAAATAACCCCTAACCCTATACCCTAACCCTAACCCTAAACCTGACCACTTATCCTAACCCTAACCCTACCCTACCCTAAACTTAACCCTAACCCTAACCCTAACCCTCAACTCACCCTAACCCTAACCCTAACCCTAACCCTTAACCCTAACCCATAACCCTAACCCTTACCCTAACCCCAACCCTTATCCTAACCCCAACCCCAACCATCAACCTCTCCCTAACCCTAACCCTACCCTAACCCTAATCCTAACCCCAACCCATCTTAACCCCTCATCACTAACCCCTAACCCTAACCCCTAATCATAACCCCCTGACCCTAATCATAACCCTAATCCTAACCCTAACCCTAACCCTAAACCTAGTCCCTAACCCTACACCTTAAATCCCAACCGTAACCCTAACCTTAACCCTAACCCCTATCTTAACCCCTCACCACTAACCCCTAACCCAAACAATAACCCCTAACCCTATACCCTAACCCTAAACCTAATCTCTAACCCCGAACCCTAACCTAACCTCTAACCCTAACTGTAAACCTAACCCTAATGCCTAACCCTAACCCGTAACCCTAACCCTAAGCCTAACCCTAACCCTAAAACCTAAACCTAACCTTAACCCTAACCCTAACCCTAACCCTAACCCCAAACCATACCCCAACCTCAAACCCAACCCTAACCCTTACCACTAACCCCTAGCCCTAACCTTAACCCTCACGCTAACCCTAACCCTAACCCTTAACCCTAACCCATAACCCTAACAATAACCCCTAACCCTATACCCTAACCCTAACCCTAAACCTGACCGTTTATCCTAACCCTAACCCTACCCTACCCTAAACTTAACCCTAACCCTAACACTAACCCTCAACCTCACCTTAACCCTAACCCTAACCCTAACCCTAACCCTAACCCTAACCCTAACCCTTAACCCTAACCCATAACCCTAACCCTTACCCTAACCCCAACCCTTATCCTAACCCCAAACCCAACCATCAACCTCTCCCTAACCCTAACCCTACCCTAACCCTAATCCTAACCCAAACCCATCTTAACCCCTCATCACTAACCCCTAACCCTAACCCCTAATCATAACCCCCTGACCCTAATCATAACCAACCTAATCCTAACCCTAACCCTAACCCTAAACCTAGTCCCTAACCCTACACCTTAAATCCCAACCCTAACCCTAACCTTAACCCCAACCCCCATCTTAAACCATCACCACTAACCCCTACCCCTAACAATAACCCCTAACCCTATACCCTAACCCCTAAACCTGACCACTTATCCTAACCCTAACCCTACCTTACCCTAAACTTAACCCTAACCCTAACCCTAACCATCAACCTCACCCTAACCCTAACCCTAACCCTAACCCTTAACCCTAACCCTAACCCTAACCCTTAACCCTAACCCATAACCCTAACCCTAACCCTTACCCTAACCCCAACCCTTATCCTAACCCCAACCCCAACAATCAACCTCTCCCTAACCCTAACCCTACCCTAACCCTAATCCTAACCCAAACCCATCTTAACCCCTCATCACTAACCCCTAACCCTAACCCCTAATCATAACCCCCTGACCCTAATCATAACCAACCTAATCCTAACCCTAACCCTAACCCTAAACCTAGTCCCTAACCCTACACCTTAAATCCCAACCCTAACCCTAACCTTAACCCTAACCCCTATCTTAACCCCTCACCACTAACCCCTAACCCTAACAATAACCCCTAACCCTATACCCTAACCCTAACCCTAAACCTGACCACTTATCCTAACCCTAACCCTACCCTACCCTAAACTTACCCCTAACCCTAACCCTAACCCTAACCCTAACCCTCAACCTCAACCTCACCCTAACCCTAACCCTAACCCTAACCCTAACCCTAACCCTACCCCTACCCCTACCCTAACCCTAACCCCAACCCCCATCTTAAACCATCACCACTAACCCCTACCCCTAACAATAACCCCTAACCCTATACCCTAACCCTAAACATGACCACTTATCCTAACCCTAACCCTACCCTTGACTTAACCCTAACCCTAACCCTAACCCTAACCCTCAACCTCACCCTAACCCTAACCCTAACCCTACCCCTACCCTAATCCTAACCTCAACCCCCTATCTTAAACCCTCACCACTAACCCCTAACCCTAACAATAACCCCTCACCACTAACCCCTAACCTCTAACCCCGAACCCTAACCTCACCTATAACCATAAATGTAACCCTAACCCTAAAGCCGAACCCTAACCCTAACCCCTAACCCTAAACACTAAACCCTAACCCTAACTCCAACCCATACCCCATACCCCAACCCTAACCCTAACCCCTAACCCTAAACATAAACCCTAATCCTAACCCTAACCCTAACCCTACCCAACCCCTAATCTTAAACAAAACACCCTATCCTAACCCCTGTCCACTAATGCCTAACCCTAACCTCTAACCGTGAACCCTAACCAAACCTCTAACACTAACCGTAACCCTAACCCTAACGCCTAACCCTAAACAATAACCCTAACCCTAAACCCTAACCCTAATAAAAAACCCATAACCCTAACCCTAGCCTTAACCCCCTAACCCTAACCCAAACCCTAACGCTAAAACTAAGCCTAACCCTAACCCCTAAACCTGACCTTAACCCTAACCCTAACCTTAACATGAAACTAAAACCTTCAACCCTAAACCTAACCCTAACCCCATAACCCTAATCTTAACCAACATAATCCAAAACCTAACCAAAAACCTAGTCCCTAACCCTAAACTCTAATCCTTAAAACCCAACCCTAACGCTAACACTAACCCCTAAACCCAACCCAAACCCTATCCCTAACCCTAACCCTAACCCTAACCGCAACCCAAACCCTAACCCTAACACTTAACCCCTAACCCTAAACATAACCCCTAATCCTAAAATAACCCTACCCTTAATTTAACCCTAACCATCAACCAATCCCTAATCCTAACCCTAACCCTAACCCTAACCCTAACCCTACCCCTACCCTAACCCTAACCCCTCACCACTAACTCCTAACCTCTAACCCCGAACCCTAACCTCACCTATAACCATGAATGTAACCCTAACCCTAACGCCGAACCCTAACCCTAACCCTAAACATAAACCCTAATCCTAACCCTAACCCTAACCCTACCCTACCCCTAATCTTAAACAAAACACCCTATCCTAACCCCTGTCCACTAATCCCTAACCCTAACCTCTAACCGTGAACCCTAACCTAACCTCTAACACTAACCGTAACCCTAACCCTAACGCCTAACCCTAACCAATAACCCTAACCCTAAACCCTAACCCTGATAAAAAAACCATAACCCTAACCCTAGCCTTAACCCCCTAACCCTAACCCTAACCCAAACCCAAACCCTAACGCTAAAACTAAGCCTAACCCTAACCCCTAAACCTAACCTTAACCCTAACCCTAACCTTAACATGAAACTAAAACCTTCAACCCTAAACCTAACCCTAACCCCATTACCCTAATCTTAACCAACATAATCCAAAACCTAACCAAAAACCTAGTCCCTAACCCTAAACTCTAATCCTTAAAACCCAACCCTAACGCTAACACTAACCCCTAAACCTAACCCAAACCCTATCCCTAACCCAAACCCTAACCCTAACCCTAACCCTAACCCTAACCCCAACCCAAACCCTAACCCTAACACTTAACAACTAACCCTAAACATAACCCCTAATCCTAACATAACCCTACCCTTAATTTAACCCTAACCATCAACCAATCCCTAATCCTAACCCTAACCCTAACCCTACCCTAAACCTAACCAAACCCTCTACCCCCTATCTTAACCCCTCACCACTAACCACTAACCCTAACAATAACCCCTCACCACTAACCCCGAACCCTAACCTAACCTCTAACCCTAACGGTAACCCTAACCCTAAACCCTAACCCTAATCAAAAACCCCTAACCCTAACCCTAGCCTTAACCCCCTAACCCTAACCCCTAATCATAACCCCCTAACCCTAACCATAACCCCCCTAAACGCTAAACCCTAAATCCCAACCCTCACTCTAACCCTAACCCCTAACCCTAACCCCAACCCCTATGTTAACCCCTCACCACTAACCCCTAACCCTAACCCTAACCTCTAACCCCGAACCCTAACCTAATCTCTAACCCTAATCGTAACCCTGACCCTAACGCCTAACCCTAACCCTAACCCCTAACCTCTAACCCTAATCCTAATCCTAACCCTAACTCCTAACCCTAACCCTAATCCTAACCTTACCATAAACCTAACCCTAACCCTCACCCTAACTCTAACCCTAACCCTTACCCTAACCCTAACCTAACCCTAACCTTAAACCCAACCCCCTATCTTAACCTCTCACCATTAATGCCTAACCCTAACAATAACCCCTCACCACTAACCCCTAACCTCTAACCCCTAACCCTAACCTAACCTCAAACCCTAAATGTAACACTAACCCTAACGCCGAACCCTAACCCTAACCCCTAGCCCTAACCCCTAACCCTAACCTTTATCCTCACGCTAACCCTAACCCTACCCTAACCCAAACCCCTAACAGTAAGCCCTCACCAATAACCCCTAACCTTAACAATAATCCCTCACCACTAAACCCTAACCCTAACCCTAACCCCAACCCTAACCCTAACCCTTTACCCTAACCATAAGTAGCTAAACCTAACCCTAACTCAAACCCTAACCTTAACCCTAAACCTATCCCTAAATTCTAACCCGAATCCGAACCCTAAACCCTAACCCTAACCTTAAACCTAACCATAACCCCAACCCCCTATCTTAACCCTTCACCATTAACCCCTAACCTCTAACCCCGAACCCTAACCTAACCTCTAACCCTAAACGTAACCCTAACCCTAACGCCGAACCCTAACCCAAACCCTAACCTTAACCCTAAACCTATCCCTAAACCCTATCCCTAAATTCTAACCCGAACCCGAACCCTAAACCCTAACCCTAACCCCCTAACCCTAATCTTAACCGACCTCATCCTAACCCTAACCCAAAACCTAATCCCTAACCCTAAACCCTAAACCTTAAATCCTAACCCTAACCCTAACCCCTAACCCTGACCCTAACCCCAACCCAAACCCTAACGCCTAACCCCTAACCCTAAACCCTAACTCTAACCTCAACCTATAATCCAAACGTCAACCCCAACCCTAACACTAACCCCTAACCCCTAACCCTAATATTAACCCTCACGCTAACCCTATCCCTACCCTACCCTAACACTAACCCTACCCTAACCCTAACCTTAAACCCAACCCCCTATCTTAACCTCTCACCACTAACCCCTAACCCTAACAATAACCCCTCACCACTAACCCCTAATCTCTAACCCCTAACCCTAACCTAACCTCAAACCCTAAATGTAACACTAACCCTAATGCAGAACCTTAACCCTAACCCCTAGCCCTAACCCCTAACCCCTAACCCTAACCTTTACCCTCACGCTAACCCTAACCCTACCCTAACCCAAACCCCTAACAGTAACCCCTCACCACTAACCCATAACCTTAACAATAACCCATCACCACTAAACCCTAACCCTAACCCTAAGCCCTTACCCTAACCATAAGTAGCTAAACCTAAGCCTAACCCTAACCCTAATCCTAAGCCTAACCCAAAACCTAGTCCCTAAACCTAAACCCTAAACCTTAAATCCCAACCCTAACCCTAACCCCTAAACCTAACCCCAACCCCAAACCAAACCCTAACCCCTAACTCTAACCCATAACTCTAACCACAACCCATAACCCAACCTCAACCACACCACTAACCCTAACCGCTAACCCCGAGGCCCTAACCCCCAACCCTTATATTAACCCTCACGCTAACCCTAACCCTACCCTACCCTAACACTAACCCTAACCCCAACCCTAAACCTAACCCTAACTCAACACTAACCCCTAACCGTAACAATAACTTCTCACCACAAACCCTAACCCTAATCCCAACCTCTGTCCCCTAACCACTTACCACTAACCCCTAACCCTAACAATAACCTCTCACCACTAAACCCTAACCCTAACCCTAACTCCTAACCCTAACCCTAAACTTAGGCCTTACCCTGACCCAGACGCTGACACTTACCCTGACCCTAACCCTAACACCTAACGCTAACCCTAACCCTAAGCCTAACCCTAAACGCTAACCCAAACCCTAACCAAAACCCTAACCCCTAAACCTAACCTTTACCCTAACCCCAACGTTAACACGAAACTAAAACCTTCACCCCTTACCCTAACCCTAAGCAGCTAAACCGGACCCTATCCCAAACCCTAACCTTAACCATAAACCTAGCCCTAAACCCTATCCCTAAATTCTAACCCTAACCCTAACCCTAAACCCTAACCCTAACCACAACCCCCTAGCCATAACCCTAGCCTTAACACCCTAACCCTAGCCCTAACCCTAACCCCTAAACCCTAACCCTAACCTTAGTCCCTAACCCAAAACCCTAAACCTTAAATCCCAACCCTAACTCTAACCCTAACCCCTAACCCAAACCCTAACCCTAACCCCTAACCCTAACCCTAACCCCAACCCCTATCTTAACCCCTCAGCACTAACTCCTAACCCTAACAATAACCCCTAACCCTAACCCTAACCTTAAACCTAAACACTTATCCTAACGCTAACCCTAACCCTAACCAAACCCTAAACCTAACCCTAACCCTTACGCTAACCCTACCCTAACCCTAACCTTAAACCCAACCCCCTATCTTAACGTCTCACCACTAACTCCTAACCCTAACAATAACCCCTCACCACTAACCCCTAACCTCTAACCCCGAACCCTAACCTAACCTCTAACCCTAAACGTAACACTAACCCTAAAGCCGAACCCTAACCCTAACCCCTAACCCTAAACCCTAACCCAAACCCCAGCCCATACCCCAACCACAACCCCAACCCTAACCCTAACCCCTAACCCTAACCTTTACCCTCACGCTGACCCTAACCCTACCCTAACCCAAACCCCTAACAGTAACCCCTCACCACCAAACCCTAACCCTAACCCTAACCCTCAACCTAACCCCTTACCCCAACCATAAGCAGCTAAACCTAACCCTAACCCAAACCCTAACCTTAACCCTAAACCTATCCCTAAATTCTAACCCGAATCTGAACCCTAAACCCTAACCCTAACCTTAAACCTAACCCTAACCCCAACCCCCTATCTTAACCCTTCACCATTAACCCCTAACCTCTAACCCCGAACCCTAACCTAACCTCTAACCCTAAACGTAACCCTAACCCTAACGCCGAACCCAAACCCAAACCCTAACCTTAACCCTAAACCTATCCCTAAACCCTATCCCTAAATTCTAACCCGAACCCGACCCCTAAACCGTAACCCTAACCCCCTAACCCTAATCTTAAACAACCTCATCCTAACCCTAACCCAAAACCTAGTCCATAACCCTAAACCCTAAACCTTAAATCCCAACCCTAACCCTAACCCCTAACCCCTAACCCTAACCCTAAACCTAAACCTAAACCTAAACCTAAACCTAACCCCTAAACCTAACCTTAACCCTAACCCTAACCTTAACACGAAACTAAACCTTGACCCCTAAACCTAACCCTAACCCCCTAACCCTAATCTTAACCAACCTAATCCTAAACCTAACCCATAACCTAGTCCCTAAACCTAAACCCTAACCCAAACCCCAATCCATACCCCAACCCTAACCCTAACCCCTAAACCCTAACCCCTAACCCTAACCCCAATCCCAACCCAAACCCTAACCCCTAACCCTAATCCCTAACTCTAACCACAACCCATAACCCAACATCAACCCCAACTCTAACCCTAACCGCTAACCCCTAACCCCTAACCCTAATATTAACCCTCACGCTAACCCTAACCCTACCCTACCCTAACACTAACCCCAACCCTAACCCTAACCCTAACCCTAACCACTCAACACTAACCCCTAACCGTAACAGTAAACTCTCACCACAAACCCTAACCCTAATCCTAACCTCTAACCCCTAACCACTCACCACTAACCCCTAACCCTAACAATAACCTCTCACCACTAAACCCTAACCCTAACGCTAACCTTAACCCAAACCCTAACCCTAAACTTAAGCCTAACCCTGACCCAGACGCTGACCCTGACCCTAAACCTAACACCTAACGCTAACCCTAACCCTAAGCCTAAACCTAAGCCTAACCCTAAACACTAACCCAAACCCTAACCCTAACCCCTAAACCTAACCTTTACCCTAACCCTAACCTTAACACGAAACTAAAAACTTCACCCCTTACCCTAACCCTAAGCAGCTAAACCGAACCCTAACCCAAACCCTAACCTTAACCATAAACCTAGCCCTAAACCCTATCCCTAAATTCTAACCCTAACCCTAACACTAAACCCTAACCCTAACCCAAACCCAAACCCTAAACCTAAACCCTAAACCCTAACCCTAACCCTAACCCTAACCGTAGTCCTTAACCCTGAACCCTAAACCTTAAATCCCAACCCTAACTCTAACCCTAACCCCTAACCCAAACCCTAACTCTAACCCTAACCCCTAACCCTAACCCCAACCCCTATCTTAACCCCTCTCCACTAACTCCTAACCCTTACCATAACCCCTAACCCTAACCTTAAACCTAAACACTTATCCTAACCCTAACCCTAACCTAACCCTAACCAAACCCTAAACCTAACCCTAACCCTAACCCTACCCTACCCTAACACTAACCCTAACCCTAACCCTAGCCCTAACCTTAACACGAAACTAAAACCTTCACCCCTTACCCTAACCCTAAGCAGCAAAACTGAACCCTAACCCAAACCCTAACCTTAACCATAAACCTAGCCCTAAACCCTATCCCTAAATTCTAACCCGAACCCGAACCCTAAACCGTATCCCTAACCCCCTAACCCTAAACCTAAACCTAACCCCTAAACCTAACCTTAACCCTAACCTTAACACGAAACTAAACCTTGACCCCTAAACCTAACCTTAACCCTAAACCCTAACCCAAACCCTAACCTACCCTAACACTAACCCTAACCCCAACCCTAACCCTAACCCTAACCCTAACCCATAAACCTAACCTTTACCCTAACCCTAACCTTAACACGAAACTAAAACCTTCACCCCTTACCCTAACCCTAAGCAGCTAAACCGAACCCTAACCCAAACCCTAACCTTAACCATAAACCTAGTCCTAAACCCTATCCCTAAATTCTAACCCTAACCCTAACCCTAAACCCTAACCCTAACCAAAAACCCCTAGCCCTAACCCTACCCTTAACAACCTAACCCTAACCCTAACCCTAACCCTAACCTCTACCCTAACCCTAACCCTAACCCTAACCCTAACCCTACCCTAACCCTAACCTTAAACCCAACCCCCTATCTTAACCTCTCACCACTAACTCCTAACCCTAACAATAACCCCTCACCACTAACCCCTAACCTCTAACCCCGAACCCTAACCTAACCTCTAACCCTAAACGTAACACTAACCCTAACGCCGAACCCTAACCCTAACCCCTAACCCTAACCCTAACCCTAAACCCTAACCCAAACCCCAACCCATACCCCAACCACAACCCCAACCCTAACCCTAACCCTAAACCCTAACCCAATCCCCAACCCATACCCCAACCACAACCCCAACCCTAACCTTTACCCTCACGCTAACCCTACCCCTACCCTAACCCCAACCCCTAACAGTAACCCCTCACCACTAACCGCTAACCTTAACAATAAACCCTCACAACCAAACCCTAACCCTAACCCTAACCCCTTACCCTAACCATAAGCAGCTAAACCTGACCCTAACCCAAACCCTATCCTTAACCCTAAACCTATCCCTAAATTCTAACCCGAATCTGAACCCTAAAACCTAACCCTAAAATTAAAACTAACCCTAACCCCAACCCCCTATCTTAACCCCTCACCACTAACCCCTAACCCTAACAATAACCCCTCACCACTAACCCCTAACCTCTAACCCCGAACCCTAATCTAACCTCTAACCCTAAACGTAACCCTAACCCTAACGCCGAACCCAAACCCAAACCCTTACCTTAACCCTAAACCTATCTCTAAACCCTATCCCTAAATTCTAACCCGAACCCTAAACCGTAACCCTAACCCCCTAACCCTAATCTTAACCAACCTCATCCTAACCCTAACCCAAAACCTAGTCCATAACCCTAAACCCTAAACCTTAAATCCTAACCCTAAGCCTAACCCTAACCCCTAACCCCTAACCCTAACCCTAAACCTAACGCTAACCCTAACCCTAAGCCTAAACCTAAGCCTAACCCTAAACACTAACCCAAACCCTAACCCTAACCCCTAAACCTAACATTTACCCTAACCCTAACCTTAACACGAAACTAAAATCTTCACCCCTTACCCTAACCCTAAGCAGCTAAATCAAACCCTAACCCAAACCCAAACCTTAACCATAAACTTAGCCCTAAACCCTATCCCTAAATTCTAACCCTAACCCTTAAACCCTAACCCTTACCCTAATCCTAACCTCTAACCCCTAACCCTAACCTCTAACCCTAACCCTAACACCAAACCCTAACCCTAACTCCTAACCCTAACTCTAACCCTAACGCTAACCTTAACCCAAACCCTAACCCTAACCCTAAACCTAAGCCTAACCCTGACCCAGACGCTGACCTTGACCCTGACGCTAACCCTAACCCCTAACGCTAACCCTAAGCTTAAGCCTAAGCCTAAACATTAACCCAAACCCTAACCCTAACCCCTAACCCCTAACCCTCACCCTCACCCTAAACCTAAACCGTAACACTAATCAAAAACCCCTAACCCTAATCCTAGCCTTAACCCACTACCCCTAACCCTAAACCTAACGCTAACCCTAACCCTAAGCCTAAACCTAAGCCTAACCCTAAACACTAACCCAAACCCTAACCCTAACCCCTAAACCTAACCTTTACCCTAACCCTAACCTTAATACGAAACTAAAATCTTCACCCCTTACCCTAACCCTAAGCAGCTAAATCAAACCCTAACCCAAACCCTAACCTTAACCATAAACTTAGCCCTAAACCCTATCCCTAAATTCTAACCCTAATCCTTAAACCCTAACCCTTACCCTAATCCTAACCTCTAACCCCTAACCCTAACCTCTAACCCTAACCCTAACACCAAACCCTAACCCTAACTCCTAACCCTAACTCTAACCCTAACGCTAACGCTAACGCTAACCTTAACCCAAACCCTAACCCTAAACCTAAGCCTAACCCTGACCCAGACGCTGACCTTGACCCTGACGCTAACCCTAACCCCTAACGCTAACCCTAAGCTTAAGCCTAAGCCTAAACATTAACCCAAACCCCAACCCTAACCCCTATCTTAACCCCTACACCTAACCCCTAACCCTAACAATAACCCCTAACCCTAACCCTAACCCTAACCCCTAACCCTATAAATAACCCCTAACCCTAACCCCTAACCCTAACCCTAAACCTAACCACTTATCCTAACCCTAACCCTACCCTAAACCCTAACCCTAACCCTCACCCTCACTCTAACCCTAACCCTAACCCTAACCCTAACCCTAACCCTAACTCTACCCTAACCCTAACCCTAACCCTAACCCAAACCCTCTATGTCAACCCCTCACCACTAACCCCTAACCCTAACAATAACCCCTAACCCTAACCCTAAACCTAACCACTTATCCTAACCCTAACCCTAACCCTACCCTAAACCCTAACCCTAACCCTCACCCTCACCCTCACCCTCACCCTCACCCTCACCCTCACTCTAACCCTAACCCTAACCCTACCCTAACCCTAACCCTAACCCTAACCCCAACCTTCTATCTTAACCCCTCACCACTAACCCCTAACCTCTAACCACGAACCCTAACCTCTAACCCTAACCCTAACACCAAACCCTAACCCTAACTCCTAACCCTAACTCTAACCCTAACGCTAACGCTAACCTTAACCCAAACCCTAACCCTAAACCTAAGCCTAACCCTGACCCAGACGCTGACCTTGACCCTGACGCTAACCCTAACCCCTAACGCTAACCCTAAGCTTAAGCCTAAGCCTAAACATTAACCCAAACCCCAACCCTAACCCCTATCTTAACCCCTACACCTAACCCCTAACCCTAACAATAACCCCTAACCCTAACCCTAACCCTAACCCTAACCCCTAACCCTATAAATAACCCCTAACCCTAACCCCTAACCCTAACCCTAAACCTAACCACTTATCCTAACCCTAACCCTACCCTAAACCCTAACCCTAACCCTCACCCTCACTCTAACCCTAACCCTAACCCTAACCCTAACCCTAACCCTACCCTAACCCTAACCCTAACCCTAACCCAAACCCTCTATGTCAACCCCTCACCACTAACCCCTAACCCCTAACAATAACCCCTAACCCTAACCCTAAACCTAACCACTTATCCTAACCCTAACCCTAACCCTACCCTAAACCCTAACCCTAACCCTCACCCTCACCCTCACCCTCACCCTCACCCTCACTCTAACCCTAACCCTAACCCTACCCTAACCCTAACCCTAACCCTAACCCCAACCTTCTATCTTAACCCCTCACCACTAACCCCTAACCTCTAACCACGAACCCTAACCTAACCTCTAACCCTAAACGTAACCCTAACCCTATTTATTTATTTATTTATTTATTCAGTTCATTTTTCTTCTTTCCAGACATGTTTTTACAACATATTTCACTTTAATCAGTGTTGAAACATCATCCGCAACATCCGAAAAGAAAAAAAAAGGGTTGACGGGTAGAAGCCATTGGCTTGTAAGATTCCCGTCCCCTAAATTATCAACAAAAACATCTCTGTCATTAGAATATGTAATCAACAAACTCAGACATTAAAAGTCTTCAACCAGCTCATACATTGAATTTTGACAGATGTTCATACCCTTTTCCACTTCCAGATATTAGCCTTTTACCCTAGAGTATAACCGTGTTTACATTCTTCCTAGGAACACAAGGTTTGTTAACATCATGGATAGTAAAAACTACATGTTGACCTTGCCAGTGTTCTCCACAAGAATATAATGATAATATTAATCTTTTTCAGCAGACAGTGTTCATACAAGAATTAACCAGCTTGTTACAGACACTTGAACAGTTTCACATGGTATTATATTGTTAAAAGATATCAACATGCTCTTTAAAGTGTCAAGTTAATGTTATCCCATGTTATGACAAATACATGTTGTTGTTTTGTTGTCTGTTTTGGTTTTGTTTGTTTTTTTGTTCATTAGTCCATGTTTCTGACATCAATGGTGTAGATTTTTCGACTGTTCTATGAAATACTTGACATGTCCAAAATCGTAGAGCTCCAAATATTGAAGTGACTCTGTTGTACTGATCTTTGGTGTAGTAACAATTCTTGTCCGTCTTTATTGCTCATATTTCACCAACTCCTCTGCACTCCTGATCACCATTGTTTTCATCTGGTCCGGAGAAAGCCCCTTTGTTTTGATGAAGATCCTGCAGTTGTTCGTCCAGGTGTTGTCGATCAGTCCATTCTTCTTCAGTTGTCGAGCTTTTTTGGCGATATCAGCATTCTTTTTAGTGAGATTCTCATTAATGTAGACATTTTTTCCTTTCAGTTTGAAGCCTTATTTCAGAAGAGCAATTTTGTGTTTACGATTGTGAATTTTATCAGCACTGCAGGTGGTCTCCTACCTCCAGATGGTAATTGGTAACATGTCTCAATCTGGTCCGGATCTATAGTTATCTCCAGGTCCCTCAGTTGAGAACTCACCTGTTGCTCCAGAGATTCAATGTCAGCGCTAGCCATAGCATTTCTGTAATTCCTCGGCTTGATTTTGATTCCAGTGATGATCACATCATTTATACGAATGCGTCGTTCCAAATAATCCATTCTTTGTTGTCCCTGTTCCAAGACAACAATTTTTCGGTCTTTTTCATCCATGTCTTTCTGCATTTTCTTCATTTTGTCCTTCATTTCTTCCAAGGCATCTAGCACCGGTTTGAGCTTTTCTTCAAACTTTTTATCAAAGTCACTCCCTAACTTATCAAAGTTGCTCTTTAACTCACTCTTTAATTCTTTCATAGAGACCATCTGGTCTTTAGTATCCTCCGATTTTCCTTTTGGTTTCGTCATTTTGCAGAGAATAAGTGAGAGTCAGTCTGGGTATGAGTTAGAGAGATAGAGACAACAGGAGACAGAAGAAAGACGTCTGCTCCCGTTGAGAGCCGGGGCAAACCTAACGCCAAACCCTAACGCTAACCCCTAACCCAAACCCTAACCCTAACCCTAACCCTAAACCCTAACCCTAACCCCAACCCATACCCCAACCACAACCACAACCCTAACCCTAACCCCTAACCCCTAACCCTAACTTTAACCCTCACGCTAACCCTAACCTAACCCTAAGCCCAATCCCTAACCGTAACCCCTCACCATTAAACCCTAACCCTAACCCTAACCCCTTACCCTAACCGTAACCCTAAACCTAACGCCTAACCCTAACCCCTAACCCTAACCCTAACCCTAACCCTAAACCCTACCCTAACTTTAACCCTACCCTAACCTTAACCCTAACCCTAACCTTAACCCTCACCCAAACCCTAACCCTAACCCTAACTCTAACCCTAACCCTACCCTAACCCTAACCCCAACCCCTAACCCTAACCCCTCACCACTAATCCCTAATCCGAACAATAACCCCTCAGTGTGTAGACTGTCCCACACGGAAGAACAGAACCATCGATCTGTTCTACGCTAATGCTAAAGAGGCATACACCGCCACCCCCCTCCCTCCACTAGGTAAATCAGACCATAACCTAGTGTACCTACAGCCCACCTACATCCCGCTGGTGAAACGGCTGCCAGCAACAACACGACAGGTCAGGAGGTGGTCCCCGGAAACAGAGGAGATGCTGAGGAACTGCTTCCAGATCACCGATTGGGATGTTATTGTGGGCTCACATGGGGAAGACATTGAGGGGGCAGCTCAGTGTTTTACAGACTACATAAACTTCTGTGTGGACACCGTGGCCCCTGTCAGGACAATCAGGTGTTACCCCAACAACAAACCATGGGTAACAAAGGAAGTCAAGGCTGTCCTGAACAGGAAGAAGCGGGCGTTCAGGAGCAAGAACGAGGAGGAGATGAGGAAGGTCCAGAAGGAAGTGAGACTCTGCCTGAGGGAGGCCAAGGAGGCGTACAGGAGGAAGCTGGAGAAGCAGCTGGGGCGCAACCAAGTGCGGGAGGTCTGGAATGGGATGAGAACCATCACCGGACACGGGAAAGGGCGCAGCACTGTGGAGGGGAATATTGAACGAGCGAATGAACTTAACAGCTTTTTCAATCGGTTCAGCTCCCCCACCACTCCCGGCTCCTCGTCCCAGGCCTCTCCTGGCCTACAGGCCTCTCCTGGCCCTACAGACCGCTCCACTGATGCTCCCTCCTCCTGTGCTTCCTCTCCTTCCACCCCTGCCACTTCTCCCGAGCCCACTCCAAGAACTGCGAAGCTCAACGGCCCCACCTCAACCACTGGACTTCCAACCTCGCCACAACCTCCTGCTCCCACCACGACCGAGACCATCATCACTGCAGACCTGGTGACGACAACGCTGAGGAGGCTCCGTCCCTACAAGGCGGCTGGACCAGATAAGGTCTCCCCAAGACTCCTCCGAGCCTGTGCTTCGGAACTAGGGGACCCCCTGCAACAATTGTTCAACCTCAGTCTGCGGCTGGGGAGGGTCCCGTCACTGTGGAAGACCTCCTGCATTGTCCCTGTACCCAAGAAAGGACGCCCTACTGAGCTCAACGACCACCGACCGGTCGCTCTTACCTCCCACGTAATGAAGACCCTAGAGCGACTGGTCCTGGAGCTCATGCGTCCACAGGTGCAGGGTGCTATTGACCCTCTCCAGTTTGCCTATCAGGCCAAGGTTGGGGTTGACGATGCTGTCATGTACCTCCTCCACCGCACACTCTCCTACCTGGACGCCGGGGGCTGTGCCGTCAGAGTGCTCTTCTTCGACTTTTCGAGTGCCTTCAACACCATCCAGCCCCAGCTCCTGCAGGATAAACTGACCTCCATGGCTGTGGACCCCTACCTCGTGAGCTGGATTACGGACTACCTAACGGACAGACCCCAGTACGTCCGTATGGGGGACTGCTTGTCTTCTATGGTGACCAGCAGCACGGGGGCGCCACAGGGGACCGTTCTATCCCCCATTCTCTTCACCCTCTACACATCAGACTTCAAGCACAACTCGGATACATGCCACATACAGAAGTACTCCGATGACACCGCGATAGTGGCATGTATCCGGGAGGGTGATGAGGGGGGGTACAGGGCATTAGTGGCTGACTTCGTGGAGTGGTGCCAACAGAACCAGCTCCAGCTCAACGTCTCCAAGACAAAGGAGATGGTTCTGGATTTCCGGCGGGCACCTCCCTCTCCACAGCCGGTGATCATCAATGGCAGTGAGGTGGAGGTGGTAGAAAACTATAAGTACCTGGGACTGCAGCTAGACAGCAGACTGGACTGGTCACTCAACTCCAACTGTGTGTACAAGAAGGGGCAGAGCAGGATGTACTTCCTAAGGAGGCTGGCCTCCTTCAACATCTGTCCTAAGCTCCTTTTCATGTTCTATCAGTCCGTAGTCTCCAGTGTGCTGTCATACGCCATTGTGTGTTGGGGTGGGGGGGCCAGGAAAAGAGATATGGACCGTCTGAACAGACTCATCCGCAGAGCGGGCTCAGTGGTCGGGCTGAGCCTGGACTCTGTGGATATGCTTCTGGAGAGCAGGACCATGTCTAAAATTAAGGCCATCATGAACAACACCAGGCACCCCCTACACACCACCTTCTCCCAGCAGAGAAGCACCTTCAGCGGCAGACTGCTGTCACACAGCGCCTCCACAGAGAGGCTGAGGTCCTCCTTCGTGCCCCGTGCCATCAGGGGGTACAATGACTCTCTCAGGAGGAGCGGGGGGGAGGTGGCGAGGTCAGCACGGGGTTGAAAATGGATTTAATTTAATTTAAATTTAATTTTATACTGTTGTATATATATATATATATAAAATTTATTTATTTATTTTTTATACTGTTTTTATATTTTAATTCAATTTTATACTGTTTAGATTTTATTTTATACTGTTTATATTTTAATACTGTAATATTTTTAAATTTTATACTGTTTATATTTTTAGTTATAGTTTAGTATATAAGTCCTGTTAGTGCTGCATGTGCCTGTCTGTTAGTGTAATGTATGTCATGTGGTATGTCCTGTGATGTCAGTGTTTCCTTTTCTCCTGGTGTTTATCCAGTATTATTTGTTAAGTAATGCCTGAGCAGTGGATATATGCAATTTCCTCCGGGATTAATAAAGTATCTATCTATCTATCTATCTATCTATCTATCTATCTATCTATCTATCTATCTATCTATCTATCTATCTATCTATCTATCTATCTATCTATCTATCTATCTATGTATCTATCTATCTATCTATCTATCTATCTATCACCACTAAACCCTAATCCTAACCTCTAACCCTAACCCTAACACCAAACCCTAACCCTAACCCCTAACCCTAACCCTAACCTTAAACCTTAACCCTAACCCTAACTCTAAACCAAACCTCTAACCCTAAGCCTAACTCTAAATCTAACCCTAACCCCCTAACCCTAAGCTTAACCCTGAACCAGACCCTGACCCTGACCCTGACCCGAGACCTAACCCTGACCCTAACCCTAACCCTAAATATAACCCAAACCCCTAACCCTAACCCTAGACCATTACCCTAAACCCTAAACCTTAAACCCCAACCCTAATCCTAACCATAACCCCTAAACCTAACCCCCTAACCCTAACCCCTAACCCTAACCCTATACCTTAACCCTTACCTAAACCCAAAACCTTAACCCTAACCCAGAGAGACGTTGGATCGCTAAATTGGACAAGATTGATCTCCACAGCCTGAACGAAAAAATTTAATTGAAAAACAGTTTTCATTTTATTCCAATTTTACCCTGTGTTTAGGTCCCACAATATTTTAGGAGTGTATACAGAGAAAGAGGTTAGCCAAGAGGAAGTGGGACACTGAGAGGACTGAGGAGAGTAGACAGGAGTACAGGGAGATGTAGCAAAGGCCAAACAAGAAGCTTATGATGACTTGTATGCTAGGAGGGAGAGACTGATCTATACCGGTTGGCAAGACAGAGAGATAGAGATGGGAACGACGTGCAGCAGGTTAGGGTGATTAAGGATAGGGATGGAAGTCTATTGACAGGTGCCAGTAGTGTGATGGGAAGATGGAAAGAGTACTTTGAAGAGTTGATGAATGTGGAAAATGAGAGAGAACAAAGACTAGAAGAGGTGACTGTTGTGGACCAGGATGTAGCAAAGATTAGTCAGGATGAAGTGAGGAGGGCATTGAAGAGGATGAAGAGTGGAAAGGCAGTCGGTCCTGATGATATACCTGTAGAGGTATGGAAGTGTCTAGGAGAGGTGGCAGTAGAGTTTCTGACTGGGTTGTTCAACAGGATCTTAGATAGTGAGAAGATGCCTGAGGAATGGAGAAGTGTGCTGGTGCCCATTTTTAAGAACAAGGGAGATGTGCAGAGCTGTGGCAACTACAGAGGAATAAAGCTGATGAGCCATACAATGAAGTTATGGGAGAGAGTAGTGGAAGCTAGACTAAGGGCAGAAATGAGTATTTGTGAGCAGCAGTATGGTTTCATGCCAAAAAAGAGTACTACAGATGCAGTATTTGCTTTGAGGATGTTGATAGAGAAGTACAGAGAAGGCCAGAGGGAGCTGCATTGTGTTTTTGTAGATCTGGAGAAAGCTTATGACAGGGTGCCCAGAGAGGAACTGTGGTATTGTATGAGGAAGTCTGGAGTGGCAGAGAAGTATGTTAGAGTGGTGCAGGACATGTATGAGGACTGTAAGACTGTGGTGAGTTGTGCTGTAGGTGTGACAGAGGAGTTCAAGGTGGAGGTGGGACTGCATCAGGGATCAGCTCTGAGCCCCTTCTTGTTTGCTATGGTGATGGACAGGCTGACAGACGAGGTTAGACAGGAATCTCCATGGACTATGATGTTTGCAGATGACATTGTGATCTGTAGTGAGAGCAGGGAACAGGTGGAGGAGAAGCTAGAGAGGGGGAGGTTTGTCCTGGAAAGGAGAGGAATGAAGGTTAGCCGCAGTAAGACAGAGTACATGTGTGTGAATGAGAGGGACCCAAGTGGAAGAGTGAGGTTACAGGGAGAAGAGATCAAGAAGGTGGAGGATTTTAAGTACTTAGGCTCAACAGTCCAGAGCAATGGAGAGTGTGGAAAAGAGGTGAAGAAGCGTGTAGGTGTTACACGCTGTGTTAGGTGTGATGTGTGATAGAAGAGTTTCAGCTAAAATGAAAGGAAAGGTGTACAAAACTGTGGTGAGACCAGCGATGTTGTTTGGTCTAGAGACAGTTTCACTGAGGAAAAGACAGGAGACAGAGCTGGAGGTAGCAGAGATGAAGATGCTGAGGTTCTCTCTGGGAGTGACCAGGAAGGACAGGATCAGGAATGAGTACATCAGAGGGACAGCACATGTTAGAGGTTTTGGAGATACAGTCAGAGAGGCCAGACTGAGATGGTTTGGACATGTCCAGAGGAGAGATAGTGAATATATTGGTAGAAGGATGCTGAGTTTTGAGCTGCCATGCAGGAGGCCTAGAGGAAGACCAAAGAGGAGGTTTATGGATGTAATGAGGGAAGACATGAAGGTAGTTGGTGTGAGAAAAGAGGATTCAAAGGACAGGACTAGATGGAGGAAATTGATTCGCTGTGGCGACCCCTGAAGGGAAAAGCCGAAAGGAAAAGAAGAAGAAGAAGCTCTTTACTAAAGCACTTACCATTATTACTCAGATCATATTTTAATTGTTCTTTTACCAGAAGGGGCCCTAAATTTTATTATAGCACTAATTTGTTGTTTATTATTGTTATTTCAGTTATTTACTTACTTACTTACTTACTTACTTACTTACTTACTTACTTACTTACTTACTTACTTACTTACTTACTTACTTACTTACTTACTTACTTACTTACTTGTTTGTTTGTTTAAATACCTATTTGTATGGATATAAATAAATGAATACATTTTTCTTTTTTCTTTCTAGCTGCTTCTTTCCCTAACCTCAAACACCCATCCCCCATCTTTCCCGAAACCCTAACCCCTGATTTTTCTAACCCTAACCCCCCCCCCCTTATCTGTTAATTCCGAAACTTTTCCTTTTCATGCCCCTCACCCCAATCCCTCTGAATTGGTTTAGATACTTTCCCAGTGTCAGTGTACCGCCAGAATGGTGTAGGGGTAATATGGGTTTCCTTCAACTTGACATCGGGGGTTCAAACCCCAACCGGACCACATCTCTTTTAAAAATTCTTTTAACCAAAGTTTTCCTTATATCTGCATCTCCGCACAGTCACCACCAAGAAGCTATGGCTCAAGGCTTTAAACACAAGTTTTGCAGTCAGGGGAGCAGGGTTCAAGTCCAACTCTCTGCATTCTCCATAACCCTCCCCAAACATCTGTAGCATGTTTCTGTTGTGGACCCTATTATTCTATTCCAATAATTTTTTTTCCAGCTCTTTCCTGCTCCGTTTTCTTTTTACAGGGGTGCTTTTAAAATTTTAACATTCATTTTACCTCACTTCCCTCAGTTTTTCCTCATTCCCCTAACTTTTCTTTTCCCTTCCCCTAATTTTAATTGATTCTAATTGATTTTAATCACTTTTTAACTCCTAAATTTCTGGCTTTTTAAAGTGACCCCACTCCCAGGTTTAAGATTGATGGTTTATGGTTAGGGTCTAGGGTTAGGGTTAGGTTTAAGGTTAGGGGTTAGGGTTATAGTTACGGTTAGGGTTAGGGTCAGGGTTAGGGTTAGGTTTAGGGTCAGGGTCAGGGTCAGGGTTAGGCTTAGGTTTAGGGTTAGGGTTAGGGTTAGGGGTTAGGTCAGGGGTTTAGGGTGAGGATTAGGGTTTAGGTTTAGTGTTAAGGTTAAGGGTAGGGGTTGAGGGTTAGGTTTTAGGTTTAGGTTTAGGTTTAGGGTTAGGGTGTAGGGTTAAGGTTTGGGTTAGTGTTAGGTGGTTTAGGGGTTAGGGTTAGGGTAGGGGTTAGGGTTAGGGGCTAGGGTTAGGGTTAGGGTTAGGGTTTAGGGTTAGGGTTAGGCGGTTAGGGTTAGGGTTAGGTTTTAGGGTTAAGGTTTAGGGTTTAGGTAAGGGTTAAGGTATAGGGTTAGGTTTAGGGGTTATGGTTGGGGGGTTAGGGTGAGGGTTAGGGGTTAGGGTTAGGTTTTGGGTTTAAGGTTTAGGGTTTATGGTTAGGGTCTAGGGTTAGGGTTAGGTTTAGAGTCAGGGTCAGGGTCAGGGTCAGGGTTAGGCTTAGGGTTAGGGTTAGGGGTTAAATCAGGGGCTTAGGGTTAGGATTAGGGTTTAGGCTTAGTGTTAGGGTTAAGGTATAGGGTTGAGGGTTAAGTTCAGGGTTAGGGTGTAGGGTTAAGGTTTAGGGATAGGTTTAGGGTTAGGTTTAGGATTTGGGTTAGGGGGTTAGATTTAGGGGGTTAGGTTTAAGGTTACGTTAAGGGACGATGGTTTTAGTTTCAGGTTAGGGTTAGGGTTAAAGTTAAGGGTAGGGGTTGAGGGTTAAGTTTTGGGTTTAGGGTTAGGGTTAGGGTGTAGGGTTAAGGTTTGGGTTATTTGTTAGGTGGGTTAGGGGGTTAGGGTTAGGGGCTAGGGTTAGGGTTAGGGCTTAGGGTTTAGGGATAGGGTAAGCGGTTAGGATTAGGGTTAGTGTTAGGGTTTAGGGTTAAGGTTTAGGGTTGAGGTAAGGGTTAAGGTATAAGATTAGGGGTTATGGTTAGGGGATTAGGTTTAGGTGTTATGGTTGGGGGGTTAGGGTGACGGTTAGGGTTAGGGTTGGAGTTTAAGATTGATGGTTTATGGTTAGGGTCTAGGGTTAGGGTTAGGTTTAAGGTTAGGGGTTAGGGTTATAGTTACGGTTAGGGTTAGGGTCAGGGTTAGGGTTAGGTTTAGGGTCAGGGTCAGGGTCTGGGTCAGGGTTAGGCTTAGGTTTAGGGGTTAGGTCAGGGGTTTAGGGTTAGGATTAGGGTTTAGGTTTAGTGTTAAGGTTAAGGGTAGGGGTTGAGGGTTAGGTTTTAGGGTTAGGGTGTAGGGTTAAGGTTTGGGTTAGTGTTAGGTGGTTTAGGGTTTAGGGTTAAGGTTTAGGGTTGAGTAAGGGTTAAGGTATAGGGTTAGGGTTAGGGGGTTAGGTTTAGGGGTTATGGTTGGGGGGTTAGGGTGAGGGTTAGGGGTTAGGGTTAGGTTTGGGGTTTAAGGTTTAGGGTTTATGGTTAGGGTCTAGGGTTAGGGTTAGGTTTAGAGTCAGGGTCAGGGTCAGGGTCAGGGTTAGGCTTAGGGTTAGGGTTAGGGGTTTAATCAGGGGCTTAGGGTTAGGATTAGGGTTCAGGCTTAGTGTTAGGGTTAAGGTATAGGGTTGAGGGTTAAGTTTAGGGTTAGGGTGTAGGGTTAAGGTTTGGGTTAAGGTTAGGTTGGTTAGGGTTAGGGGGTTAGGGTTAGGGTCAGCATTAGCGTTAGGGTTAAGGGCTAGGGTTAGGTTTAGGGTTAGGGTTAGGGTTAGGTACAGTAAAATCCGCAGTTCCTTAAAAGGAACTACGATGTGCACTGGCACCTAACCGTCACCCTAACCCCCCAACCAAAACCCCTAAACCTAATCCCCTAACCCTAACCCATAACCCTATACCTTAACCCTTACCTCAACCCTAAACCTTAACCCTAAACCCTAACCCTAACCCTAATCCTAACCGCTTACCCTATCCCTAAACCCTAAACCCTAACCCTAACCCTAGCCCCTAACCCTAACCCTAACCCTAACCCTAACACTAACCCTAACCCTAACCCCCTAACCCTCCTAACACTAACCCAAACCTTAACCCTACACCCGAACCCTAAACCCAAAACTTAACCCTCAACCCCTACCCTTAACTTTAACCCTAACCTGAAACTAAAACCATCGTCCCTTAACGTAACCTTAAACCTAACCCCCTAAATCTAACCCCCCTAACCCAAACCCTAAACCTATCCCTAAACTCTAAACCGAACCCTAACCCTAAACCCTAACCCTAACCCCTAGCCCCTAACCCTAACCCCCTAAACCTAACCCATACCCTAACCTTAACCCTAAACCTATCCCTAAACCCTATCCCTAAACTCTAACCCGAACCCTAACTCTAAACCCTAACCCTAACGCTAAACCCTAACCCTAATCACAACCCCCTAACCCTTACCTTAACCCCCTAACCCTAACCCCTAACCCCTAACCCTAACCCCGTAACCCTAATCTTAACCAACCTAACCCTGACCCTAACTCTAACCCAAACCCTAAACGAAGTCCCTAACCCTAAACGCTAAACCCTAAATCCCAACCCTAACCCTAACCCTAACCCCTAACCCTAACCCTAACCCACTTAACGTAAACCTAACCCAAACCCTAACCTTAACCCTAAAACTATCCCTGAACCCTAACCCTAAACCCTAACCCTAATCGAAATCCCCTAACCCTAGCCTTAACCCCCTAACCCCAACCCTAACCCTAAACCTAACCCTAGCCCTTAACCCTATCCCTAACGCTAACCCTAACCCCCTAACCCTAACCAACCTAACCGTAACCCAAACCTTAACCATACACCCTAACCGTAACCCTAAACCCTAAACTTAATCCTCAACCATATACCTTGACCCTAACACTAAGCCTAAACCCTAATCCTAACCCTAACCCTAGCCCCTAACCCTAACGCTAACCCTTACCCTAACCCTAACCCCTAAACCACCTAACACTAACCAAAACCTTAACCCTACACCCTAACCCTAACCCTAAACCTAAACCTAAAACCTAACCCTCAACCCCTACACTTAACCTTAACACTAAACCTAAACCCTAATCCTAACCCTAAACCCCTGACCTAACCCTAACCCTAAACCTAAGCCTAACCCTGACCCAGACCCTGACCCTGACCCTAAAGCTAACCCTAACCCTGACCCTAACCCTAACCGTAACTATAAAACTAACCCCTAACCTTAAACCTAACCCTAACCCTAGACCCTAACCATAAACCATCAATCTTAAACCCTAACCCTAACCCTAACCCTAATCCTAACCGCTTACCCTATCCCTAAACCCTAAACCCTAACCCTAACCCTAACCCTAGCCCCTAACACTAACCCAAACCTTAACCCTACACCCTAACCCTAACCCTAAACCCAAAACTTAACCCTCAACCCCTACCCTTAACTTTAACCCTAACCCTAACCTGAAACTAAAACCATCGTCCCTTAACGTAACCTTAAACCTAACCCCCTAAATCTAACCCCCCTAACCCAAACCCTAAACCTAACCCTAAACCTATCCCTAAACTCTAAACCGAACCCTAACCCTAAACCCTAACCCCTAGCCCCTAACCCTAACCCCCTAAACCTAACTCATACCCTAACCTTAACCCTAAACCTATCCCTAAACCCTATCCCTAAACTCTAACCCGAACCCTAACTCTAAACCCTAACCCTAACGCTAAACCCTAACCCTAATCACAACCCCCTAACCCTTACCTTAACCCCCTAATCCTAACCCCTAACCCCTAACCCTAACCCCGTAACCCTAATCTTAACCAACCTAACCCTGACCCTAACTCTAACCCAAACCCTAAACGTAGTCCCTAACCCTAAACGCTAAACCTTAAATCCCAACCCTAACCCTAACCCTAACCCTAACCCCTAACCCTAACCCTAACCCACTTAACGTAAACCTAACCCTAAACCCTAACCCTAATCGAAATCCCCTAACCCTAGCCTTGACCCCCTAACCCCAACCCTAACCCTAACCCTAAACCTAACCCTAGCCCTTAACCCTATCCCTAACGCTAACCCTAACCCTAACCCCCTAACCCTAACCAACCTAACCGTAACCCAAACCTTAACCATACACCCTAACCGTAACCCTAAACCCTAAACTTAATCCTCAACCATATACCTTAACCCTAACACTAAGCCTAACCCTAATCTTAACCCTAACCCTAGCCCCTAACCCTAACGCTAACCCTTACCCTAACCCTAACCCCTAAACCACCTAACACTAACCCAAACCTTAACCCTACACCCTAACCCCAACCCTAACCCTAACCCTAATCCTAACCCTAACCCTAGCCCCTAACCCTAACGCTAACCCTTACCCTAACCCTAACCCCTAAACCACCTAACACTAACCCAAACCTTAACCCTACACCCTAACCCTAAACCTAAACCTAAACCTAAAACCTAACCCTCAACCCCTACCCTTAACCTTAACACTAAACCTAAACCCTAATCCTAACCCTAAACCCCTGACCTAACCCCTAACCCTAACCCTAACCCTAAACCTAAGCCTAACCCTGACCCAGACCCTGACCCTAACCCTAATCCTAACCGCTTACCCTATCCCTAAACCCTAAACCCTAACCCTAACCCTAACCCTAGCCCCTAACACTAACCCAAACCTTAACCCTATACCCTAACCCTAACCCTAAACCCAAAACTTAACCCTCAACCCCTACCTTAACTTTAACCCTAACCCTAACCCTAAACCTAAGCCTAACCCTGACCCAGACCCTGACCCTAAACCCTGACCCTAACCGCTTACCCTATCCCTAAACCCTAAACCCTAACCCTAAACCCTAGCCCCTAACCCTAACACTAACCCTAACCCTAACCCCCTAACCCACCTAACACTAACCCAAACCTTAACCCTACACCCTAACCCTAACCCTAAACCCAAAACTTAACCCTCAACCCCTACCCTTAACTTTAACCCTAACCCTAACCTGAAACTAAAACCATCGTCCCTTAACGTAACCTTAAACCTAACCCCCTAAATCTAACCCCCATAACCCAAACCCTAAACCTAACCCTAAACCTATCCCTAAACTCTAAACCGAACCCTAACCCTAAACCCTAACCCCTAAACCACCTAACACTAACCCAAACCTTAACCCTACACCCTAACCCTAAACCTAAAACCTAACCCTCAACCCCTACCCTTAACCTTAACACTAAACCTAAACCCTAATCCTAACCCTAAACCCCTGACCTAACCCTAACCCTAACCCTAAAGCTAACCCTAACCCTGACCCTAACCCTAACCGTAACTATAACCCTAACCCCTAACCTTAAACCTAACCCAAACCCTAAACATAGTCCCTAACCCTAACCGCTAAACCTTAAATCCCAACCCTAACCCTAACCCCTAACCCTAACCCTAACCCACTTAACGTAAACCTAACCCAAACCCTAACCTTAACCCTAAAACTATCCCTGAACCCTAACCCTAAACCCTAACCCTAATCGAAATCCCCTAACCCTAGCCTTAACCCCCTAACCCTAACCAACCTAACCGTAACCCAAACCTTCACCATACACCCTAACCGTAACCCTAAACCCTAAACTTAATCCTCAACCATATACCTTGACCCTAACACTAAGCCTAAACCCTAATCCTAACCCTAACCCCCTAACCCTAAGCCTATCCCTGACCCAGACACTGTCCCTGACCCTAAACCTAACCCTAACCCTAACCCCTAACCCTAACCCTAACCCTAAACCTTAACCTTAACCCTAACCCTAACCCTAACCCTAACCCTAACCCCCTAACCCTATCGCTGACCCAGACACTGACACTGACCCTGAACCTGACCCTAAACCTAACCCTAACCCTAACCCCTAACCCTAAACCTTAAACCCTAACCCTAACCCTAACCCTAACCCCTAACCCTCACCCTAGCACCCTAACCCTAACCATAACCCCTAAACGTAACCCCCTAACCCTTACCTCTAATCCCTAATCCTATACCTTAACCCTTACCTCAACCCTGAACCTTAACCCTAACCCCTGACCCTAATCCTAATCCTAACCGCCTAACCCTAACCCCAAACCCTAACCCTAACCTTAGCCCCTAACCCTAACCCTAATGCTAACCCTAACCCTAACCCCCTTACCCAACTAACACTAACCCAAACCTTAACCCTACACCCTAACCCTAAACCCCAAACCTAACCCTCAACCCCTACCCTTAACCTTAACCCTAACCCTAACCCGAAACTAAAACCATTGTCCCTTACCCTAACCCTAAACCTTACCCCCTACATATAACCTCCCTAACCCAAACCCTAGCCCCTAACCCTAACGCTAACCCTTACCTCAACCGTAAACCTTAACCATAAACCCTAATCCTAACCGACTAACCCTAACCCTAGCTCCTAACCCTAACCCTAACGCTAACCCTAACCCCCTAACCCACCTAACACTAACCCAAACCTTAACCCAACACCCTAACCCTAACCCTAAACCCCAAACCTAACCCTCAACCCCTACCCTTAACCCTAACCCGAAACTAAAACCATCGTCCCTTAACCTAACCCTAAACCTAACCCCCTAAATCAAACCCCCCTAACCGAAACCCTAAACCTAACCCTAAACCTATCCCTAAACTCTAAACGGAACCCTAACCCTAAACCCTAGCCCCTAACCCTAACCCCCTAAACCTAACCCATACCCTAACCTTAACCCTAAACCTATCCCTAAACCCTATCCCTGAACTACAACCTGAACCCTAAACCTAAACCCTAACCCTAACCCTAACCCTAATCACAACCCCCTAACCTTAACCCCCTAACCCTAACCCCTAACCCTAACCCCCTAACCCTAATCTTAACCAACCTAACTGAAACCCTAACTCTAACCGAAACCCTAAACCTACTCGCTAACCTTAAACCGTAAAACCCAACCCTTACCTTAACCCTAAACATTAATCATAACCATAACCCCTAACCCTAATCCTAACCCTAACCCCTAACCCCATCCCTAACCCTAACCCCAAAACCCTAATCCTAACACAAACCCTAACCCTAGTCCCTAACCCTAAACCAGAAACCTTAAATCCTAACCCTAACCCTAACCCCTAACACTCACCCTAATACCCTAACCCTTACCTTAACCCTAAACCTTAATCCTTACGCTAACCCTAACCCCCTTAACCCAAACCTAACCCAAACCCTAACCTTAACCCTAAAACTATCCCTAAACCCTAACCCTAAACCCTAACCCTAATCGTAACCCCCTAACCCTAACCCTAGCCTTAACCCCCTAACCCCAACCTCTAACCCTAACCCCTAACCCTAACCCCCTTACCCTAATCTTAACCCACCTAACCCTAACCGTAACCCTAACCGTAACCCTAACACAAACCCTAACCCTTGTCCCTAACCCTAAACCCTAAACCTTAAATCCTATCCCTAACCCTAATCCTAACCCCTAACACTCACCCTAACACACTAACCCTAACCATAGCCCCTAAACCTAACCCCCGATCCCTAACCCCCAAACGTAACCCTAAACCCTAACCCTTACCTAACCCTAACCCCTAACCCTAACCTTAACCCCTAACCCTAACCCCCTTACCCTAATCTTAACCCACCTAACCCTAACCCTAACACAAACCCTAACCCTAGTCCCTAACCCTAAACCAGAAACCTTAAATCCTAACCCCAACCCTAACCCCTAACACTCACCCTAACACCCTAACCCTTACCTTAACCCTAAACCTTAATCCTAACCTTAACTCTAAACCTAAACCTAAACCTAACCCTAGCCCTTAACCCTAACCCTAACGCTAACCCTAACCCCCTAACCCTTACCAACCTAACCGTAACCCAAACCTTAACCCTACACCCTAACCCTAACCCTAAATCCTAAACTTAACTCTAAACCCTATACCTTAACCCTAACACTAAGTCTAAACCCTAATCCTAACCCTAACCCCCTAACCTTATCCCCTAACCCTAACCCTAGCCCCTAACTCTAACCCTAAACCCAAACCCCCTAACCCTAACCCATCTAACTCTAACCCAAACCTTAACCCTAAACCTTAACCCTAACCCCAACCCGAACACTAACCCTGACCCTGAACTCTAACCTTGTCCCTAAGCCCTGATCCTAACCTTAACCCTAAGCCCCCTAACCCTAACCCTAGCCCTAACCCCTAACCTTAACCCTAACCCTAACCTGAACCCTAAACCCTAACCCTTACCTTAACCCTAAACCTTAATCCTAACCATAACCCCCCACCCAGAAGTCCAGAGTGAATGGAGCTATGACGAGTCAAATGAATAAACATGATGGTGACCCTAACCTCTCACCCTAATCCTAACCCTTACCTCTAACCCAAACCCTAACCCCCTAACCCTAACCCTTTCCCTATCCCTACCCTAACCCTAACCCCTAACCCCTAACCCGCCCACCCAGCAGTCCAGAGTGAACGGAGCTCTGAGGAACCCAATGACGGTGACCCTAACCTCGAACCCTAACCCTAATTCTAACCCTAACCCTAACCCTAACCTTAACTCCCTAACCAGTAACCCTAAGTCTAACCCCCTTACCCTAACCCTAACTCTAACTCTAACCCTAACCCTAACCATAACCCATAACCCTTACCCTTTCCCCTGCCTTTTGTGACACTTCGTCCTCCACGCCCTCCTTGCTCACAGTCAGCAGTTTTTTCTGTCACACACAAACACACACCAGTCCTGTCAAAACCTGTAGGGGGCACTCACCCAGCGGTCCAGAGTGAACAGAGCTCTGAGGAGTAGAATGAGCGACATGATGGTGACCCCAACCTCTGACCCTAACCCTAAACTTTAACCCTAACCCTAACCCTAACACTAACCCCAAACCCTAACCCTAACCCTAACCCGAATGAGTGACATGATGGTGACCCTAACCTCTAACCCTAACTGATAGGGTTAGCCCTAACCCTAACCTTAACTCTTAACCATAACCCTAACCTTTTACCCTAAACCTAACCCTGAGCATAACCCCTAACCCTAACCCTAACCAGTAACCCTAACCCTAACCCTACCGCTGATCCACTGCCGCCCCTTTAAATGTGTCATTATTTAAAGAATAAAGACACATTTTACTCACCAAAAATCCTTATTTTGTACGAAAAATCCATCCTCCTTTCTTTCCTCAAGAAGATTTCAATTATTCTGTCATACAGATTATCCGTGCATTTCAGTTCCATCAAGAAGTCCTTTTCTATCGCCATCGAGGCTAATGCTGAAAGTCGAGCCTGCCCTGTCGTATTTCTAGAATAAGTTTTTATTTGATTTAGGGCTGAAAATGTCCGTTCGACAGAAGCAGTGGACACGGGGATGGTCACCGCCAAACACACAAACGTGTACAGCTGTTCTATGCTCTCAATCAGATTTTTCTGTTGAATGAAGTCAAGGAGATCAGTGGGAGATTTTTCAGAAAAATCATCCATGGCATACAGTACAGTCAGTTCTGTTCTCAGCCGAGGCAGATCAAAAAGTGTTCCGTGGCTCTGCATTAAGCTGGAGAAGGCTGCATGTGGGAAAGTTTTCTTGTATTCCCGAAACTTCTGCGGGTCGAGGAGAGAAATAAACATCAGTTTTTCATGGTCTTGAAATCTGGTCTGTGTGGCCGCGTAGATTTCCTCATATCAGGTCCTCTCTCGTTCAACTGTGTCCCAAAACTCCTTTACCCTTGCCAGACAAAACTGTACATCCAGTTTTTTGTCCTGTAGAATTGAAAATAGCACGTCTGGATGCTCAAAAATGACATTAAATGTGTGAAGCAAAAAACAAAACTCAAAATCATCCAGAAGTGCTTTAAATCCATCAGCACATCTCTCTTCTCAAATATTGTATTGACCAGTCTGGATGCATGCTGCCACCGTGTCGGTGCCACACGAGGGAGACGCCGCTGGCAGATTTCGTCCAGTAGCTGCGTGCGCCGAGGCAATCTAGAAAAAAATGCAGCAAGGACATTGAAGTGGGAGAAAAAATCTTGCATTCTTTAGGCTTTGAGGCCCCCTGAATCAGTACTAAATTGAGCCGATGCGCATAGCAGTGTATGAATAAAGCCAACAGCGCTCTTTCCTTGACTTTAGCCTGCACCCCATTTAATCCAGAAGACATGACCGCTGCACCTTCTACACACTGTGCCACAACTTTGTCCAGACATTCATTTTCCACCAAAAATCGGATGATAAGACCTCCAATGTCATCGGATCGCTTCACACTGGTAACATCTTCAAATCTGACAAACTGCTCCTTCACATCTGTGGTCGTCACATAACACAGAACAAGTGCAAGCTGCGCTACGTTACTCGCGTCTGACGTCTCATCCACCATTACAGAGACAAACGGTGCTTTATTAACTTCTTTTCTGATCTCTTCCTCCATCACTTCAGCAATAGCAGTGATCAGGTCATTTTGTATTTTGCCCGACGTCCCACTAAACATTTTATTAGTGGACAGGTGGTAAAGTAAATCCGTGTTGCTCTCAGCAATAAGAGAAAGAAGCTCCACATAGTTTCCTTTGTTTGTGGATGTCGTGCTTTCATCGTGTCCCCGAAATGGAAGTCTATCAGTCTTTTTAAGATTTCCCTATTTTTCTTCACTTTTTCGTTGTGGAGCTTCGTTTCCCTGCGCATTTGCTTGCTCAGCTTTAGCTCCACTCTGGTTTCCCCAAATATTTTGGAGCGCACCACTGCTTGTAAGTGTCCGGCGGTGCTTTGGTGTTGTGTTGCTGCCTTGGTTAGGCAAGTCAAATTTACAAATCCAGTGTTGCTCCAAACACCATGTCGATCTATGGCAAATAACAAGCACTCCCAGCAATACAATTTGCAGTGTTCCTCGGAGCCTGTGAGCCAGGGGTACCGCTCGTAGTTAGTGGACTGAAAGTGGCGGACAAATCCATTTCCTGGTTGTGTTAAGCTTGCTTGCTTCGAAGTTGCCCGACCTTCCTTAACAATGTCTAGCTTTTCTTGAAAAGTCCGTCTTGACAATGGCTTTGACAGTAAATCTGCAACCAAATCCATTTCTTGTCCTCCTTTAGCCATTGTGGATTGAAAAAAACGCTACTAAATCAACAAAATATATTTGCTTATGCAGCTCGCTACAGACGCAGTTTTCTATCTCTGGCTAGTACACGCTCTCACTATCCAATCAGAGGGTGTGAAAACGCTGAAGTTGCATACGCTTTCTAGAAGGCGTTGGTGTCGCCAACTCTAAATCTGATTGGTTAAAGCAACAGCTGTACAGACATTTATTTACATTTACATGCTGCGCGCCCACTGAACTGGATTGTGAAGGCGTCCAGGTAGATTTCTGACCTGGCAACAAGTAAATGTTGAAATGAGATTGGTTAAATGCCTAAATATGAAAACACACGTCTAGAAGCAGCGCAACCAGGGGAAAGGCAATGAAAGGAAGCTGACAGACATTGGAATTATTTAATAAGTATTCATGGACAAAATATAATTAACATCAGTGTGTGATTCAGATATTTTTTGGCCATCAGAGAAGGCCTTGCAGGCCCTAACGGCCCACCACTGGTTTTATGTTAAACTTGCAACTGATGTGAACTAGAGCTGATACTTTGTCAAACTTTTATCCAGCAGACACATTAACATTCACCTAGAGATGTATTTGTACCACTTGTTGAATGCAAGCCTGATAAATGATCTGCATTGTAGGAAATTGAGTCATTTTGAACCAAACTTAAAAGTCGCGGATCAAAAAAACCATTGACCAATGAGTGTGACTCTACATACAGGCAGTATTTGGTCCGTTGGTAATGTAGAAATATGGATTGTAGCCTTATAAATCAAAATTGCTGAAGCACAAACATTTTTAAAGGCCTCCTTTTTTTAAAAATGATTTTACCTTTCAAAGCAAGAGCTGTATTCAACGTCTGCACAGGAGCACAGACACCCAAAGCAATCATCTCAAACCAAAGACTGATTATATACAGCTGTAAGATGCATTCCATTGATTTGAAAAGTACAAATACTGGAGGGGTTGGACATATATTTTCTGCCATTAATACTCACTTGCCTGATCCGCATCCATTAACATATCATCTATGTTAACATTGACACTGGTTACAGTCACTGTTCTCACTCCCTGACTGATACTCTTCAGTCTCTGTGTAATGTCATTGACTGTGGCATTAGAGGCTGAGAAAGCTCTGTTCACAGACTCAACTAAGACTTGTGTATCTTCTGAAATGCTTATCTTCTGTTTGCTTATTTACATAATCTTTGTGGTTGTTCACAGAATCTGAAAGCACTGAAAAGAAACATTGAACTATTGCTCTTTCAAAATAAATTTAAAACATTTCCTAAATAGATTAATGTCAGTCCAACATGTTGGTCAGGGAAAGAATGTGTGGATAAGCCTTTGGGTGGATATCATATTATATGAATGCTGACTAATCTTATGTACTGTAGTGGACACTTGGAGAGCTGTCTCACACCAGGCAGGCACAAGGGAGGTGTGATGTCACGGGGTTAAGGGGTGTGATAGAGGAAGTGGGTATTTAAAGGAACTGTGTTGGTTGTTATGGGACACTTGTGAATAAATACACTGAACTCACCCGTACCCTTGCCTCGTTCCTGCGAACCTCCACATTGGTGACCTCGACGTGATCCAGGGGGCCGCAGTTTACCTCTGAGCTCTGGACGGCAGTAGCGGGGAGCTTGGGCGTGAAGCTCCATCGCACCACGGCGTACAACCCACAGGCCAATGGGCTGTGCGGGCGTTTTCACCGGTCCCTGAAGGAAGCGCTCTGAGCCGCACTCACAGACGCCAACTGGATTGATCGACTGCCATGGGTCTTGCTCGGCCTACGTTCCGCTCCAAAGGAGGATCTGCGGTCTTCATCAGCGGAGTTAGTGTACGGCCAGCCGCTGAGGGTCCCTGGGCAGTTCCTGTCGGAGGGTTCGGCCCCCGGGCCAGCAGTGGTTCCCCGGCCCGTGCCCCCTAATGCTGACCGCGTTTGTGTCCCTGTGCCTGTTCACCACTGTCTCCCCAGATCATACATCCCGAAGGACCTTCTCGCTGCGGAATACGTTTTCATCCGGCACGATGCTCACCTTTCTCCACTCCGGCCTCCTTACGACGGGCCCTTCAGGGTGATTGAGGCAGGGCCGAAGTCCTTCAAAGTAGAAGTGGGGGGACGTTCAGAGCGGGTTTCTGGGGATCGCCTTGAGGCTGCGCAGCTACTATCAGAGGATCCGGTCATGGGGGCTCAGCCCCCGCACCGCGGCCGGCCGCCCCTTGTTTCATCACGTACAACTTCTGCTCTTGTTTCAGGTCGTGCCTCTAAGACAGCCCGCTGGCCAGAGGAGCTGCCCCCGACCCCTGCGCGGCCCCTGCCCGCTGTTAGGCGTAACCGTTGGGACCGAATTATCAGGCCGCCCATGCGGGGCTGAGACTTTTTCGGTGGTTGGCCTATTCTGGATGTTCGGGGGGGGGGCCTGTGTAGTGGACACTTGGAGAGCTGTCTCATACCAGGCAGGCACAAGGGAGGTGTGACATCACGGGGTTAAGGGGTGTGATAGACGAAGTGGGTATTTAAAGGAACTGTGTTGGTTGTTATGGGACACTTGTACTAAATATTTACTATATTTGCATCGCTTTATTTAATTAAAAAATAAACTTATGCTGTTTTTAGTTATAATCAGAGGGTCAAAAATGACTCCATGCTACAGTTTACACATTCTAATTATCAAGCTCAAGGAACTGGAAATCAATAAACTATTTGAGGAGTACAGTAATGCATCTGACTTCTGACAAGTGATGCTATTTATATGTCACTCTGAGTCACATTGGCTTCTGTCCATATAGGAGTAAGAATTATCTTTGACTCCTGCAGCCCTTCTCACCAGATCTCCCTCCTTCATATCCTAATTAATTATGACATATTTCCGATTAGCACAAACTCTGGGAAACATTCAGAATTCATTACAGCTTTACTGAGAGCACTTTAGGATTCGATCAGCCGTCTCTCTAAAATGATTTGCTGCCATCTCTGTCTTTTCAATCATTTTTTTTATATCGGTTTTAGCTCCCACACCTAAAGCACTGAGCAGGTCAGTAATATCTGTGGCATTAAGAAGAACTCTGCAATAATACACAGCATGATATATTACTCCAAAGTCAAACAAATATTTTATCACAGGGCTCGAAATTGCGACAATTTTGGTTGCATATGCGCCCAAATTTTTATCAGTGCGACTATTAAATATATTTGGGAGCACCGGTGCGACTAGGGAAAAAAATCTAGTGCGACTTTTTTTTCCTCTTCTCTCTCGCACTTTCTCTTTTTCCATAGACCAGGGGTCACCAAATGGCGGACCACGGTCCAGATCCGGACCGTGCGATGATTCTGTCCAGACCCGTGACCACTCCATGATAAATTCACGAGAGTAGATTTTCTTGGCACATTCTTTGCCACAGACGGCGGGCGCTGCTCCTCCAGTTAATACGGTAATAGCGCCACTCAGTTCAGCCAATTAGATCGTTTGTCTACCCTGCACTGTCATTGCATCACCGCTGTGAGTTTACCGCTACAGCGGAGCACAGAGGAAGGGAGACAGCGAAGGGAGGCTAACGAGGAAAATCGCTGGTTAACAATGAGTGGACGAAATTTATATTTATTCTTCTGTCAGGCAGTTCAAAACCATTTTACCTCATATGGTCTGAACACGTAGCATGAATTAAAAGTGGTAACACGAAGCGCCACTATGAAACAAAGCACAGAGCTTTTGCGCAGAACTATCCCCTGAAGTCCGAGCTGAGGGCAAAATGACCGAGAAAGATGCAAACGAATGTTCACTAAAGGCATGGGGGAGTTTGGGGCAACGTAAAACATCTGTTAGTGATGTTTTAAAATACAAAACAATCCAATAATAACCAAAATGGTTCAGTCCAGGTACCGGGCTGGCCTGACAGCGTGCCACAATGCGCTATTTAAGCCACACCCAGGTAGTGCCTCGGTTTGGCCCCTGACCCGGAGGCGGACAAACGCAACATCCTCAGGTGAGCGTCTCTCATACAGTTTTGTGTGGATGTGGGGAAAACGCATAGATGCCGAGTGTGAACCCTCGAACGCACTACGGCGACTGTTTGTTTGATGCGGACACGTGAGTGTGGACCTGCCGGAGAATCCGGAGAATGTGCGCGAAACAGTCTGAGCAGGACCGCGGTCCTGCCAGGAAACAATGAGAGCACAGCTGCGGCTGCTCTCCTGGGCGAGGGAGAGAGGTGCGCGGAACCGAGATGGACGGAGCGGTCTCTATCGCTCCGTCACTGGGTAAGTGCTCCTAAAGTCTTTACTGGTACTACTAACTTCTAAATTTGGGAGCACCAGTGCTACCAAGAAGAAAAGTTAATTTCGAGCCCTGAATCAGAATGTCTGTCTCACGTCTCCAGTCTCACTCACTGTTGAAACTCTGCTGCCGCTCTGATGAGCTCCACTGCATGCTTCTCTGCCTCGGATACACTATTAACCTTTACCATAATAGGGAAGACGTTGTTTAACCTCTTACTAAGTTCCATTTTGGCACCATCCAGCTGGGCTGCAATAGTCTCACTTTCCTGATAATTGCACACTTAAAGCCAGTTTGCAGAAAACATACATCAGCAGGCAGAATTAAAATGGTGTCAGAAGCCTGTATACTTTTAGCATCTTCTCAAGCATTGAAAGGATGTGTGCGACATCCTTCAGGAGATCTTTAATCATTTCAGTCAATAGAAGGAGGGTCCTGTTGTCTCTCTCCAGCTGAGTGTGAAGATCCTGTCTAACAATGAATAAAAAGAGGAAAGAGCGTCAGTGTGGAGCGGCTTCTGTAAAACAGCCATGTAAGATATGACTAATGATGTGTTCCACATCACCTCTAGGTACTGGAGTGTTTTAGCACTTCTCAGGTTAACGGCCAGCGTCCTATCGACTGTGTCCTCCCCATCTGACAGAAATTTAGCCACTGCCCTCAGAGAGATGTTTGAGGCTAACACAGAGTTCCACAGAGTTTCAACAGAAACTATGGTGTTCCTAAGTCCAACACTGAAGAAAACACACAGATGCTTTAGAGTCTAAAGCACTTATATTTTTACTAAATCACTTTAATTACACTCAAAACATTTTACAATTTCACATTATATGAAAGTGCTAAAGTGCTTCTAAAATACTAAAAAAAACCGTAAATAAAAATAAACACAATTCAAAAATCAGTGCATTACATCAGGAAATTTGCAAAAGTGAGTTGATCATCAATTAAAGTGCATAGGACATTTTTGGACACCAGATGTTCCTAAAGTTATTCAGGTCTTTTGTCATTTTATAAAAACCAAATTCTAGTTGTAAGCGACATCTGATGTTACAGCAAAAAACAGTAGCTGCTTCTTGAACAGTATTGTTTTCAATTTTCCTCTTTCTGGTCACGTAAATTGCAAACTTTGCCTCTCCAGAAATAAAATTTAAAAGCTGCCACTTTCTTTGATTCATTTTCTTGTACCCAGCACCATAAATACATTTTCTGATATTAAGATTTTCACTGAACAGATTAAAAACATTCATTAAAAGAGTGAAGAGCACTGCAAGTCGCTTAGACTCACTAAAGGCATGAAAGACTGTCTCACAAAGGGGACAGAAGGGACACTGGCTGGACACAGCAGGGTTAAAAACCCCCACAGTTGTGGCACCCTCTGAGCCACCCTGGTGGACTGGATGTTCTGCAGGGAGCTCACAGCCTGGGCATCCGCCAGCGCTGGCCCAGCACTGTCCACCAGCTGCTGGAGGGTCAGGGTCCTGGTTCTGTAAAGCGCTGTAGACAGGGGCTACGACAGCCCTCCAGCAGGACAGAGGCAAAGAGCCCGAGGCCAGACTTTCATTAAACACTTCAGGCATTTTATGTGCTAGAATGTCCCAGAAGGCTTTATAAAATTCGACCGTCAGACCATCAATGCCAGGAGCTCGTCGTCCCTGCATGTTCTGCAGGGCAGTGTGGAGTTCTTCTAACTCCAGTGGCCGGTCGAGTTGTGAATTTGTCTCCGTGGAGACCTGAGGTAGCTCTGCACAGAACTCCTCCAACAGTGGCTGGTTTTCTCGGTATTCACTGTCATACAAAGATGAATAAAAACTCACAGATCGCCTTCTGATCTGTCCGGGCTCTGTCAGCTCCTCCCCTGTGTCAGACAGTAGGGAGTGGATCACGTTGGTCTGTCCATGCTTTCTCTCCAGGCCGAAGAAGAAGCTAGAGTGCTCAAAATGTGCCTTTGCTAAACGACACCTCCCCTTTACGACATGCTCGACCTCCAGAGATGTTGGGTTAAAAGTTCTAGAGAACAGGAAGCCCACTCCACCACTCAGCGTGGTGTTATGGCTCAGGACCACCTGTCCTTCCCACTCCTTCATCCAGTCCACCTCATTGCTCTCATTGCTGTGTGTTTCTTGTAAAAACAGAACATCAACAGTTTTCCTCCTTGCTGTGTCAAAAACCAGTGCCCTTTCCCTTTCTTCTCTGGCTCCATTTACGTTTAACGTCCCCACTCTAAAAGAATCCATGATGAGGGGAAAGTTAAAAGAACCTTAAAATAATTAAATAGGAAATATAATAAAACAGTCAGCCTCATCAAAATTAAAAAGTCAGTTGTTTACGGACTTTATTCATTTGCTTTTTGAGTCGGTATATTTCTTGGTCACTGAGTTCTGGCCTGGCTCTGTTTTTAATATTTTGTTTGGCCGAATTATAAAAAATCAACTTTTCAGGAAAAAACTTCCAGATTCAGACCTTCTATGCCTTTAGTTTGCTGTAAGAACATTTTATGTTCGACAGTGTGATCCTAGATCCCGGTTGTGACAGCGGCATAACCGGTATGAACAGTCCGTCTACATTTATCCCCTTTTCAACCAGTAACTTTACCTGTTCTACCTTCTCCACAAACATGATGTGAAACCACCATACACCATGACGGCGTCTGAGTGGCTGCCAACCAGCCCACGCCTGGTCGGCAAAAAACACACAAAAACTGACAATAAACGACACTTAACACTCAAGACAAACCCAATTAACAGTGCACACAGAATACAAATATAAAGACAAAACGTATAGATAGAAAAGAAGCGCTGAAACACACTCAGCAGTTTTCCACTGTCTGCATGCAAGAACAAGAACAAGAAATCAATTTCGTTAATCCCCTGTAGGGGAAATTATTTTCCACTTTAGCACATTAATTGTTGTTAGCTACACAGACATACTGTGTGTGTGTTTGTGTGTGTGTGTGTGTGTGTGTGTGTGTGTGTGTGTGTGTGTGTGTGTGTGTGTGTGTGTGTGTGTGTGTGTGTGTGTGTGTGTGTGTGTGTGTGTGTGTGTGTGTGTGTGTGTGTGTGTGTGTGTGTGTGTGTGTGTGTGTGGATACAGGCTCGGAACACACACAAGGGGCCTGTAGGCATGCAAATAATGGTAAACCCAACGAGCAACTTGTGAGGGGATGGTGCCTTGCTCGAGAGTACCTGAGCAGTGCTCAGGATGTAAACTGGCATCTCCCACTGCCAGTTTACACTCCAAATGTTTTGGTCTTGAAACAGCCACCTTCCGGTTCCCAGCCCTACTGCCATCCTCTGCTAAATGCCTCCAGATCACTTTCTATTAACATTAATAAGCAAACCTGCAGGGCATCAATAAGCAAACCATTTTTATTCCTTATGGCAATTTCAGCTTCAGTATTTGAAAACTTATGGTCTCCCAGGACCCAGACATCAGACTGACATACCTCTGCACTGCTTTTTATTCATGAAGGCAGCATGGTCTCTGTGCTACAAAGCAACCAATGACAAGATCATATCTCACATGTGTGTGCCTCCTCTCGTTCTCTGCGAGCTCTGTCTCTCTGAGCAGTGCAGCTTCTCGCTCTCATTTCCTGCAAGATGTGCAACGCCTCCTCCAGCATCGTGGCTTTGTCGTTTTCAGAGAGAGTCACCGGTTCCTCTAGACTCATATCAGCCAGCAGCTTTATCACATCTGACAAACCACAATAACAGAGACGGTGTGGTTAATGACAGATTGGGGAGAAGTCTCACTCAGATTCCACCAGATTTTATAAGACATCTCACAATGTACAGACACTGGGATGGTCAGCTGGTCTGGGCTCAGTCTGATAATACGGGGCAAATATGACTTTTTTACTTTTTTATTTTTTTAAGTACTGTATTAGTTTGATAATAGACATGACTTTCCTTGAATCTTCCACCTTCTGCCATGAAGACAATGAATGTAAATTCATTCAAACCTGATTTACTTTAACTCATCTACCTTGTATTCCCATGAGGAGAGCCCCAGCTTCAGAGAGAAGATCCTCTGCCTTTCGCTTTGATCTGATCACATTCTGCAAGACCCTCTCCAGCGCTGACACAGTTTGAAGGGCCTGAAAAGTTTCTAATAATTTTATGAAGCACTCCAAACTCCTGAGGCTTTTAGATCTATTAATGTGAATTAATTGTCTACACTGCACCCAAAAAAAAAACAACAACACATAATTCATTCAGAGCAGTACATCACTTTGTGGTGTCTCTCCACCCATTGATTTTCTTGTAGACCAGAGAATAGTTAGTTAGATAGATAGATAGATAGATAGATAGATAGATAGATAGATAGATAGATAGATAGATAGATAGATAGATAGATAGATAGATAGATAGATAGATAGATAGATAGATAGATAGATAGATAGATAGATAGATATATATTTTATTAATCCCGGAAGAAATTACACATATCCACTGCTCAGGCATTACATAATGAATAAATACTGGATAAAAAAAAAGAAACACTGACAAAGGAAATAACACAAGACATCTACTACACTAGCAGACACATGTAGCATTAACAGGACATATACTAAATTATCACTAAAATATAAACAGTATAAAATTAAAATTAAACAAAAAAAAATAACATAAATTTAAAAAAAAAGTGCAACTGAAAATTAGCAGGAGTCCCAGATCGATGGTTCTGTTCTTCTGCGTGGGGCAGTCTACACACTGGACCATTGTGGGGAGAGATGAGTCCAAGGTGACGTGGTTAGAGTCACCGGTGATAATGACGAGTGCCTCCGGGTGCCGGGTCCAAAGAGCGGAGGTGGTCCCACAGATGGTCTCAGGGTCCACATGTGGAAGGATGCAGACGGGATGTAGGGATGTAGAATAGTTATCATCTCATCTACAACCACTTATCCGCCTTGCGGATCATGGATCTGTGGAGCCTACGTCAGCTGGCTTTAAGCAAAATTGAACAATTTGACAATTTGAAGTGATCAATTCATGTTGTATGTGTTGGAGGTTGGAAGAAACAAGAGAACCAACGCAGACATGGGAAGAACGTACAAACTCTGCACTTTGCCGCCCGATGTTTCTTCATTCATATATTAAGTTCTAAACGCTGCTGCTATTGGGGTGACTGAAAGAAAGATGGCCTCTAGTATCTCATCAATCAGCTGACTGAGGTCATCTCCATCAGCATCCACACCTGCTCTCAGCTTTGCCACCTTTAGATTCAGGTGACTTACAGCGGACCATATCAATCAAATAAATCCTGTAAAACAGGGAAAATGTTGTGAGATGTTGGGATCTTTTTCTTTTTCACAAGCATTTTAAAGGGCAGCCACGCATGCCGATATGTAAGAATAAATAAATACTTTACATAAACACCTTGCTTTCAGAGGTGTTAGCCTCCAGGTGTTTGAGAACCGCTACTGGACCAGGGTCATTAGAGATGTTACGCAGCTTCTGTTTCAGCTGAGCCAGAACATCATCCATCTTTTCAGAGTCGGCCAGTAAGGCGACAGTGCAGCTGTTACATTCTGTCAGTAAATACAAGGAGAGAATGAAATACAAAACACAGCTAACTCTGGAACGACAGTTAATACGGCCAGTCCTCATCAAGGCTCTAACATCAAATTTCAACAAAAACTGACCATGGCAATGAACACCGTAGCTGTTGTCACCAGATGCCATGCACTCTGTTCAAAGGAAAGAATATTTGTGGATCTCATCACATCAGCAGATATTAGTGTTCAGAAGCACTACTACACTACAGCCTGTCGATAAGTGTGTCATGTCTGCCGTAGCTCTTAGGTGTGACAAACTCATCTGTGGTCTATCAGGGGCAATGTTCTATAACTGTTTATCCTTTTCAGGGTGTCACAAATTCTTCCTGGACAGGTTACCAGCTCATCACAAGGCCAGCCTCACAGAGAGACAACAAGTCCTGTTCACATTCACACCTGCCAGGAGTCGATCGGAGGGGCAGTGGAGGAGGACAGTGTTACACAGAAAGCCCTCAATAAACCTTTACCTCTTCTGTTATTTGATCAATAAAGATACAAGCAAAGAACCGATCGTTTAGTCAAGACTATAGCACATCAGGGGTTTTTAGAAAAGCTACTGGCTCACAGTATTCACTGGAACAGTCAGTGTAACTGGTTGACAGAACGACACGGGGGCGACACCTAGAGGCGCTTACTGTTAACTGCGATGTATTGTCAAAGGGCCAAAAGGGAGAGTGAGAATGAATGAATGATTGAATGATTGAATGAATGAATGAATGAATGAATGAATGAATGAATGAATGAATGAATGAATGAATGAATGAATGAATGAAAATAATAATAATAATAATAATAATAATAATAATAATAATAATCTTCTGATCCTCTCGACAGGGCTGCGCCATATCAACAACTATTTAGGTCTTAATATCTTGCAGACCTACTTGCTAAAACATGACTTTATATAGTAGGGGAAAAAAATCCCAGCACTTTCAAACAAACCATGAGAGTAAATTACACTTATTGTTCCTTTTTGGGAAATTTGTCCTCTGCATTTGACCACAGGAGCAGTGGCTGCCACAGTACAGCCCAGGAACCCACTTCAATTCACCTTAGTGTCCAGTACTAAACACCCAAAACATGAATGCTAGACTTTAAAAGCTGTATTTCTTTGATATAAAGTTAAAATGGCAAATATCTGGAGCCCTACTCTCCATACCTTATTTCCTTTATAAAACACCCCATGGTAAGTCTACACCATTCCCAGTTATTTGTTTCACAAATGCACTACTGCGCATTTCAACACTATCAGAGGAAGCTAGACCAGAAATGCCCACACAGACACAGACGTGCTATGCAAACTTGCAAACCCCTCAAGCCAGTTGAAACACAGAGTTATTGGCTATTTATCAGGACATGTAGGAAGAAGTTTTTTCAGATATCGTGCCATTTCCACCAGACATCATATCTTGGCCTCACAACAGGTGATCTTCAGATCTTTTATAAGTTTGTTGAGAGCACTACATCTTCATAAAACATTCAAAACATAGCAACTGTGATAAATTAAAATGAATGACTCTCAACGGAAAATATGTGACTCTTTACATTTTTGGTCGATTGTGTGTGAAAATGAAAATTCACCTCCAGTCAGGGAATCAGAAATGTTCAAGGTGCCATCCTTACAATTGCAGGCCTGGCAGCTATCTCCTGCCACTGGATTGCCATAGTAACTAAGAGCACATCTTAAAGAAAGAAAAACAAAGGAATCTTCTATATTTTGGTGTGCCAATAGCAATCTTGAAATATTAGTGATGCTTCTCTTCCTTTATGTATGTTTTTGAACAACAGCTACATCTCTCACATCTGAGTCCACTGTAACCCTTCTTGCACAGGAGTGACATGTTCATTCTGAGGCAGAGTAAATATCAAATGGTTTAACTGAGTAGGAAAAAGAAACTGACTTGTTCCCAGTCAAGGGGCACGGACAGGCACGGCAGGTCCTGTTGGCTGCGTTTCCATAGTAACCTTCTTTACACCATTCACAACTATCCCCGATGATGTTCAAATGACAATTCTGGTGGTCAGACAGATTAAAAACGTTATCGACATATAGCTTTGACCTACATCTGAACATTAGCCTTATCTGTGTGTATGTGTGTGTGTGTGTGTGTGTGTGTGTGTGTGTGTGTGTGTGTGTGTGTGTGTGTGTGTGTGTGTGTGTGTGTGTGTGTGTGTGTGTGTGTGTGTGTGTGTGAACCAACCACACAGTTCCTAGTCTGTCCATCACTCAGTGGAGAGTCCATTGCAGCTACAGAGCACACACTGACTTCTCTCGGTTCTTCTCTCGGTAGAAGCCAGAGCTGCACGTCTGTATGGACACAGACAGCTCAGCATTCGGCCGTGAGACAGTTAACACATACACCAACACTTCTGACCTCTAGTTTATAAAAAAGTTGTCTCCTTTGGTCTGAGTTGTTAATTGAGATATATGATGGAGACAGAGAAAAACACACACACATGGAGTGAAGAGGGTGTGTGCCTAGAAACATACAAAGACACTGTTGATCCTGATAAAGGTTTGATTACTCCTAAAAGGGATGTAAACACTTTTAAGAGTAATATAATGCATGTTTCCTTGAGCCTGTTTGGCACCGACACCCTGTGCCATTTGTCCTCACTGATTTATGGTGTAAACAAATGAAAAAAATGCAACATAAACAGAAATCCCAATAAACAACTGCCTTACTTGAGGGACACCAGCTGCCGGGTTGTTGAAGGAAGGATCACAGAACTTTTTTGTTGGTTGTGTCCTCTGATGGAACTGAGAATGTTTATCATGTCCACATTTTGAACGTGTTTGAGTGACAGGACAAACCGAACCAAAGAAAGGCAAAGACAACCATACAACACTGCAAATCAAAGACATGTTCCACTGCGTGACAGGACATTCAGAAGGTGTGAGTCTAGTTGTATAAGGCCTCCATCTGTCCCCAGAGCCCCTCTGCCACTACAGGCAAGCTCTGGACCAGTTGAACCTTGGCACATTTTATATGAGACATATGAAGAAAAGTTGCACAGCATAAGAGACAGTGAGTGTGGATGAAGCGCAGTCTGGACAGACTCCAGGGTCAGTAAGGTGTGGCTGATCAGGCCGACATTGAAGAGGATGTGGAACACATATCTGAAGTCAGTGCCAGGTGTTTGATCTCTGGATTTTCCTCCCTCTCTGGGTGAATGAAAAGAAGGGAAATCTATACAGCTCTCCTCTTACTAGATGGATGGATGGATGGATGGATGGATGGATGGATGGATGGATGGATGGATGGATGGATGGATGGATGGATGGATGGATGGATGGATGGATAGATAGATAGATAGATAGATAGATAGATAGATAGATAGATAGATAGATAGATAGATAGATAGATAGATAGATAGATAGATAGATAGATAGATAGATAATATATGCTATAAAAAATTAAACAGGCTTTTACAGTGAAGATACAAATGTTTTTATTTCTCTCCCCTTCTAAACAAGTCCCATGAGATTCCACCAAAACAACGGTGTATTTGCAGTCTGAAGAGATTACAGCAGTACCTTGAGATACGAACATTCGCTCAATCCATATTTTTGTTCGGATAGGAGCAAAAATCTGAGTTATGAGTATTGCTTCAGGATAACACCGCTAGTTGGCGGATGGATACAAATCAGCTGAGATGGATCTTGTTGTCTGCAAAGATGTAGCTTGTGTGTGCGCGACTTTTGCTTTTGTTTTCATACTTTATCACTGTTGACATAACTTATATACAATTAATTATGTCCAGGAAGAGTACGCAAGCCTATTGGTTGATAAAAATATGTTATTTTAAATGGGGAAAAATTTGTTTGAGACACGAGTAGTTTAACTTATGACATCAGAATGAATTAAACTTATCTCAAGGTACTACTGTATATTTAAAAATCAACAGTAAAATGCACAAAATGGGCAAAATAATTTACTTTTGGAGAACAATGTATGAAACAAACATACATTGTTTAATGGTAATGAATAATTATTACTCATAATTAATTTATGGAAACACATGGAAACACAACCACTCTGGCTATGAAAGCCCTCCTCACATGTGGCATATTAAATTTATATTAACACTGGTCAGACATGGCACTGCTGCAGCTTCAAAGTGAAAAGTATTTAAAGACATTTGACTTTTATTATAATGTATTGTCAGGAAGTACACTGTGTTTTTGTTTAGTGTTGTGTTAGTCTTCATTAAAATTTTTCTTAGAGGAGCTGCAGGTGACAAACTGCAAACAAATTCTCTCTGGAGTGACTAACTCATTACACTTTGACTGGTAGAATTAAACTGGATTTACTTTTATCACCATAAACTGAAATAAACCAGTTAATTAAACATTTATAAGGCTAGGTGGATCTCTAAAGACAAGGGATTACGTATGTGCTACCTCCCTGAGACAAGCAAAAGCGAGTGAAGGGTTCAGAAAGTCGGGGCGCTTTACAGAAGACATGGGTTCTACCAATAATTCATTTTACCGTTTGCTGAGCATTTTAGTCCAGTTTGAGAATTTATGATTAGCACTGAGGGATTGGGTGAAATTCAAAGAACAGGATATAAGGCATAGCTTGCAATTCCACAAATGTTTCTGCCATCCCGGATAAGTCGCATGTAGCCACCTTCTCCCCAACTGGTCCCCCAACTAGAAAAAAAAAAAAAGTCATTGAAACAAGATTCGCCAGGGAATATATTGTACCAGTGATTAAAATGATTGATATACATGTTTAGGTACATCAGATATTTCTGACCTGTTTTTGATGATCCAGTAGTCTTGGCCTCCTTCAGAGCCGTAGCCAACCAGAAGCACTGCATGACTCAGATTGTTAGGGTTACAGTTGGGCTCATCATATATTCCTGGAAAGGAGGTTAATAGATTATTTGGCCACTTCGGACATTTGCAGAGTTATGATTGTGTCTGGCAGAAGGACAAAAATGCAATATCCATTCTTGTTTTGGTCTAATTGTGAAGGAAATATCTTACTGTTCATCAACCCCATAGTATTTACTGCATCTGCTGTTTGGAGCTGAGCAGCTCATCTGAATCTCCACAGAGCATAATTCACATGGAGGCACTACTTTGGTTTCAGCTTTAATGTGATCATATTGATTCTAGCAGCAAATTTGGACACATTGATTGTATACCACAAGCACTTTGCAATTATTAACCTGAACTGTAGAACAAGAAGCTTGAATGATCTGCATCAATGGCCACTGTGATTGGACCAATAGTTGCCACAGCATCAGTCAAAGCCTGTTCGTCTCCCTTGGGGATGAACCTGTAGTCTTTGATGTGGGCAACAGCAAGACTGCTGTCATAATAACAGGGTTGAGTGTCCTGATGACAGAAAGACAGGCTTTAGGTTAACAGCAATCTAGAGAAATGAAGTGTTCCGATAGAGGTCAAGGCAGCGGAGCCTCACCACCGAGGTGTATGGGTAGGTGTTAGTCGACTGCAGCCCGTTGCCGACCACGTAGTCATAGGCGTTGGCCATCCAGGCACCGTTGCAGCCGTAGGTACCATAAGATTTGGAGCAGTCCACCAGGTTTTGTTCACTCAAAGATATAAGTCGACCTGTCTTCTTGTATAATTGTGCCTCAATGGCTCCGGTGGTGCTGAAGGCCCAACAGGAACCACAGTAACCCTGTGACATACATTCAAACATGGATTTGAAGGTGGCTATGATTCAGTTTAGATAATGAATAAAGCCAAAAGCAGTGAATTTAAGAAAGTCTCACCTGGTCTTTCACCTCAGTGACATAACCCATTTTCCTGTAGTCCACAAACCAGGCATCTAACTGCTTAGCGTTCTTACGTAGCCTTCGGGAAGAGACAATCTTCTTCCTCTTTGCAAACCGGGCATCTATTGCGGCACCTTGCAAAACACGGTACTCCTGTCTTGTCTAAATGTAAAGATTTTGATAGTTAGTTTCTTGTGTAAATTTGACAAAACAGTCAACAACAAAAAATGGACTGAATTTAATTGATATATTGAATCGTTTTATAGTGGGGAAATAAACTATCCTCTGTGTAATTGTGTGGTCAGAATCAAAGGATTGTTATAGTAATATTAACATTATCAAAGGAAACAGCAAAAAGGGTGAGTCTGGCTCTATTCAGAGTTAAAGCTCCCATATTGTGCTTTTTTAAATTCATGTCATTCAGCTGCCAGACGTCCAACTACACTGTATTTGAAATGTCTTGCCTCAAAGTGATCCATGGACCCTCAATATCTTTTATTGAATACTGTATTGATAAATCCTCCTCTGCTCTGTGACGGCCGGGTTTAATGGGGGGTAGCTCTCAGCTCAGTCCCCCCCGCCCCCGCCCCCCAAATTTCCCTATTCCCTCCCCCGTGGATAACAAGGGAGCTAAGCTAACGCAAACTAAAGGGGTTTTTAGCAATCCGATCGTTTTGATTCAGTCTGGTCCATGAATTCCTAAAACTCCAAATATCTATTGATGCAGGAAGCATTTGTTCACCAGATTCTAAGAGTTGGTCAGGTTAGGGAGGATCACTATGTATTGTATATGTAGAAACCTGAAAAAGTATGATTTTCATAATAGGGCCCCTTTAATAAAGTCCACCTACCAGCAGCTCTAAAACTCACTAATTAATGTTTTATGCCTAAATCTGCACAAAAAACAGAATATAAATGGAAATTTATGTACTGAAGTGAATTTATGTGATGGATTGTTTCCTTTTCACTTTCTCACTACTTTGCTGAGATATGTTAAATGACTTTATTTTAAAGTGGACTGATAGTAGAGATACAACAATCTTCTGATCAAAGAATTCAAAAATTGATTTTGAACCATTCCTTCTAGAGCAAGTCCTCAACAGCATCACAACTCTGACCCTATTTGTTCAAGCCATTCATAAATCATTCACTGAAATACAATCAAATAGCCACTTGAAATGCATCAAAATTCATACATTTCAATTTAATAGTGTTTTACATTGAATTGAAATGAATTCATTATGATTATGCAATTTCCTCCGGGATTATTAAAGTATCTATCTATCTATCTATCTATCTATTCAATTTGAAAATGCACATCCTCTTGTATTATAAAAAATATGGATAAATGATAAAACATTTTTTCACATGGTTACATCATAGAAAGCTTTGCATTTATGTGAAATTCTCTTGAAACATTGCTTTCTGTGACTTTGAGAGGAGATCTTGAGCAATAAAAGTCCTTACCAGGTCTCCGTATTTATTCATGGACATAGTGAAGGGCTTCATGCCCATGAAAGCCCTTTGATTATTGTCTTCAATCAGTTGCTTGTTCTCCTCCCATATGATCCTCCTTTGCATGTCATCCTGCACAAAATCACCAAGCACGTCTCATGTGAATCAAATTCTATTTGCGCTCACAGTTGGAGGCCTATTTAAATTTAAATTTTCTCACCATTTCATCGTAGGCGATGCCATAGCTCATTTTCCAGACCTCCCACTCAGTCAGGACCACCTCATCTGAGTCGGACATCACAAGCTGTGGGCCACACAGCAGGACAAGGAGCAGGAGTCTGACATATTGCACTACCAGGACAAGAGAAGCACAGTTTGAACCAGTGTCATGTTTGTATTTTATTCACACCCTACTCAATAACACAAATATTGTTTGTTGTGCAACAAAATTTGCATGCCTGGTCAGTATATTAATGGAAAGTTTACTATCCAATTAAAACAATGTAGAGCTGATAGCTTTTAGTCTTTGTGTGTATTGAATAAATAACTAGACAAACTGATGTCAAGCTGTGCATTTATATTTTTAGCGTCTTTATAGTAAGCTCTGGTTAACATTTACTTTTGCCTAATCAACAGCAAAACACAAAGCCTGCCCGTGACCTCAAAGGAAATACCTCAGCAACAGTGTTTGATCTACAGGTGGAAATACATTTCATTTACAAACTTGTTTCCGATTGGTTCGTCTACATATAGAGTTTACCATATATAGTAGTTAGAAAGCTACCAACAACTCTATGTGTTGTGTATGCCTGATCTTCATTGATGTTTTGATGATTAACCTCCAACTAAATTACAGACTGATGTTAGAGAATATCTCTTCATTAATGAGGCTTTTTTGATGTCAGCAGTACAACAAACTCCTGTGTTGTCTTATTTTACAGACCATTAGCGTCCACAACACATCCTCATTATTTCTAATGAAATTGAGTGTCGGCTATAAATTAAAAAGGTGAACTTTAACAGCATCAGTTAGAAGGTAAATGAAAAGCCTCTGCCAGCTTACCTGCATGCAGGTGAGTCTGTTTTGATCCCATGGCCTGATAGTGACTCTGGACATTCACACAACAACATACTCATCACCAACCTTCTTTATATAGTCCAGTAACAAGTTCACGATTCCCCTGTACTTTACTGAATCCCTAAATCAACACTTCTGCCAGCACCTGAGAGGGACATTAGTCAACAAAAATACGACGCTCCTCCTCAGTAATGCCTCTATTATCATTTAGAGTGCGCTAAAGCTGCAATATTGTAAATCCCTCAAATACCGGTTTATAATTGAACATAACACCTGACATTAAACTTTCCATAACCAACATTAGAAGAAGTACACAGATAAGTCTCTGTTGTTAAAGTTCCAGCACAATAATGTCAAAATACTTCATAACAACATAAAGTCTTGCATTCAAAATCCTTTGTAAGCAAATGCACAAATTAATAATTACCTAAAAGTACTATAAGTTTGAATACTGTAAAAAATGTGACCCTGTGGGTCATAATCTGTATAATTATAAACAGAGGGCTTTTCCTGTTGCAGCTTCTAGAGGTGGAGCTAGTTTTAGGTTCTTTATGTTAAGCTCTGGTGAAGGTTCAGTCAGAAACTCCATCGCTTCACACACTGACCTGTTTATTTCTCATAACCATTCATACTTCTCACAGATGTTATCCTCCACAGGACAATGGGAGGAGTGATCTTGCTTTTGCATCAAGTAGATGCTCTTCAGTTTATCTCCCTGAAGAGTCAAATGAAATGCCAAATATCTTTTGACAGAATAATTACCACATATCATCCGTTGCAATGAACAGTTGACTTTTCTTTTTTTACTTGTCTCTTCTGATTGAAATACATCCATGGGGGTTCTGACATTATTGGAGGTAGAGGAGAGAACAACTACTGTTGTTTTTCCTCCGGGTTGTCCGGCTTCCACCTCCAAAAGCATGTGCTTCAGGTTAATTAGTCGAATTGCCCGCAGGATTGAATGAGTGAGTGTGTGTGCATGGTTGTTTGTCTTTGTGTGTGGCTCCGTGGTGCACTGGCATCATGCCCGGAGTGTCCCCCGCCTCATGCCATAAGCCAGCTGAGATAGGTTCCAGCTCCCTGTGACTCGCTACGGCGGATAAAGCAGCAGAAAATGAAAATGAATGTTAAGTAATACATCATTTTACATCTTTGGTGTTGGTAGTTTATTAATCGACACCATCTGTGAGGGTGAGAGGGGTGAATTAGTCTTTAATTGAAGTACGGACAAATAAAAACATTAAATTATTAAATCTTAATTGTGGTAAGGAGCCTTGATGAGATACTGTGAGAGGGCCATTAGTTAATCTCCATTAAGTCGTATCTTAGCAGTTTATCATATATTTATAATGTGTCAAATCCAAAACTGTGAACCAGGCTGAGTTAATCTTTGAAATGAATGCAGAATAAGTATGCAAAATTGAAATTAAATTGAAATGGAGAATATAAGTGGCATGTTGCAAAATATGGAAATACTCAAGTTATTTCCATACAGGATGTTTGGTGAAATCCTTTTTCATTATTATTTCAACTAGCCATCACTGGTTGGTAATAAGCAGCCTAACGTGAAGAAAAAAAGAGGTGCAATATATAATATATAATATATAATATATATTATAAGAGGTGCAATGCTATTTTTGTGATGTCTAAAATAAATAAGTTAGATAAAGAGTTACAGTATATTTATACTCATTTTATACAACTTTTCAAAGGAAGTACTGTATTCTAAAACTAAACAGAGAAAGTGAGGTTTTCTGCCGTTGTATTATAAATAAACATGCACATAAAGGAAAAAAATGATAGTTACACTCAACAAAATCTCTTCAAACACGTTCCATGACTTTACTGTAAATGTGACGTCTTTTAACACAAGCACATCACAATACTGTACACGTTTCATCACTGAACGCAAACAGCGCTCGCCTGCGCGCTCAGCAGCGCCCTCCAGCGGCCGACTGCGGCTCCTGCACTGCACTGACTGCAGAGCGTGAGCTCAGCTGACTCCGGCTGTTATTATGTCCTGCAAGAGGCGCCGACAACACCCAAACACGGTGCGGCAAAACAGACGAGTGGCTCATCAGCGTCTCTAATGAATGAGTGTGCGGGAGGAAACATGAGTCACGCATGAGATCTGCGTGATGTCGTTTAAGGTAAACGAGCCTTTTCTATCCATCTGCCTGCAGGCCGCAGGGAGATGCTGTAGGTCACACCAGCCTCATGTTACTTCAGTTTCAGGGTTTATTAAGCGATGAGGTGTGTTTAGTTCACGTTAGCTGGAACTGAATTGTCTGTTTGTTGATTATATTACAATCACACGCTTTTTTCTGGGTCTGTCATTGTGTGCATGCATGTCTGGACAGGAGGATGTCAGTTGACCAATATTCCATGTAGTATATTTATGTTGTAAATCTAATCCTTCGATATTTTTGTGGATTATAGGGAAATAGTGCATTTACGTGTGTCTGATTATTGATTGACTCATCAGATTGATGTCATTCATTCAAATCCTCACATCTGCAAACGACCCTCTGCTCTGTTTTAATTGGCTATCCTCTACTGTTTATGTTTAATACTATAATGGTGGTTTAAGGTCTGTGGTTGTTGTGTGTATTTACCCTCCAGAAGGAAACACCCCTGGCTAATGCTGTGTTTTGGGCAGCCAGGAAGGGAAACTTGGCTTTACTTCAGCTGCTGCTCAACAGTGGACGCGTGGACGCAGACTGCAGAGACAGTGTAGGACGCTGCATGTCCTGGATGCTCAGCTGCACACTTTAACCTTAACCCACCTGTGGTAGGGAATCAGAGGGCATGACTAGGACATGAGTGGGCCTCCCATCTAAAGTTCACAACCATCTCATGTTTTCTTTGAACCACGACACTGATTGAGGGTTTATTCTGCTAATTTGGAAGAAATCTGAATTCCCCACTGCATGTAAAGTACTTGTCAGCGAGCCATCCACCGAAGGTTGGGAATTTACTGTGGCCATGTGTCTTTACAGTGTGGAACAACAGCGCTGATGGTGGCGTCCAACAGTGGTCATTATGAGTGTGTCAAAGAATTTATTATGCAAGGAGCTGACATCAACTACCAGAGAGAGGTATGATGGGAAAATACCTTCTAGCACGTATTAAAGATATCAGACTTTTCTGGATTACTAGTTAAAAGTCACAGTGACTCTGGAGTCCCGCTCAGAGGTCACCAGCGTAGATTGTCCAAGAAACAGTTGTAAAAATTGTGTATAAATGAAGTTGTTTTTCTTTTTACACATTTTTTCCAATAATTTAACAAATTCCTTGTCTTGATGCAAAGCTATGCTCATTACCTTTTGGCTTATTGTCTAAATCCTGCAAACAAAAGCAATGATGAATATCATCCAAAACAGCAAAGTATTCATTTATATTAATCTTTTTTTAATCTTAAATTATGATAAGAGCATTTTTGGAAAGGTCTGTGAAAGAAAATGCAAATCACTATTTGTTTGCTTTCAGGGCTGTTATTTTATATTAACTCTGATTGTAATAATCACAGTTGGCTCATTGAGTGAAAAGTTAATTTTCCTGTTAGGCCCAGTTAAACAAGAAAAAGAAGAGCCAACCACATTATGTAACGAAACCAGTGTTAGTGCAGTCAAAACACAAAAAGTAATTAAATGTATGTACATATTCCATTTACGCTTGTTTCATTAATACATTTGAGTAGTTTTACCACCCATTTATTACTCCACATAATTCTAACATGTTTACCCGCTGACGGCTCCTAGCATGTTTTAAGAATTACAGAATGAATGGATGTAGAAATTTTTTTTTAATATGTGCAGCAAATGGAAGCAAAAATGCTGCCTTTAATTGACCAGTTTCTGTCTTCTATCCTCCAGTTCAAACACAAACATGAACAGTATAATCTTCCATCTGCCTTCCCAGACAGGCTCTACCGCCCTGTTCTTCGCCTCCCAGCAGGGCCATAATGACGTTGTGAAGCTCCTCTTTGAATTCGGTGCCTCCACTGACATCCAGACAAAAGTATGTAATGATGTGTGTCAAAGTCTTCACATTTCTGGCTGTGAACTGAGCCGCTGTGGTGATTTCACCTCAGGTGGGGGGATTCAGGGTGTTTCATGTAAAGATAAGGTTATACTCAGGAGTGCTGACAGACGAATCCCTTTGGTAGTTTGTCTTTCCTTGTGTTTTTGCGGCAGGGTGGTGGCACTGCTCTCACTGTTGCCTCTCAGTATGGACACTCCACAGTGGTGGAAACGTTGTTGAAGAATGGAGCCAATGTTCACGATCAACTGAATGTGAGCCCATACTCAGTGACATCATCAGCCCCACCCAGACATGTGTCGTTTTGCTGTAGGTGGTGGTGTGTATCAAGAGCTCCGCGGCTCGTTACAAACAATATCCCAGCAGATGGAATCCAGTCGCTCCGGTTGCTATCAGTGGCTGAGTCAGACATGACTCACTTTTAAAAGGATTAGTGTCAGTCCTTTGCCAACAGACAACAGCTTAACTGCATAAATGTACACTTCTGTAATAGTAGTAATATATAAATGTGTTAATAATATATGGTTTGTTAACTTTAAAGTCAATTAAAAAAGTTTAAGATATTGTTTGTCTGTGTTTTAGGATGGTGCCACCTCTTTGTTTCTGGCTGCTCAGGAGGGTCATGTGACTGTGATTCGTCAGCTTCTTGCATCTGGTGCTAAGGTTAACCAAGCAAGGAGGGTAATGTCACTCCTTGAGAATATTTATAGATTTATGTGACGCTGTCACTGAGTTTCTCCCTCCCTCACTCCTCCTTTTCCTCATGCCTTCTCGATTATCTCATGTCAAGATTGACTGTTTTTAAGTTCCTTTCTACCCTGTGTGCTTCATCACCGCCCTCCCCTTCCACGTGTTCTCCAGGATGGCACTGCCCCTCTGTGGATAGCAGCCCAGATGGGTCACAGTGAGGCGGTGAAAGTGCTGCTGCTACGCGGTGCCCATCGAGATGCAGACAGACAAGTACGTACAGATTTGCTATATTTGGTTATTATGGTGAACCATTTACTCATTTGACGTTAAATCAGTTTAACAATTATTTGCATCATAATACAAATTAATTTTATTTTCAATTCAACTAAATATATCAAACTTTTAATGACATGTTTTCAGAATTTGCATTCTTGTCACAAAAATTGTTGGGTGGTAGTGGAGATCTGTCCAACTTACACTTGAAAAGGTAGCTGAGGACAGTAGGCTGGTATTTTTATTTACATAGGTCTCAATTGCATCGTAGCTTAATTGTATGTCTCTTTCTTATACGTCGCTTTGCATAAAAGCGTCTGTTAAATAACTAAATATGAATGTATATGAAACCTTTAGTCACAAATAAATGGATACGCACATTTAAACAATGTCACATGACCACACTGAGAGGGTCACAAGGACCTTGAGTGAAGATTGTTATGTTATATAATTGCAGATCTTCTCTGTGTTCTTTTCAGGACGGATCTACAGCGTTATTCAAAGCCGCTTTTAAGGGACATAACGGCGTCATTGAGGAGCTTCTTAAGTTTTCTCCCTCACTTGGGCTTCTCAAGGTAGGTGATGCTGTCATGGACTTTAAATTTTTAATAAATGCTTTTAGTCGCTTTCAAGGAACAATTAAAGTGGGAAGATCGATACCACTCTAATGTGTGTGGTGAGTACGTGTGCAGTAGTGTGTGTTTGGCAGACAAGAAGAATTTAGCAAGGAAAGGGGTGTTAGTTTTCTCTAAATTTTTTTTTTTTTTGGGGGGGGGGTTGCCGTAATGTCAGCTTATGACTTTATAACTAACCCTGCAGTAATGGCTGAGAGTATGTTTATCTTTCTGCATTCATTACCTCTCCTTGAGCATTCGCTGTAGTTGCACTACAGAAATCAGTGTTTGTTATTTCCAGAACGGCTCCTCTGCCCTTCACGCTGCTGTTATGGGTGGAAATATTCAAACTGTGTTGCTGCTGCTTGGGGCCAACGCTGACCCCTTATTACCAAACAAGGTAAGACACTCAGATCCACAGAGTTATAAACGACAGAATATTTGCAGATACTATAATTGTAAACTTTTTCATGTGTTTTTTTCCCCAGAACAATGAACTCCCTGCAGATCTCACAAAGAGCGACCGCATCCTAAAGATTTTACAAGCATCTTAAATAGACACAGCTGATGACCACTCAGACGCCTGTCTTTGTGCATGTACTACACTCACAGTGTGTATTGAGGGGAATACACACTGTGAGTGTTCATCTGCAACACACTGTTTGCTTTTGGTTTCAGCTGAAATGGCGCTTGTCATATCCTGAATTCTCCTGGACTAAATCAAGATCAACACAACCAGAATCCATTTATCTGATCATTTCCCTTACACTGTCGTATTACAGTATATGCAAATAATTTTGTTCACTCCAGGTATTGTGAAGATTTTAGATACAGTACTTTGAACTTTTCTTTGCTTTTTGTATAGATGTAATAAATTGTAAATTTGTTATTCAAAATTTAAGTAGCATTTTTTATGTTTAATGTTGTAAGGAACATAGTTAAACCCATTTCACTGTTGACTTTTCCTCTAATAAATCTCTATAGGCCTTTTTAAAAAGATCCATCATTTGGTAGTAGATTGATCACGATGAGAAATTTCTAGTCCACCAGGTCAATGCTTCAAAACTTTATCCATAATGTAATTTATGTGATGCAAGTCAAGTCAGATTGCCACAACTAGTTTGTTTGTGCTCAGAAGTGTGTCGCTGCTACACTTAGCAATCAATGAATGAGTGTGAAATGAGACACAGGAGGAGGAATGATAACATTATGAGCCATGAGAAAGTTTTTAAATACAGATGGTCTCATTTTGATGATTAAACAAGATTACCTGTATAACAAAACTGATTTGAAAGTCTGAAATGTAAAAGCCTGACATGTAGCCTATAGGAAATTGTGGAAGCAAGAAGAGTGTGAGTTTGAATCCCGCTCTGAGGCACTACTGTGTGGAGACTCTCCTTGTACCTCTATGAGCAACCTACAGTGTATTGTTGCTCCATCTCTCTAGCTCAATATGATGTTGCTCAAACCACTAAATTAACAAGAAGGAATTTGAATGAATGAATTGAAAGTGGGTGTTTTCCGTCGTGACCGTGAACGCGTCATTGTTCAGTCGTGAACGAGCCTCTAACAGCAGGTGAAGACGTGACGGCGTCACGTGACCACCGCGGAAGTAACTTCTTGTTGACACGGAAGAGAGACGCGTTAGGGATGTTTTGTTCTTGAAGGTATAAAAGTCGACATAAAGGGGAGAGTTTAGTGGTTAATTGTATTTGAAGCGACAGATTAAAGTTTGACCAACAAACCGATAACCATAATGTCTACCAGTTACTTACAGGTGAGTTCAAAACTTTGAGTTGGTTTCGTTACGCGTTCATGATTCATCGGGAGACATGAGCAACATTGACGTTTAGTAAAAAACCCTTAAGTACACGGTGTAAAACACGTCCATTTAAATCCAACGACGAACTAACGTAGGCTTCGTGTTCTGAAAGTGAAAAAGAACGACTTTATCAATGTTAAATAGTATTTTTTATGGATCGGTTGCATGTTGCCATGTTGTTGAAAACCCCCTTATCGGATATTCTCCCTTTAAGGTGGAGGAACGAAATCAATTTCCTCAAGTACTGTACCTAAATAATATTTAATGTCCTCTGACTTTAGTCAAGTATTAAGTTCAATGTAGTATTTCAAAGGAAATGTTGATTTTTTTGTTGTTGTTTTTTTGCGCTATGTTTATTTAATAGCCGTGGGTGCTGGTCGGACTTCTGTTTGACATCATACTGCAGTATTAAAACATCCCGTGACACCCCTGAATTCAAATTTTACCCTGATCTACTTGCATAGGTCATAGATCAAAGCTAGTGCTCTGACCTACCTTTGATCTATGGTCTTACTCACACTGGTCTTCTTCCTTGTCTTTCTACCTTATCCGGTTCCTGACTGTACAAAAGTTTAAATTTGACCTTGACCCAGTTTTCTCAAGGTCATCATCTCATTTTCATGCCCTTTCCCGCCCGAGTAATGTGCTTTTTGTCTCATCTTTCTGTCTGCAACGGTTGCGAAGATATTTAGTGGACATACTAACAAACGGACGAACACTCAAACACTGACAATTACATTACATCACCGCTTTGAAGCGGGATGTAACTAGAGAGTAATAATGAATGACTTTTCAGCATTTATAACACTATTAATGAACAGTAAGCAGAAAGAGAGTCCAAAAAGATTATAACAATCTGACAACAGGAAAGTTTCCTAACTGTATGTTTTGTATGTTGTCTGTCATTTGCAGAAAGCCATTAATATCGCCACTAAAGCTTCAGAGGAAGACAAAGCACAAAATTATGAGGAGGCCTTGAAGCTTTATATGGAAGCAATCAACATTTTTCTTCATGTTGTCAAATGTATGTAATGTGTGATTTCTGTCACACATGGATTTTTTTTTTTACAAGATTTGCCTGAATATTTCGTTTCTCTTACTTGAAATCTGCCCCTTTTAATATAGCACCATCATCTAAACTGCTGACTTTATTGCAGATGAGGTCAAGGGTGAGCGCGCAACACAGAGCGTCAGGGCTAAGTGTGTGGACTACCTGGAAAGATCCGAGCAGCTGAAAGAGTATCTGAACAAGCAGAAGAATCCTCCAGCCAAACCTGTGAAAGAGTCCAGTGACAAAGGGTGAGACTGAACGATTAAAAGGTTAAATGTTAATATTCACAGAGATTTTTTCTGTTGTGACAATTTCAGTACATAAGGATCATTTTCATTACAGTATACCTGAAGAAAGTGTCAAACAAGGCTGGTGATTTCTCAAAAAAAGTGTTTTTGTGTGATTTGGTAGTTTTTATTGGCCAAATAAAAACAAAGTCTAGGCATAATTATTGAATAATTGTGGAATTTTTTTTACTAAATGAACACCTTACAGTACTGTACATTCAAATTAAGTCCCAAAAATGTGTCTCTGAAATTTCTTGCCTAAAATTTGTCTGCGATGAAGATTCTTCAGACCAAACTCTGATCACCTTTCTAGAGTCTCATGTCTAGAGCGTCTGTAGATGGGCCAGGAACCGAATGTCCAATGTTTGCCTCCTTACAGACAAGTTCAAAATTTTATATATTCTAGTTATGTTAATTATTTGACAAGATTTTCACCATGAACACTGTCTCAATTTTCTCTATATAACAGCAATTTTGAAACTTTCATTGTGATCTGTAGAGCGTAATGTGTTGCGGTATCTGTAACATTTAAATGCATAATTATATTTACTGTGAAAATAAAATACATTATGATGTTGGCACTGAATTTCAGGGATGACAGTGCAGAGGGGGATGACTCGGAAAAAAAGAAGTTCCAAAATCAGCTCTCAGGTAAATGACTGTCACGCCATTAAATGAACATAGAGGCAAATCCTGCCTTAAATATGACTGTCTTTGACATCTCACAAAGTAACAAATGATTCAATCTATAAAGTTCATATCACACCCGTCTACCTTATAGGTGCAATTGTAATGGAAAAGCCAAATATTAAGTGGGACGATGTAGCTGGACTCGAGGGAGCCAAAGAAGCCTTGAAAGAAGCTGTGATCCTGCCAATCAAATTCCCTCATCTGTTCACAGGTACTGAAATCAGGAGTTGATGATAAACCTGAAGATGAATTGTATTTAATAAAACGGTGTCTATTTGTGTAGGAAAGCGAACTCCGTGGCGGGGCATTCTTCTGTTTGGCCCACCAGGAACAGGGAAATCTTATCTTGCCAAGGCAGTAGCCACAGAAGCCAACAACTCCACCTTCTTCTCCATCTCCTCCTCTGACCTTGTGTCCAAGTGGTTGGGAGAAAGTGAAAAGTGAGACCTGGGTTATTTACACAATAATAAAATTAGGAATATATTAAAGGAACCATAATCATCTATTGTTTTTTCACCATCTGTTCCCTTCCAGGTTGGTCAAGAACTTGTTCACTCTTGCTCGAGAAAACAAGCCATCTATCATTTTCATTGATGAGATCGACTCCCTCTGTGGCTCCAGAAGCGAGAATGAGAGTGAAGCAGCTAGAAGAATCAAGACAGAGTTCCTTGTCCAGATGCAAGGTCAGCAAGAAGAAATCACCCCTAAATCTGGATGGCAGTACTTTGTGTGTGAAATTTTGCTTTTCTCTAAGGTGTTGGAACTGATAATGAAGGGATCCTGGTGCTTGGAGCCACAAACATACCATGGACACTGGACTCAGCAATCAGGAGAAGGTTGGCTTAACTAACACAAATAAAAAGTCTGCGTTGTCTTTGAAAAGCTGCAATTAGTTGTGATATTAAATACTATGTAATGCCTGATTTAGTCTTTTGTTTGTCTCAGGTTTGAGAAAAGGATCTACATTCCTCTGCCAGAGGAACACGCTCGCTCCTTCATGTTCAAACTGCATCTGGGCTCCACCCCTAACGACCTGACGGAGGGGGACTTCATCGCTCTGGGCAAAAAGACAGAGGGCTACTCTGGAGCAGACATCAGCATTATCGTCAGGGACGCCCTCATGCAGCCAGTCAGGAAGGTTCAGTCGGCCACACACTTCAAAAAGGTAAAGATGTGTTAGCATCTGGGAATCCAACAGAACTGGTGGATTCCCAGATGTTATCCCAGAGTAAGAGTAATCTCAACAGCTATTGGATGGATTAAATTCAAATTTGAGACACTGATTTCTGTGCTCATTCCTGAGCTCTTCATCCCGTGAACTCACAAAGTCAACATTTCATTGCTTTTATACTACAATAATCCCACGTTACTCGCCATTAATGCATTCCAGGACCACCCGCGAAAAACAGAATTCTGCGATATATCGACCAAATATTTATTTTATTATTTAATACTGATTTTGAACCACCTTTTATCTGTAATACCTTTTCCCACACTCTTATACTTCTTAAAACACTTTTGTATTAAAGAAAAGTTGCAGGAGGAGCCGTGAGTCTTGGAACACAGCGTACACACGGATGCTGTCAGTCAATAGCACGCGCGTACGGTATCACATGACTACCTATTAAAAATCTGCGATGTATTGAAGCCATGCATCTTGAAGCACGAATAAGTGCTTCAAAGTATACTTACCAGTACATCTGATGACATTACCATAAATGTAAATTAGTAAATTAACCTGTCATTAAGGTTCGTGGGTCATCATGGAACAATCCCAGTGTTGTGGTGGATGACCTCCTGACTCCATGCTCACCTGGTGATCCCAACGCCATCAAGATGACATGGATGGATGTTCCTGGGGAAAAACTTCTAGAGCCAGTCGTGTGCAAGGTGAGAAAAAAACTTCAAATAGGAAAGTATGATTGTGATATTGATTAATTGATGAAACAGACAAATGGGGATATTTGGCCTCAGTGTTGTTCACCTTTATTTTGAAGTCAAAGGTTGTGACTCCTGATTTTTTTTCCCCTACAGGATGACATGTTGAGGTCACTGGCAAACACCAAGCCAACGGTGAATGAAGAGGACTTGGAGAAGCTGAAGAAGTTTACTGATGATTTTGGTCAAGAAGGCTAAAGTTACTCTCTATCACTTCTTCACATTAATCCAAGCAAATATTTACCGTATACTGTCAGGAACACTTGTGAGGATTCAAGTCATCTTTTGGTCATAAATATTAGCGTTCAAGTTAGTAACAGAAAAGCAAGCTTTTGTTAAGAGAGAACAAGTTAGGCCCAACAACTACTACACCATCATCATCATCACATGAAAAAGTGATAGGGATTAGTCAAAGGGTTTAACTGTTCCATGTTCTGAAAATGTTCCGTTCTGGAGAATCCTTTGGACACCAGGCGTCTCTAGAGCACCACAGTGCGTAATTTATATAACATGTTGTTGTGGTGCTTTTGTTTTAATTGAATATTTTTGGCAAACATCTTACCAATATAACAGTTTATCACTATTTTGTGGTGCCTTCTGTTCATCTTTGCACATATTTGAGCAACTATTCATGTTTTTCCAAATCAATTAAATACTTTTTTTTCGAAATGGGTTAACATCTACTCTACTCATCTATGAATATTGCATCTGGCAGGATATATCGTCTTTACAGAATCATTTGGGGGTTTTGAAAAATAGCCCTTGTAGAAATATGAAATCATAATACATACAAATTGTGTATACCCATAGAGACTTTTTACTGTTTTACTACATTTGTCATTACTTTTAAATCTGCTTCCTTAAGAAATTAAGCCTTAGTTGAAAGCTACTTTTTCTATTGATTGTTCAACACATAAATTATGAACTATTATACATCCTGTAAATGGGTTCCTACTGGGCTATTGGGTGTTTTGTTTCTTTTCTGGTTTACAGATGATTTATTGGTTACATACATAAAAACTATACTTTTTTGGATTCTACATGACATGTTCTGTGAACAGACGTCTCTGTTAAATAAACATTAAAGAAAAACTAGGAGTCACAGTTAACTTTATAAACACATTTAATAATTAAAATACATCTCTGATACATTTTAGTGGAAATACAGGGTATCTCCACTAATTTAATGACTACATTGGTTAGGAGAAAAAATTGCACATCATTCAACATTTTAGGACCGGTAAAAATGAAGCTCACACAAGCAGATCATTGGCTGAAAAGAAACAATCTGAAACTGCAAATCTCACATCTTGTTAGTGACATCAGTAAAGATATGTAGTCCAAGAATGTTTTACTGAGCTGAAGTTGCATGTCAGTTATAATCATGTGAGAGAAAGGCTAAGCTAACATTTCAGTCATATGGAGTGAAACAATAAAAGTCCTGACCAATTGGAAAATTACTAGATCTCTGATGAAACCTGAAAAAAGTGTGTGACTTAGCAGCTGCCAAAGGAAACATGACCATAAATAATGCATGCAGATATAAGAGGGAGCAATATCCCTTTTCACTTTAAAGCACTTCTGTCAATGCAAGTGTTTCATCATACGGCCCCTTCTTTGTGTTGACATTAGAAGCTGACATTCATTCCAACTGGTTTCTGCCAAATGGTGACTTCAAAATGCTACACTGCAAGTGATTATTGCTTTATTTGTGTGCACTCCCCTCTATAAAGCTGTCCATAGCTAAGCAGCTTTTCACCGCAAATACCCTGAGAAGCCAAACAAACACTGCATTATTCACAACCAAACAAAAAATGCATGTAAAACAAAGGTGCAGTACAAAAAGAAAAAAAACATACAGCAAACAAAGGACAAATGTGCTTGATGAAACAAAATCATACTTGAAAAGGAGCAAGATGACCTGAAGTATAGAAAATTACAGTCATTTAATGAACTTAAAAGTAACATTATTTTAATTAAGAAGGTTTAAGATCAGTCAACACAAAGGCAGTGGGATGTAATCACAAAGGGCACAAATGAGAAATGGTAGGAGTTTTAACTTAGTATTGTATATATATATATATACATATACATATATACACACACACACTGTATCAAACACAAAGTAATTCACTGCCCATCACAATCATGCTTCATAGATAGAAATAGCCAAAGACACATTTCACTCCAACTCATGTGATAGCACAGAGAAGAAGAAGAATGCTGCTATTTTGGGGCGAAGTTGTGCTACTTGACTCTCACTTATTGTAGCACTAAAAAACAGAGAAGAGAGAGCCAATTGCCAAACCAGTGGCTGCACCAGCGAGCATGCTCAAAGCCACATCACCACCATCGTTACGGCGGCGTTCTTGGATGACAACGTGGTTCACTCCAGCAGCAGGGTATCCACCTAAAATGTGCAACAATTAAGTGATACAGTATTTACAGTGACGACATTTAAACTGAAAACAAAACCAAAACCTTAACATAGACGAAGATTTTAAAAAAGACAAAAAAAATTCAGGACACAATGTACACTGACATAAAGAATGTAGAAAGCTCATTTCCTTTATGCAAAGCATCATGTGTCATATGCCATCTTAGAGCCAACACGATGATTTGTGTGTGTTCTCACGCTGACATACAAGTGTTATTTACCTTGGTATTGATAAGGGTATGCTACGGCGTAGGGCTGGCCATCAGCAGCGTATACAATCTGTGTCGCGTGTGGTGGAGGAGCAACATATTCCCCATATGGACCTTGGGCATAAGCCTGCTAAAAATGTCGAGAAAATATTAAAGAATCCAGTAAAAGATGTGAGTACAAGTAAAACCTTCAAATCATCAGTCACTTCATTCTGTATTCATTTCATAAATACAATTTAGTAGCGTATTTAAACACTTCGATAATTTCGCCAGTAGATGGTAGTAGGATCCCACTTTATCACAAAGTTTCTTCCATTTGATTGGCTCTGCCCTCAGGTGTCATGTCAAACCAAAAACAAAATAAACATGTAAACATGACATAGACATAAACGTGACATGTAGCACAAATTATGAACACGGTATAATCATATTGTATTTTGACCAATTGGTTTAGTTTGTATGCCTGTCTTCTGTTGTAGATACATTCTCAAAACTCAGTTTGACCAACAGACCAACTTAAAAAGAAAATAATGTTGAAACTTGAAATGCACTGGCGTGTTGACATAGTTTTTACTTTTAATCAGTATGAAACTTAATTGTAAAATAATCCTAATCCTAAAATTTCTTATGCCTTTTACCTGTTGTGGAGGAGCATATTCCGAATACGGGGGAGGAGCCGATGCCATCACTTCCTGTGCAAAGCCAATCTGAGGGGCATTGACCACCTAATAGTAAGAAGGAAAAAAAAATTTTTTCTCGCCTTCTTAATTACAGTAGTCCTAACTGAGCTGCTATGTAAACACACATCGATTCATCAACTCCTAATAGAAAAAGTAGAGAATTTTGACGACAGTGAAGTGTGCCACATGGAAGTTACATGAAAGCTATATAATTACAGCACACAATGTTATTTTCACACAGTCAGGAACAGGGAGCTGCAATATCTCCAGCCCCCAGATTAATGCTCCTTTTTGGTTAACAAATGAGCGCCAGTAATCCAACATTTGGCAGACACCTACTGTATTCATTCTGGCATCTTGAAGTGCCAAGGTCCAGGCCCTGCAACACAAAATCTTGGAATTTAATAAAACAGAAGATGTATTTTATGAAACTATAAACACAGAATACCTTAAAAAAAGAGAAAAGCAAGGAGGCAAAACAATTAAGCAATATAATGACCACATCTATTGTAGCTGTTGACTTACAGAGCATCATCTGCACTATCTGCACATAAGCTGATGACCCGTCCGTCTCTGCACACTATCTGGAGCAGAGCATCACGCATCTTCCCCTCAGGTGGGTTCAACTCTAAGAAGCACAGAAAGCATGTTAGAGATACAGTACTGTGTTTTAAGAAGTTAAAAGTGGTACATTTTCTTTCCTGTTGAGTCAGTGGCATCAGTACCTTGACATGCAGATGAATTGCGGATGTTAATACAATCGACCCTCATGTGGATTTCATCCTCCATGTCACGTCGTTGTTGATCATTATAGAACACGAGACGTCCATCGGCCCACAGGTCAAACCAGTTTCTTTTCCATCGACGCAGTATGGTGCCTTCAATGACAATATACCGCATTGGAAATCAGTCCAAATAGATTTTGCTGACACCGGATCTCATCTTCGCCCATCAAGTGAACAGAAAGCTGTTCAAAGTGATGCACCTATTACTGTACTCACTTTGTCGATGAAGCCAACCACTCTTTACCATAGCCATAACAGAGGCAGGATCTAAAACAATAAAAGTAATACAACAATCAGATATTTATTATATTCAGTTTATTGTTTTCTTTCCAGACATGTTATTACAGCGGACTTCACCTTTATCACTTTTGCATCATCCACAACATCCACAACATTTGGCTTGTAAAATTCCCGTCCCCAGAATCAGCATCTCTCTCATTACAACACGTTATCAACCAAATTCATACATTAAATGTCACATTTCACAGTGATGTTTTTCACAGGCATAGCACATGTAGTTTAATAAGCCATAAAAATCTCAGACATTAACCATCATGTACTTCAGAACTATAACCTTGCAAAGACAAGTTTTTAAATGCTTTTAAAAGGCAGATAAGAGTTACTACACTCCAAATTTCGTTGTCCAGTTTGTTCCAAAGTTTGACAGCATTAAATGATAAAGAAAATGTTTCAAATGTGAAAGATAGACAGATGGAAATCATAAGATGACAAACAGAACGAAACAAAGAAAGAATCAAAGAAAGAAAGAAATAAAGATCTGGTGGGTGTGACATCATCAGTCAAACCTCGTGACTACTGATAGAAGTAATAGTCAACAATAATACTGTATCTAACTGCACTTTACAACGTAAGTATATGTTTGAGGACACGTTGTTTATTTAGCAACAACACTAGTCTTGGCTAAATTTTGACATTTAATTTATTGATGTATAAAGTATCAGAAGCCAGCTGCATTTAACTCTCAGTGCACGTTAGTTAGCTAGCCTAACAGTGCTCGACAATTCCTTCAAGTAAGACGTAATAGCAAGATGTCAGCTAAACAAGTTAGCTAAACACATCATCATTACCTAATCTGTTTAAATGTGCGTTAAAGAGCTGGAATATTAAACATTAGCTGCTCGTTATCGTTATGATTTCACTGTTTCTTTGGATATAATTTGGTAAAGTTTCTCTTTTGGTTACTTACGTGATTATCAGTAAGTCTGTTTTAGAGACTAATCTCGTGAGGATACATCAAACACGGAAGTTAGATGGTGAGAAAAAAGATGGTCTACTCGTGTAATATTCCTGGACCTACTGTGACGCAAATACTCAGTCTGCTGCCACTCATTTGCGTCTCGAGGATAGTTACTGTTCGTCCCACCAATAAAACATCTTTGGTACCGTTGAATATCTTTGGGAAGGAGGGCGTTTTCTGTTTTGAATGACGTAACTTATCAGCTGACAACAGGGAAAGTGCCCCAAACGCGTCAGTAAAGTCCTCTTTTGCTCGGCTTCCGCGCTTTTCTAACAGCTCGTACGTGAATAATGAACGAAACTGAGAGAAATAAAAACCATCTGCAACGAATTTGTTAAGCGGGGTTTAAAACTAACTGACGTGGCCAGAGTTACAGTATATTGTAGTTGTAGTGTTAATCTTGATATAAGTGTATCTACATCAGTGTTCCCACATAAATAACGTACACATAAATGTGAATAACTTGTATAAATCGAGTTATTTAGATCTATGACGCTGAAGCGCTGTATTTTATGTGGCGTCATATGTAATGTCAAGTGAAGGGAATCGATGCGATGTGTGCAGGACGACACGACCTCTCAACACATCGGCCGGTGCTGCGCATGCGAGTCACAACCTCGCGTTCAGAAAAGTTGGATACTACGGATTCTGGTGCATGTTTCGGGGAGAGTAGCGGATCCTGCGTCCTTGTAATAGTGAGAGCAGTTTTATTACCACCAAGAAAGCGTTAAGACTAGCAGCTATCTCCGGGCTACTGACGCAAAAAGCCACTCAGACAGTAATTACAAAGCTTACGGCTGTCGCGTAGAAGCTACACGGCAACCGCTGACCTGAAATGGCGACTGCTATATACTTGGAACATTACCTAGACAGTAAGTATTTGGGAACACTCCCTTTTGGCATTGATATTTTAAGCATTTATTTGAGGTGTAATGTTATTGTGTTGTTTTTTTACTTCGTTGGTGACGATCAAATGGACGTTTGCTACGACGGATACATGTCACCTAACTAGCTAACTAGCCAACCGATTAGCATCGCGATATAACTTTCGGTGGAATTAAGTTTGGCAAACTCCATGTATTGTGTGAAATTTACACACGGTGAGTTTAAAAGTGTCTGGACTAATGTCACACTAACCAGGAGTTAAACGCAATAAGCTAATTAACGGATGGTGTCCGTCTCATACTCTTCGCACACAAGTTAGCAGCTCGGGCACTAGCGCTGGTTTTAACACGATCGGTTTGAGCATTACTGTGTCCCGCAACATTCTAAAGGTTAAGACATTTGATCTCTTGGTTCGGTGTTTGTTTTTGTTTGTTTAGATACACCGTGTATTTACAACCTGTTGGAAACCGCGTTTCCCGTAACCAGTTACGCGCCGGGGCGGGGTGTTTGAAGTGCGTCACACAGTGAAGGCCGGGCCCTCCATTAGGTGCTGCGTGCTCCGCGTTCATCAACAGAAAATCACCAACTTTTAAATAAAATATGAATCATTTAAAGAAGTTTTCTTTTAAATGTGATTTAGTTATTATTATTTGTACTTTTTCCTTTTATTTTTACTTAAATATTATAAAATCTCTGGTTTTATTTTACCATTAACCAACTAATAAGTCAGTGTTAAACAAGAAATTAAATCATACTAATTTTTTGTCATGGGTTTCTGTCCAGAGCAGCTTATTTCTTTTTTTTTCTTTCTGACTGCTTCTGCAAAAATCTGAGGGCCACAGTTCTACATTTTAGAGAAACTATTTCTATTATAATCAAATGGGAGAGAAAAAACCCTATAATTTAGATATTTCTTTTTTTTTGCATGGTTTTTACTCATTCATTGAATACACTGAGCATTAAGAAGTCGTTACCACAAGAGCTCCACATTGTTTCATCTTGCTTAGTGTAATTATGAAATACATGATGGTAAGAGATTTTTTAAAGCGCTAAATATTGGCTGGACCCTGAGTTACATGCATCAAGTGGATCAATAATTTTTTTCTAAGGAGGTCTCCCTTTTTCCCCCCTTATCTTTATTCCAATCTCTTTTCTAGGTATTGAAAACTTGCCGTGTGAGCTACAGAGAAACTTTACTTTGATGCGGGACCTGGACAATAGGACTGAAGGTGATCATTTCATCTATGAACGGTTTTATCTCAATCAGTACTAATTAGTTGTTTGTGTATATCTTGCATTGGCATGTGAAAATGTCTGTTGTGGAAGAATACCTACAAGCTATAACTGTATAACTGACACCTCTTGAGAAGTTGTGGTTGGACAGGGTAGCTTTCATGTGTTGTAATATTTAAGAAAAAAAAACACGTGCATTATTCAATCATTACTTGGTTCCCACATTTGTATTGTTGTGCAGAAAAAAAAGGAGAAATTGAAAAATTGGCTGAAGAGTATGTTGCTACAGTGAAGAACCTGGCCTCAGAACAGAGAATGGAACACCTGCAGAAGATCCAGAATGCCTACAGCAAGTGCAAAGAGTTTAGTGATGACAAGGTCCAGCTTGCTATGCAGACATATGAAATGGTGAGTCCACAACCTACTAGTGTTGAGTTCACCTGTCAACTCTTGAGGGATTTTGTCAAGTTTCATAAAGTCAGTATTTAGAAAAAGTCATAAGTTTTGTTCTAAATTACTTTTTGAAAATATATTTTTAAATGCATACATACATATGTTTAGGTTCCAATCCACTTGAAATCCTTTGATTGCAGGTAGACAAACACATCCGCAGACTAGATGCCGATCTCGCACGGTTTGAGAATGAGCTGAAGGAGAAACTGGAACTGAGTGGCTATGAAAGTACAGAGGGAAGAGGAGTGAAGAGTAAGTTTGTGAAAGGCTGTTCCATTGTGCAGAATTAAAAATGAGATTGATGCATATATACATATGTGCTGACATTTTTCACAGAGGGTGAGTCCAGAGGGTTGAGGGAGAAACGTGGATCCAAGAGAAAAGGAAGAAAAGGTTCTGATGAAGATTCTCCCAAAAAGAAAAAGATGAAAAACAGGTATTGGCCATCTCAGTTAGGTTAAATATTCACCAGAAGAATCTTTTTAAGATATTTATCACAGCTAAAACGCTTGTGAGATTCATACAAGCATTTATTTTGATTACTAATGACTCATAAGTTTGACTGCTATTTAATAATGATTGTGTGTCATATTTCTTTTGTTGGATTTGCAGCCCAGATTTGAGTGACGCTCTGCTTCCCATGCAGCCTTCAGATGTCTTAGACATGCCAGTGGATCCCAATGAACCTACGTACTGCCTGTGCCATCAGGTGTCATATGGAGAAATGATTGGATGTGACAACCCAGATGTAGGTTTTCAGTATTTTTTATTTCTTGTCAACATAATATTTTTTGACATCCCTTACAGATTCTTCATTCTGATTTTTTTATTCCTTAGTGTCCAATTGAGTGGTTTCACTTTGCCTGTGTTGATCTTGCCACAAAACCCAAAGGAAAATGGTAAGAGTGATGAATTAGTTGCATATACAGGTATGCAAATACATCGTGATTGTCCTCCTTTTCCTAATTTTTTTTTATCCTCTCTTAAAACTGTCAGGTTTTGTCCAAGATGCACCCAAGACAAGAAGAAAAAATGAGATTTATTTTACTAAAGTGAGTGTATGTATGATTGATGTAGTTAAATGGGTTAATATAAGAATATATACATATTTTAGTTCATATAACTCCATACAAATGGTTGGTCATACAGCAGTTCTAAAGGCCTAATCTGGATTTGGACTTGAGTGACACCTGTGGTATCGGTGGAAACCTTATAAATGATTACAGTTTATCATTGGATTTTATGCCACTGTTGTCTATTAGCCTCAGAGTAAGTCATTCTCCTGTATTTATATTTTTTTCTTTTATTCTTGGGAAATTAGTCTGGGCAGCGGAGTTAAAAATTAGAAAATTATTAACAATCAGAGACCTTCCTGCTAAGTCATATAGTGTATTTATTATTATGAACATACTCAGATATCCTGGATTGTGGCTTTGGCCTACTTGAAATTTTCAATTTTATAAAGTTCTATTTTTAAACAAATTAACAGCCTGCTGAGAATTTAGAAATTCAACACTTAAATCCTTTCCAAAAGTTGATGGTAAAAGGAATTATGTGTCAGATATCCAGTTAGCTACCTCCTTAGGGAATGCTTCTGCACTGTGTAAATGACTGCCGTTTATACCATTGTCACAGATTGTTTTAATTCGCTTAAACCAAACAAAACAATGTTCACTCTTGATTTTTTTAAAAATGACATTTTTGAATGTATTGTGGTATTTGCAGTCAGTCATTCAGTGCCTTTTCAATTGAATGAGGTATTTAAGCACTTTGAATGGAATATTCCCTTGTAGAGGTTTCATAACGCTGGCTTGATTTTATTATATAGTTTATTATTAAAACTGCAATGGTGGATCACTTCAAACCATATGGAAGAGAGTTATGTGCGTGTCTACACGCATTTCTAAACTTACGTGTATGTATGTACATATACATGTGTGTGCATTTTGTATGATAAAGTATTTTTTCCCAAAGACATATATGTATAGTAGTTGTGTTTCTATGCACTCAAATTGTGTTTCATATCTAGTATTTTAACTTTTTAATTTTAAACTGTGAATGTCACTCATTTAGATGCAAGTCACAAAAGAGCCAAAGTCTTTGTATTTTGTAACTTTCAATATTTTATAAAAAATAAACAGTCACTATTCATGTATTATTTTTTTCATTCCAGTTGAAATGGAATGAGATTATCCAATTGAAATGACAACTGTGCATTCGGAGAGATTGAATGCACTTCAGACTCTCTCTGGCTTTGCTTTTTTAACGTTTTGCAAATGTTTTATTAAAAGAGAAGCAGTTTGTGATCCACATAATTTATCCACGAGCCTTAAAGTAGTTTGGTAAATGCACAAAATCAATTCTATAAAGGGTGGTGGGTGGTTGGCTGGTTTTACAGCCAGGGATGTTTGACTCCCACTACATAAAGGTTTTCAATGATGCTTCCAGTCGGAGAGATCTCATGACTGACCAAATCTATATGAGCTGTCTATACAAAAACAGTGTGATTCTTACAGTAAAATGTACATCAATTTCAAAAACAGTGGAAAGTGTGAGGTCTTTCCGAAACGTCTGACACATTCAGCTTTATGAAATTGAAAAAAGATATGTTTTTGGTGTCCCAGAAGATAATCTCCCCCTCTCGGATTATTAAAGGCCGCATTGCACTGGTGTCGCAACCGGAGTGTCCCCCGCCTCACTCCACGAGTTGGCTTGGATAGGCTCCAGCTACTTGTGACGGCGGAAGAAGCTGGTACAGAAAATGGATTATTAAAGGATTCTGATAATTACATCTGGTGACATGAAATTTGCATTCTGAAATGTTAGGTGAAGAAGTGGGTGAGACTTCAAAATTCACTATCAGACTCATCATCCCAGCTGCACTTGTCTTTGGTGTTCTTGGTGAAGTCCATTTCCAGATCATAAACAAAGCTAGGATCATCTTTATGTTTCCGATTCCTCTCGAACAGCTCATCCATTTGTCCCTTTTTTCGAGCCAACTCTTCATCATCCAGTTTGTTCAAGTCTTCATTCGGGTCAATATCAAAAGACGCCAGGCTGTGCTCCAAGCTGAAGCCCTGCAGGTGATCTCTCAGAATGACATGAAGCTTTTCCAGCTGACTATGGGACACACCCTCCAAGTAGTCCCTGTGTCGAGGATGGTTCTTTAGCGCTTCAGCAGCAATTCTGTGGTCTGGAGATTAGGAGAGGGGACATCAATGACGTGATCACTGGAGCTACAATCAGCAGGGTTCAATGTATTTACTCCATATTCACCCAATTTATGAGCATTCTGTGTAACAAATACAGATGACACACAAGATGTTGTTCGTTCATTGTTTTACCCAGATTCTCTGACAAAGAATGTTCACACTTAGAAATATGTTTCATGTGAGTTGTTCTTATTCTGTGTGAAGAGAATTAAATGTGTTATATTAAATGTGTTGACTAAAAGTCCTAGACAACACAGGCCGCAGGTCAGGTAAAAACTACCATTTGTAATTCTGTGTGTGCTTCAGATCATTTACGTATAGATAAATAAAAATGCGAGGTTAACGAATACTGATCAACTAATTACATTTGTTGTATATGAAATGCTAAAGATCGTGTCGTCTTACCGGAATATTTTGAGAAGTTTCGAACCGGTATTATTCTTTTTCGTACTGTTTTGCTTTCCCTGTGTTCATAAATTAAAACTATGGAGGGAGGATTGAACTGTACGCCACATCGTTTAGCCACGAAGCTCATCTTCTCTTTGTATCTGTAAGCAAATGTACTTACAAATTGGCTTTGAAAGACACAAAATATTTCACTGTAGTCATTATAATATAATTATATTGCCTTTTGACACTCAAATCTGTGTTTCAGCAACGCTCTTAAGTTAGCCATCTTGAAAGATGATTAGCATCAAACGTTGCCGGGGTGGCTCCCCGGTGGGTTTTTCTGTCTTCACCGAAGCCTGACTATATTTACATTAAATATGTTTAAACAATTATGTGTGATCGATTTTGACCCTATTTGTCATTAATTAATTGCTTAATAGTGTAATTTGAAGATAAATATCTCTTTACAGCCTTCCTTTGTGCCAATTGATCTTATTTTATAGTCAGGCATATTTAACGCTTTCCTCGAAACAGACACAGGTCCTTCAATATCTTTTCCGTAAACATTTTAAAACGGCAGCTGGTGTGAGTTGTGTCGAGAGCACCATTCAAACTGTAAAAGCTCTTTTTACATCATCATTTTTTATGTATTTTGGGCGATTTTGTGTGTTTGCCTGCATATCGTCATGTTATTGTTCATTCGAAAAGGGTGAGATTGTTAAACCTTATACGCTAAAACGGTTAGTCAGTGATAAAATTTTGTCACCGAAAGTACGACAGCAGTCACCTCTTTTACAATCCCTAAAGAGAGAAGTGAAGTTGAGTGGAAACATAAATTAAAATCTATTATTAATTTTTCTGGTCAGGTTAAAAATTAGTTTCCTGAAATTAACAGCGGTATACGCATTTTATTAAATATTTTACTCATTTGACAGTCGGACTAAAAGTTCCAACAATTTTATGTTTTGTCAAAACTAAATGTGTCAGAACTATAATGTTTTTTTAAGAAAGAAAAAAAACCTCAAGCATAAATTTCTGTTTAGCTAAATTTTTTTATATTGTGTTTTTCCTTGTCTGATGATCTTCATCAAAATCTACATCTTGCAGATGAGAACAGTTGTGGTCTTCTGACGAAGTTTCTTGAAACCTCACCAGTTTCACTTGCGATCAACAAGTACGGTTTTCACAGGTAATGACAATGCATTTTCCAACTTTGAAAAGTAACTATTTCAAGACATACTATGTGTGGAATGAATAAGTGATCATCTATACGTTTTAGGGATGTGGTAATCACTGTTGAGCTCAGCCCTGATGCTCTCAGTGGATTCAGAGTTTTGCTGGTGCAAAGATGGCCTAGAGGCATTTACGTTGATCCATACCAACTTGCTTCTCTGCGCAATCAAGGTGATTGGGAGGTAAGAATGTCGTTCAATTACATTACAAAAATAACTGTCAGGATGTACTTTTGAGTAACCTACATTATATTTTCATTATCATGTATATTTCCCTAGATATTACTAGATTCATCCATTGACCTTGAAGTGCCTGCTCACAAGACTTCAGGATTCGTCTCCTATGTGTATTCCACCCCTGAAGAACCAACTCCTAGTCAGCTGACAGTAACAATTCCAGTACATGGTCGCTATCAGAAGCCTTCTTGCGACGAAAAAACCTTTACCTCTGTTGATATAGAACCTCCAGAGCTTCTGCTGCGGAGAGAAAACTGTAAGTGAATTGTATTCTGTAGTTAATTATATCTCTCAGTAACTTGGAATCATACAGTAATACAAAGTATCTAACTCCTTTAGCTTGACCAAGTCAAGATTTCAGGGTAAAATTCTGTTAAATGTAAAGGAAATTAAAATTTTCCTTTTGATCTTTTTTATTGACAGGGACACATTAAATCAAAATGTTTTAAACTCTGTATTTATATTTTCTCAAATTTATGCACTAGCTTGTTTAACTGATGACAGGACCATGAAAGGTTCCTCGTATTTGTTGGCATAGAAAAAGGAATTGGTGTTTGCCTCACTGTAACCCTTTGTCTTCCTTGTAGGTATGCAGTCCGACACTGTAAGCCCTCTTACTGTTGTAGATGCTCCCTGCACTCCAAACAATTCAAGCATTTGTACGTGGGTAAAACTCCAGCATCACAAGGTATTGGTAACTCTCCATCATATTTACTATGATTGATACTGATTATCCACTGTTCCATTTGCTCAATTACCATGTCTTGCATTCTGTAGGACCAAGGCCCTGTGAGTTTACAGTTCCCAGTGGGTGATGGGTCCTTGGTGCTGTCTGTATGTGCTGGAACTCTTCTTGTTACCATGATCTGCTGTTTGGCACTGTCCAAATATATATGGGAACATCGAGTAATTTAAGATGTACTCAACCCTTAACATGGTTGTGTTAAACAGCTCACAGACTCATAACTGTTCTGTCTGCTAGTAGGATCATTCTGACGTCACTAGAATCAATGACATAACACCTTCACTTCTGAGGTGACTCAGAGTCTGTTTCAGGATCCTTGTTTAAAAGTAATCCACATAAATCAATCAACCTTGTTCTTGGAATAGACCTCAAATACTGTAGGCAAAAGCCTGTATTTTTGTGAATCACTGTGTCTGGCAATAGAGTTGGATCAAATGGAAGAATGTAGCCCAAAGCATACAGTAAGATGAAGTGGACAAAACTGACATGGGACAAAAGTTGTGTTGTGATTTCTTTAATCCCAATTGTAAACTATATTTCAAACTACAGATAATAAAAATTAAATGTCTTGCTGAATGAAAGAACTTTTGCATCATTTTTGTTAGAACTATGCTATTTTTAAAAGAATGGAGTGTAATTACAGCATCGTAAAGCCACAGGACGTATGAGCACAGGAGAGATAGTGCTGGCTTAACTATTACGTCTAATGTTGAATCCTACTGTTCATCCATTTAAAATCCTGTCAATTTGATGTCCTGAATAATACAGCTGGAAATTGCACAGTATACACAGTGATGTTGATGAATGGTGTATCAAAGTATGTTAGTTTCTGTTTGTATTTGTGTCGATGTTGCTTTTAAGTTTGCTCAAATGCACGCAACAGTCACTGAAACGAGGTCCAAGTACATTAACGATTGGGATCCAATCATTTAAATGATCTATTCTTTTTTTCAATATTTGAAGTTACTTTTAAAGCCAATGTGTACTTTTACATAAGTAAGATTTTAAGTGCATCACATCATTTTTACGATTGTTGTTTCACACTAGAGCATTGCTCATTTAGCTAAAACAACCCAGAATCAGGAACAACACACAGTATCTTCCTGATGCACCTTAGAGACAAGTTGTATCCAGTTATAAGTTATAGGCTTACGGTTATAAAGTATCAGCCAAAACAATACATATGAATAAAAAAAAATCTACACTGATGCTGTGCTGATGGGTAAACTGCCTGGGATGGTTTGTACCCTTTTTAGAGCTCTCTTGGACTTGCCCGCAATGAGACAGACCTACACCCACAAAGTCAACAGTGAATCTGGGCAAGAAAGGCTCATAGGATGACAACATGTAGAGGCTGCTGCAGTCCATCAGTGAGAGGATTACTCTCACAACGCAGATGGAGGTCACTAGATACTCACAGTCAATCAGCTATCTTGTGTTTTTGTTGTCTCTGTGTGTTATTAGTCCTTACTGGATTAAGATGACCATCACATGGTAATATTGAAAAAAACGACAGGTTGGTATCTGGGACGCAAATTACCCAAGAAAATTCGCTGATGAAAAGTGGCCATCAATTAATCTCCTCTTTGCTTATTATAAACGTTTAACTACATTACCTAAAATAAACTTTTCACCGAGTTTATAACGTCCATTTAAAGAAGGCAAATTTTATTTCGCCTCTGATTTTCCAGTGGTTAAAATGCGTTGGTAGATGCTGGAGTGTAGTTCAGGGTAAGGCTGTCAGTCTAACACGCTGCTCACCAAGTCACCATTCATTTGCAGCAGAGACTGAATAGAGTAGGGCTGGGTCGCTAGTTCCGCTTCCCCTTCGCCATAGCGGAATTATCCAAGCGCCGAACATAGAAGAAAAGTTGCTTTGTAAATAGTTTACACTGACTTGTTTGTACATGTTGCGGCTCATTGAGGCCCCGTGTAGCGGAGGGATTACTTTTAAAGGATTCTCGGTCGTTTTCCAGACCACTTCGGATCGTTTGGAGTGAAGAACTGTCCAAGTTTAACCACTGTGGAACCTCCGGTGAGCTCCGCTGGGTCGTCTTCGTTAGCCTGCAAGTAAAGCGGATTTGTAGTTGATAGTAGAGCCTGTGCTGTTGTCCCAGTAACATATCAGACATTTCCCAGTACGAACCCGAAACGTTTGGCAACGAGATCAGTTAGCTTCCACCAGCTAAGCTACTGCTTAATTTGAGCACTCGGGATTTTCAGCGCTGGTCTCGTCATGCTAACGTTAGCTCACAGCTAGCACACTGGTTGGCCAAGGAGTCAATGCTAGCGTTAGCCTGCTAGCGTTAGCCTGCTAGCGTTAGCCTGCTAGCCGCCCCAGTTGTTACTGCATGAAGGACACTTCTGGTGGACAGAAAACTATCATTAATGAAAATAATTATCTGAATGTCTTAATATTCTTCATCATAATAATACCAAAAGTAAAGGTTCGCCTTTTGGTTTCTGTAAGAAGAGCTGTAACTTCTCATCTGGGCTCTTTTCCTGCTCCCCTTCGGATAACGTTACAACATGGGAAGTAGAGACTGGTCTGCAAAACATCTCGAAAATGTGTCACAAGGAGAAAGTGGTGCAAAACTAAAATGTGGTCACTTGTTTTCGTTTCGCTCACGCATCTTTATCCTTGTATATAACTGGGCTTGCTTTCGTACCTGTTGTTGTCGTATTACAGTGTGTTATTTGTTCAATAAGTGATTTTATCCACACTCAGGGCTCTCCAGCTCCATCTGGGTGTCTCTCTCCTCCGTCTGTTCACATTATCGTCTGAATCCGTTTAGAACGTAACTCTACATTATTAGTTAACTATTGCCTTCACAGCCTTGATATGTGTTTATTCCATGTGTTTTGCTGTTGTTGTTGTTGCTCATTGTTTGTGGTCCTGTGTGTGTTTGTTTTCCTCCAGGTGTAACTTGGTGTTTGGGCACGTCCTCCTGCAGTGCATGAGCACAACCGTGCTTCATATTGATGTGAGCGCCTCTTCGCTTTCTTTCTCTGTTTACCCTCTCATCCATCCTTGGCCACAACGCTCTCTAAGCCCTTTGAGTGATCCAGCAATCTACAGCGATGTGTGACAACGGAGACCCTGAGGATAAACCCCCTGCCCCTCCAGTGAGGATGAGTAGTACCATCTTCAGCACTGGCTCAGGCAAAGACTCTCTCTCAGCCAACCACAGCTCTAAACCGCTGCCTTCGGTCCCTGAGGAGAGAAAACCTCGCAACAAGATAATCTCAATCTTCTCTGGTGCTGAAAAAGGTAAAATAATGTTTTGACAGATAATTATGTATCTTAACAGTCAGTTGTGTGTGTGAGTTTGTTAAGTGTGGTCATGTGTGGTTCAGTAAGATTTTGTTTTTCCTCAGGCGGTAGAAAGAAGGATCGAGACAAAGAGCGGCCAGAGATTTCACCACCCTCAGATTTTGAACACACCATTCATGTTGGGTTTGATGCTGTAACCGGGGAGTTCACTGTGAGTTTTCATTCTTTGTTTATTCTCACCTGTTAAGTTGTTCAGGTTTTTACCACGAACCATTTGACCATAAACCAAAACACTCAGTTTACATCACGTCTCAGTCTGCATCATCCTTGTCTTATGCAGGGTATGCCGGAGCAATGGGCTCGTCTTCTTCAGACCTCAAACATCACCAAGTCAGAGCAGAAGAAAAACCCACAAGCTGTGCTCGATGTTCTTAAATTCTACGACTCTACAGGCAATGGTCGTCAGAAGTACCTCAGCTTCTCCTCTTCTGGTGAGTCTCACATTTGGTTAGAAAGCCTGCAGGGCATCATAAATTTCTGTCAAGTTCACCACAATGTTTATTCAGTTAATTATTGTCTAAAATCATAGTTTTATCTTCCAAGCAAATAGTTTCTTTTCTTACAAAGAGGAATTTAGTCAATGTTATCTCAGGACTTGGCAGGGCAGTGAGGACAATGGCTGATTGTGTCATCTTTCTTCACTTTGAGAGCAAGTGTCAACTTTTTATCTGATACTTGCACATGAATATATTTTGCTTAAAAACTTTTTTTTTAACAGAGAAAGATGCATTCACCCCAGGGCCTCAATCTGTAAGTATTTTCAGAATTATAAGACCCTGTTTTATTTTCGCTAAGTTTTGTCCAATAAAGACTAATACATTTTTCTTTCACTCTGTCTTAGCCTGCTAAAAAAGGCACTGAACCTTGTTCTCCAAATATCAAAGACATTGATGATGATGACGATGATGAAGCTCCTCCTCCTATTGTGGCACCAAGACCAGAACACACAAAGAGTGTATGTCCCCTAATTTAGTGTGCTTTATATTGTAGTAATTGTAAAAATGAATTCTTCCTATTATATTTTACAGGCTTGAATTGAGGAACTTGAGAATTTTATTATTCTTTTGCCTTGTTGTCCAGGTGTACACTCGCTCCGTTATTGACCCCATTCCTGCTCCAAGCCCATGTGTGGATGGAGATGTTGCATCCAAGGCTTCAGACAGACAGAAAAAGAAAGGCAAGATGTCTGATGAGGAGATCATGGACAAACTGAGTAAGTTAATAATTCACCATCAAAATGACACGTCTGTTGTCACAATAGTAGTAATGTCACCTGCTATCTTTACAAATGTGATTGTTATCTGGTTTGCAGGAACTATCGTGAGCATTGGCGATCCCAAGAAGAAGTACACCAGATATGAAAAAATTGGTCAGGGGTGAGTGTATATAGACCAGGTGCATATGGACCGTGTAGAATAGGTTTTTATGACCATTATTTAATAATTGCATTTATTAAACGAGATACCCCTTCATTTGTGCAGTGAGAGGTAGACCCTAAACCAGGGGTCAACTTCTATTCTTTACTTCATTACACTTTTCAAAAGACACTCAGAACTTTTAGAAGGATCTTCTCTGGACTCATGAGCCAGACATTAACCTCTCTGGAAGACAGTTTATGTCTTTACATCTGACGTAAACACAACAGCGTTCCACAAAAAGAATCTTCAATCATTGGCAATGTGATATTATGGGATGTGAAGATTTGCTACTTTAGGACCGGGAGGGCTAGGATTAATTCTTCATGAATTCTGTCCTCTTTAGTAGAAAATGCTGAAGGAGAATGCCAACTCATCATTCTATGAGTTAATGCTAAAGCACAAGGGTGTTGTGTTCAACACAATATTCCCTAATATGTAAATCGACCTCTGAAAAGCTGAAAAGAAATGAAAATAGATTTTTGCCCTAGCCAAAGTCTGGATGGTAACCTCTTTGAGATGCTGTGGAGGGACCTGCACAGAGGAGTTCAGTTCCTGCTTATTCCAGCAAGTCAATGAAGCTACCAGCTACTGTGCTGCCAGCTTGGCTTCAGTCTACCGTCCTGACAACAGAGACCTCAGACTGCAAAGCACCTGAAGTCTTATTACAAACAAGGATAAGACAGAATTCTTTTTAAAAACTTCAACTATTTATGTTCTGTCTACAAATTGTTACTGAGAGCGATGTGAAGGAACAGGTGATGTAACACAATGGTAAACATGAAGCTGTCACAACTACTGTGAAATGACATTTGAGTAAGAAAATGGATTTATTAAAAAACAATGTATTATTTTGTACAGGTATTATACATTTGTATGGATTTTTCAATTATAGATTTAGTTTTGTCCTACAAATGATTTATAAATCATGCAAGCTGTTTTTCTTGTCATGTAGTTTTTTGAATTTGTCTTATAGACACCGAGCAGTATTACTCTGTATACAAAAAACTAGATACATAATGTTCTTCATTTCCTTCTTCTCACAGGGCGTCAGGAACAGTGTTCACAGCTATTGATGTTGCTACAGGACAGGAGGTAAAGAGTGATCTTCCAATTTACAACTACAATAAAAAATGAACTAACACAAATAAAATACACTTCAAATGGGTGTTCATATTTTCTTTTTCCAAGCCACAAACATTAAACTCCAGAGCAGTGGGTTGTTGACCCTGACATCGTGTTTTATCTTGGTTCCTAGAGACTTTTGTTAAATTTGTTTCATTCTGAATCTTACAAATCTCTGAATCCCACTGCTCTTCAACAGGTTGCAATTAAACAGATCAACCTGCAAAAGCAGCCGAAGAAGGAGCTGATCATCAATGAGATTCTAGTGATGAAGGAGTTGAAGAACCCCAACATCGTCAACTTTTTAGACAGGTGAGACTGGAAGTAACAATGCAACCTGATTACAACTAAAACAATGTTGTCACAAAGCCATGGCTGAACAGCAGTATGTGACATTTATTTGTGTGTCTGGCAGTTTTCTAATGGGGGAGGAGCTATTTGTGGTCATGGAGTATCTTGCCGGTGGTTCCCTGACAGATGTAGTTACAGAGACCTGCATGGATGAAGCCCAGATAGCTGCTGTCTGCCGAGAGGTACGCCACACAGCAACCAGAGGAGCATTTCATCAGACTTAACTTGTAATAACTTCTCTATTCCTCCATGCTTGTCTCCATATTTGCAGTGTTTACAAGCTTTGGATTTCCTGCATGCGAACCAAGTCATTCACAGAGACATCAAAAGTGACAATGTGTTACTCGGTATGGACGGCTCTGTCAAGCTGAGTAAGTCCATTGTGGATCTTTTAGTAGCCTAGTAAAGATGGATTACTGCACCCTTTTATGGTCAAGGCTTTTATTCTTCTCTGTCTCCTCGACAGCCGATTTTGGCTTCTGTGCCCAGATCACTCCAGAGCAGAGCAAACGCAGCACCATGGTGGGCACGCCTTACTGGATGGCTCCTGAGGTGGTGACCAGAAAGGCTTATGGGCCTAAAGTAGATATTTGGTCACTGGGCATCATGGCCATAGAGATGGTTGAAGGAGAACCTCCCTACCTTAACGAGAACCCACTACGAGTGAGTGAGAACATTTTGATCCTCTTTGTTGTTTACCTGTCGTTTGTTTCTGACTAAAGACATTTAACTCTCACAAATCAAATCAGTTCAACAAATTCATATTCCCTTACAAAATAGAGTCAAAGGGAATGTAATTATACATAAAAAGGTGGTTATATGTTATGGGTTATTTGTCAGGTTTAAGTACAGTTGCTGGACAATCACATTTTTAAAGCCAGGAGTCGACATAAAAGCAGAATAAAAATGTTCCCAAGACAGTTTGCATGTACAAAATTCAAGAGGTGAGTTAGACATCAAACATGTTACCTTTTTGTACTTCAAAGGTCTAAGGATACAAATACAGGTAGTCGTCGACTTACGACCGCGATTGGGCCCGACAGATCGGTCGTAACTCGACTTGGTCGTAAATCGACTCTTAAGTAAAAATTCAATCCAGCAGCACTGGTTCTTGGCTGGGGGTCGTCCGGATCATCAGCTGGGGCAGCGTGTGGGTTGGTGGGAGCGGGAGACGATCTTTTCATAATCATTGTGAGCTTTGTCTGAATTGTTCGTTTCTTTTTCTCCTCATAAATTTCACGATATGGACGGAAAGCGTCGTTTGCCATCCGTTCAATCCTTGCAAATGTTTCTATGTTCTATGTCCATTTCTTCAAAGTGTGCACGGAGTTTATTTAACAGGGAAAAGCCTTCTGACAAGCCTTTGGTGGTGAACATTTTTTTTGTTTCCTCCTCTTCTTTCTCTGCTTCTCTTCTCTCTTCTTCTTCCACTCTTTCTTCTTCCAGCGCGATCAGTTCTTCATACAGCGCGATCATTCGTAAGTTCTCCAAGGAGAGGTTTTTTGCCAGTTTCACTATTTTCTCCCGAATCTGATCAAGTTCTTCGTCACTTTCAAATCCAGCAGAAGAGTTCACGTAACGCTTGACAGTTTTTCCATACGCCATTCATACATTTCTCCGTCACAGCCTCCTAAGCAGCCCAGCCCATCAGTAGTGGGCTGGGCTATTGATCTCACAGTGTGACTGAACAGCGTGTGTGCGCCGTGGTGACTGAAGAGAGCGCGGGAGCCTCAGAGCGTGAGTACTGTGGCTGGAGGGAATGCCCGCGTTACCCGGACATTGTGGTCGTAAAGTCGATCGGTCGTAAGTTGCATAGGTCGTAAGTCGACGACTACCTGTATTTCCATCCAGTCTTGTCTGTTGGTTCTTGATTATTAGTCACGTTTTATGTTTGTTAAATGATTTCACTCACTGTATGCAAGTTGTTTCCTGCAAACATGACAGTTATGGTTCTTCTCTTCCACTTCTTCTCTTCGCTTTGACAGGCATTATATCTCATTGCAACCAATGGCACACCTGAACTTCAGAATCCGGAGAAGCTGTCACCAGTTTTCAGGGATTTCCTCAACCGTTGCTTGGAAATGGATGTAGAAAAAAGAGGCGGAGGCAAAGAGCTGCTGCAGGTTAAACAGGCTTCCCTTTACTTTTTAAAAATCATTTTCTTTTCTTGTGTTTTGATTATATTGGCACACAATTGACTGTATTTCCCCTACTCTCTCTGTCTTTGTTGATCCATGTGCAGCATCCATTCCTGAAGCTGGCGAAGCCCCTCTCCAGTCTCACGCCTCTCATCCTGGCAGCTAAGGAGGCCATGAAGGGCAATCGTTAACTTAGAAACCGAACTTCCCAACTTTCCCATGCTGTGCACAGAAATGTGCCAACATTTAAATTTCATACCAGACAATAGGCTGAGAGTGACTCAACACTCTTGATGCAACAGCCTTAAAAGCCCTGACAAACCTCACTGTGAAGACCAAAAAATGTAGAGCACAACTCCACCGCTGTCCACATGAACTCTATGTCACACAGAAGTCAGAAGACAAGTAAAGTGCTTAGTTTCAGAGTCAGGCATAGATATTTGTAAAACAAATCACCTTGTGACAAGATAGAGCTAGGCTTGTATTTAACTTGGAATGAAGAAGATGCCTAGTTCTATTAGTTTTTTAATCAACTGCCTTAAACAGATGCAAAATGTTGCCTAATGTATTGTTGATTGTGTCAATGTTTCTCTTCCCATGATTTTTACTACCTTTGTAATTTACCTTTTCAGCTTGTCAGTGTCTTAGTTATTTTGATACTTGAATTTCATATTTGTCCCCCTTTTTGTTATAGAGTTGGATTCATCCAATGAAGACTCCTGCTATTTCCACAGTGACTTATGTTTATGGACATTTTATCTCATCGGTTGTTATAGGAAACATTTCAGTACAGTCGTCATCATGGACATTTGCTTTAATTGTGTCATTCTTCGACTGCCACACCTGACAGACATACTGTACCATTTTATCCCCTGTATCATTAGTCTTTTAATGTCAGCGGTGCACCTTACAGGCAAGTTAAAATGTTAGATTTACAGGGTTTATACTTTCTTCTTAATTGTTATTAAAATGAGTATTGTATGTCCAATTCTCTCTCTGTGTTCTCCTGGACAAAAGAAGTGCTATTTTTCCATATGTATATGATGTACTTAATAGTTAGTTTGGAAAAAAAAGTGGCCATATCATTATAGCTGTCGAAGACATGGTGACAAAAAGTGTTGACTTTTCTTTTTATCTTTTGAACAACTAACAAGCTTGTCTGTGCGATCAAATAAATGCATATGTTCGTGCTTTTATGACTTTGGTGTGAAAGTGATTGGAGTCACACAATATGTGTTATTATTTGTTTCATGATAACACGTGAACACGCTTGAAATTAGATGAATAAAAGATGTCAAAATAATAGTAACCTTTCCCATTTGTGCTAGAGCTGAAGCCATGTGGTTGTAAGCTGGGTAAGATGGATGCTTGACAGGAAGTGAGCAGAAATGGGAAGTACAGTATGTAATGTGGGTTTTTGGTTTTAAAACGTACGATGACATTTTTATTAAAGTGTTTAGGGATTATTGATTTGTATTTTTTGTTTTTACAATATGAGTATTCCTTTGTTTTTGTAGTCAAATAAAATATTTAGTTTTTATTCTGAAGGTTATTACCGGAAGTTCTGCACTGAGCCCAAACTAGTAGAACGTCGATCGCAGAAGCTAACAGGACAAACTGCAGCTGAGGGTTTTCCGACATTTGTGTGAAATGTCACTTCAAATAAAAGACAAAGACGCCTATCAGAGACTAAACTATCTTTATCAGGTAGAACACAATGTGAACAAGGAAAGCTCATGTAGTCACACGGCTAACATGCTAGCTAACATGCTGAGAAGTTTACGCGGCACGTTTGTTTTTATGTTTGTTTTTTAGGCGGCCCATTGTGTTTTATCCCAAAACCCGGAAAATGTCGAGCTGGCTCGTTTCTACTGCTTCACTCAGAGAACCATTGCAAAACGACTAGTCCTGAGACAGTAAGGAACATCGATCTCATTGATTTATTGTGATGACTCACTTCCTGCAGGCCGTCGCACGTGGGGTTCCGATAGGTTATTGCATGTTTCAAAGCGGTGACGTTATTGTCAGTGTTCGTGTGTTCGTTCGTCCGGCCATCCGTTCGTATGTCCACCATATATCTTCGCAACTGTTGCAGATAGAAAGATGAAACAAAAAGCAACTTACTCGGGCAGCAAAGGGGATGAAAATGAGATGATGACCTTGAGAAAACTAGGTCAAGGTCAAATTTCAACCATTGTACACTCAGGAACCAAATAAGATTGATAGATGAGGGAGGCCAGTGTGAGTAAGACCATAGATCAAAGCTAGTGCTTTGATCAATGACAGTAGGTCAGAGTACTAGCTTTTATCTTTGACCTATGCAAGTAGGTCAGGGTAAAATTTTGAATTCAGTGGTGTCGCGGGATGTTGCAGTCTGTGACTGCCTTGTCTATCCTGAGATATTTTTGCACGTATCTCACGAACCGGATAAGACAGAACGACGAAATAAAAGCCATTATATTCAGGGAGGCAAGGGGATGCAAATTTGATCACAACCTTGACCTTGAAAAACTAGGTCAAGGTTACATTTTCACTTTCATAGATTTTAAGGTTCACATCTCTGAAACCTCATGACAAATAGAATGCACCAGTTACATGGTGGATCATGGGTCTTTTATTAAATGACCCTGACCTATGAAAGTAGGTCAGGGTAAAATTTTGAATTCAGGGGTGTTGCGAGATGTTGCAGTCTTTGATTGCCTTGTTTATTTATAATTATTGGAAAAGTCCTTGAACACATCAGTGAGCCCTGCTGTTAGACATGCTGCTGTTAATAATAACAGTTCATTTGTTAAGTCATGTTGAGAAGTCTAATTTTACATGAGCATGGTTAAGTTGACACACAAGAACAGATGCAAAATAAAATATACAATAACAATTGTTAATTTTGTTACAGAGATCCATCAGTGAAGAGAACATTGTGCAAAAAGTGCAGCTCATTGCTGATCCCTGGTGTGACTGCTACAGCCAGACAGCGAAGTGAGTTGGATTATCAGTGTAGAGACAGCCCAGTTCTTTGTCTTTGTGTTCCAGGCTACCTTGTGTTGTATTTGTTGAACAGATATCCATTTGAATCGCAGGACTAACTTAATTCCTTTTGTTTTTTAAGGGAAAAAAGGTAAAACACGGTTTACAGTTGTGAGCTGTCTCAGCTGTGGGCAGAGCAAGACATTACTGAATAATCCAGATTACTGTTTGTGGGTCGATCAGCCGGAGGCTCAGATGCAGCAACACAAGCCGCAAGGTGACAAACCTCAAAGCTGTAGACACCAGTTTCACACTAGGTTCACTCTAAGTTTTATGTGCTTGAGTAAGCAGTGCTCTATAACAGTGGTTTTTTAGGTCGACACCATCAGTTTTCTTACAGGCTAGGAGCATAAAACCGTTGTAAGACTACAAAGACTATTTTATATTGTAGAATAGAAAACAAATGGGAAATTCTGATTTTTTTAATCCAAAAAAGACAATATCTTTGAACAGACCAACATAATTACTTTTTTTTTTCTCAGTCACAGGTCCTCCTCCTAAGAATCAGACAAAACACGAAGAGCCTGATGGATCAGTGTCTTCGAAGTCCAGCGCTGCCTCGGGTGCAGCTAGCTAGAGGTAGATGGATTAATCAAGTTGGCCTATTATCAGCAACCACCAGCCAATTTCTGAACTTACTGACTTGAAGCAAAAATAATAGCTCATAAAATTAAACACATCTGAGTCAGTTATTTACTTATTTGATCTGTCAATTGATTTAATTCTGACTTTACCCTAATGTTCAGTAGTTTACATTTATTTAAATTCTTACTGCTACCAGTATTATTCTTATAAAGTCAAATATTATTCTTTCCATGTGTGGATATTGATCAGTAAATTTCCTCTTAGCTTTTTCTTGCTCTAAAGTGTATTTCTTTCTACAATAGGTTGGACACTACTGACAAGGCAAAACTGACAACAGTCCATTTTCACTCACTGGAAATATGAGGACATGTATTCTCTTAAAATATGCTGCTTTAATTTACATAAACCTAATTTGAAAATCAGTTTAACATTATTTAAATTCAGACTTATCTCTTCTGTATTTTATTAATCGATAGTTTGGCTTTGGGATCAGTTTTAGCGTTCATCTGATGTCAATGTGATTCTTGATGCTGCCAGCAGAGGGCGACTATGTTGCGTCCTTTACGTGGAGTTTAAATTGAGTTTTTATTTGCTGCTTCTTGTTTCTCCAAACGAAAACATGATTACTAATGATTTTATTGAAAACACCAATAAAAATATTTTGTACCTAATACATTACATTGTCTTTACAGTAATGTGACTGCAATTGAGGAAAATATCTCAAACTATTTTGTGCATCATGTTCCCTTAAAATTGATTAAAAGAAAATGAAAGTGTTTTCTTTCAGGCTTTCTTCTTCTCTCCTTTGTCTCCCTTTGGCACTTTAAAACGTGTCTTCTGAAAATAAAGTAGGTTCTTGGAAAAAAGCCTTGGAATATGCCCCATGTACAGGAGAAGAGCCAGAATCATGCCTACAGAAGACAGATATTCATTGAGTTCACTTTTTAGGGACTGACAAGTGAGGTACATGCATTCCATTCTTATCTTTTTTACCTGTGAGAGAGCCCAGCCAGTAGACCGTTGCGTACTCTTTGAAGGTGAATCCAGGGCAGTAGAAGGTGAGGCCAAAAGCCAGGGATGGGTTGATGTAAGCTGAAGTATAACCTTTGGCTGCAAAGAAAAATACGGTGATGGAGGCAGAAACAAAAGTCTATCAGTCACACTTGTGAACATACATGGCTAACAACTGAAGTAGAGACTTGTAAAGAAATTCAGGATTTATGTTTGTAGGGGGGGTTTTGTATGAATTTTCCAGCTAATTTCTGCTGGCATTATTGATTCTTTTTGGTTTCATAAATACTTCCTCCTCTTATGCCTTCTACATGTACGTCCTTGTACCATCAAATGTTTTGAATAATGCTGCATAGAATTAATGAGGAAAATATAATGTGAATAAGAAATATGAATGGGTCTAATGAGCAGTGTTTCCAAATGATGTGAGAAACTATCTGGGCATGGTACTGATTGTTTTTAATAAAATGCAAATGCTGCACAACCCAACACACAACAACAACAAATAAATACCATCCAGTCACATACAAAAGGAAAGACAAGCTGTTCTTACACACAAACACACCTTCCACCATTACAAGGATTTTATGCTTCATTGACAGAGACTATAAAACCTTATCTTGCAATATTCAAAAAAACGGGGAAATTCCACTTCAAAATGTTGTCACGTCCAACCCTTCCTAGATTCTACACTAGAGACATGTGGATAGCAGACGCTAATAACCTGCAGGCAGAGGTGTAGCAGTTTAAGCATCGAAAGAGTGGGTTTTCATATTTTGTTTTATTTGTAATTTTAAAATATTTTTTAATATTTCACAGGTGATCTCATCTCATTCTGAGAAAAGTTTTAAAAAAACGTATTTGTTATGTATGTTATGTTATTTTGAACCACTTTTACTTGCCGACAGAGGCCAGATTCACCAAAACTTACCTGAAAAAGACAGAAACGTGAGGAGAACTGCGATCAGTGGCACCCGGATGAAGGCAGATCTGCGTTGTAGGTTTAGATTGATTAGATGAAAGATGAGTGCACAAACACATTCTGTGAGAAAACCCTGAAGCAAAGAGACCATCAGGGTTGTGCTGCATTCTCTTGTCATCAGGTTTTTGATCATGTGCATGTCTGTCAGCTCCAAACTCCAGTAGTGTATGGCTGCAAGCCGGGCAACTTGGGCTCCAAGAAACTGGGCTGCTAAAGCTAGGAGAGTGGGCACGGTGGTGGCTTCAAGCTGCAGGAACTTCAGCACAATCAAGTTGGGATTCCCTGATGCTTTACCGCAGATCACGCCATGTGTTAGCAGCACTACAAACAGAATGGTTACAGTCACATCAGCTCCCAGGCCACCAGCCCACTCACCCACCTCCACAATTGTCTGCACCTCCAGCCAACATGCCACCAGCATGAAAGAGGATGCAAACTCCATAATGAAGCCTGACCACGGCCATTTTCTGAGGAATGTTCGAACTAAAGCTGCAAAGATCACAATAGACAGGAAGTATCCGAGAGACGCATTCAGTCCAGACATGGCTCAGATCAGGTTTCCCCTGCCTATTCTTTTACAAAAGAAATGAATTGGGGGCTTGAGGGAACAGCTCCTCTATCTGTATGTCAACGTGGCACATGCAGAGACACAATGCTTATCAGAGACACGTCATGTTTGTATCCCACAACCACCTGCCAAAACACACACGCGCCTGTGCAAGGTCAGGTCAGGAAGCCTTCATTCAGCGGTCACGTATAATTAGATATTTTATCTATAAAATATAAACATGGATAGCATTTCAGAAAATGTGTTCTTAGAACTAAATAGAACTACATAAAAATCCAAATCAAACCTCCCATACTGCATTTGAATATTTGGGGAATGTAACTCCACTTTGATGATTAAGACTGTGCTATGTGTTTCTATCTTCGATAATGTCATGGTACAACTTTGATTAATCAGACTTGCTGACTGATGTCTCTGTTGCACATAATGTTCTGTAAATCAAGATAAATCAATTTGGGTCATTGCTATGGCTCTTTGAGGATTAATAATTGGATTACCTTCTCCTGATTCCAATATTGAATCTTTGCTGTACTTTAGTTAACATTTTAATTCATTGTGTCATTTTAAATCAGTTAGATATGTCTTTATTGCCAAGAAAGTTTCCACCTAAAATATTCCCATGTAGCCTCCTCTTGAGGAAGAGAAGCCAGAAAAAAAAATCTGTGTCCAACAGGGCTGTAAAAGTACTACAAATAAATAAATAAAATTCCTTGGTTTCTTCAGTAAGAAAGGCTTTGAGAATTCAGTTTCATCTGGCAATTACATTATGATACAGAATATTTGCAATGGTTTTGGAATTTTGTTACCAAAAAAGAAAGAAACAAAAGAAACAAAATTGTGTTATAAATAGATGTAATGATAAATAAGAGTTTGACATAAAATATAAAATAAAGTGAAACGTAGTCCAGTATTAGTATGGAATAAACAATATAAATTCAGTAAGAATAGAATAATTTTAGACCAGTAAATTATGAATTATTAACGTGTAACTTCCTCAACACGTGTAAACAAAGGAATAGAATTCATCTAAATTAGTTTTTCGGAAAGTGAAATGTCGCAACTCATTGACGAATACGCCTCTAGCTTCTGATTGGATAATATAGCTCACGTGTTGTTTAAAAACCAGGAAGTACTGGTGTCGCGGATGACAGTCACAGGAACTGGTTATAAAAGATTCCCATCTCATTTTGAGCTCATTACTGCCCAGTAGGTGTTTGAATTCGTTGCGTAAACGTTTATTTTATTTGGCTAGCGTAGCGAAGGGTGAACTGCAGTTTGACGTTGACTCCGAACAATGATGCACTGTACTCATTTTTGGCGGAAGTTGTGAAACGTCGCCATCCCGGGATTGCGCGCGCGCCTGTGTGAGCGCGTGTGTTTTTGAGTAACGACGGAGGAGCCAGAGGAGCGATGGCAGGACACCCGACACACGGACAGGAGTGAGAGCTTGGGCGGCATGGCGGATAAACCTGTCACGGTGTTCGAGAAGCTGTTCGCCGCTGGATTTTACGGACTGAGCTCGTTTTTAATCGTCGTGGTCAACAAAAGTGTCCTTACGAACTACAGGTAACGACTGCCATCAAACATATACATCATGTAGGCTGTAAAGCTACCATGTTAGCTACATTGCACCTGGAATTATTGTTGGTTAGAAAGCGAAGTGAACACGTTGGCACTTATTACTTTACCTTGGTGCCAATGACAACTTTTGGCTAGCGTCTTGAAGTAACCTTAGCATCTCTGGAGGCTGTGTTATGAGCGTAGCTGCGTTGTGTCAGCCTATAAAATCCGCTGTTCTGTGGTTCTAATGGAGACATCGTTGTTCCAGGTTTCCCTCATCAATATGCGTCGGAATTGGTCAAGTAAGTAAAATTCTTGGTATTACAGAACCTGAATGGTATCAGCGTCTTGGTTATTTATCTACTGCCTCTGTAAACAGATGTTGGCCACTGTGGTCGTGCTGTGGGTGGGCAAGGCTATGAGGGTGATCAGCTTCCCAGATTATGCTGAGAACATACCTGTCAAGGTGAGACCACCTCCTCATCCATCCTAAAATAATCACCATTATATATATTTTTCTCATTTATTTATTTTTACCTGGGTATACAGACGTTTCCTCTACCTCTCCTTTACGTGGGAAATCAGATCACAGGTCTGTTTGGAACCAAAAGGCTGAAGTAAGTCCTCATCTGTGAAGTATCCAGACTGGTTCTGTGCCATGATGAGATCACTGGGAATGGCTGTTGATGGTTTGCCAAGTTTAAGCAATTTTTTTCCTCTTTTACAGTTTGCCCATGTTTACTGTTCTCAGGAGGTTCTCCATTTTATTCACAATGCTGGCTGAGGGACTTCTGCTTAAGTAAGATTACAGAAGAAAAAACCTGTTTATCTCTCCTATCTACTGGTTCTTTCACTCAGTGAGACACCCAGCTGTTCATTTCATACTATGTTGGTGGCTTTAATTACCAACTGAAAGCAATCACATTCCTTTTCATTGTTTTACCATTGTAATGGTCTTTAACCTTTGGCAGAAAGAAATTCTCCACACCGGTCCAGCTGACAGTACTTACCATGATCTTTGGGGCCTTTATAGCTGCGAGGTAAGTTCTGTTATGTCCAGGTGTTACATCTGTTGCCAAACTAGAATTACCTTCACTACAAAGGGCCATTCAGTCCTGAAATATGTCCTCACTTAAGTTATATTGTCCTGAAGATCATTGGACACCCAGCTGACAAACAACACTGAATCTCTCCCTTAACACTTTTTCTTTTATTTCATTTGTATTCATAGTGCTGACTTGGCTTTTGACTTGCAAGGCTACATGTTTATTTTCTTCAACAACGTGCTGACTGCAGCCAATGGAGCCTATGTGAAACAAAAATTAGATGCAAAGGTATGTGGTCGCATACCCAATGAATAGCAGCCATTGTTGGTTGAATCTGTTCTTACCGGTGTTGAATTTAGAGAACCCAAACTGTCTGTCCTCAAGGAACTTGCTGTACAAAAGTGCCATAAGTTCTTTTAAATTCCCACAAAGTTGCTGAGACTATCATGGTTAAAATCTATGTTTTCTTGTATATTTTCAGCAACAATGTTATTTGCTGTTGAGTCAGAAATATCGTTGGGCTAGTTTTTAGTCCACTTCAGCCAACTGCTTAGTTCTCACATTACAGCAGCGTCAGAACTGGATCCAGATTTAGTCTGTGATGTCAGCGGTAGTTGCTAACATTCGGCCAGAAAGGTGTGTCAGTGAAATCGAAATGCTGAAAAAGGTGCGGCCACGTCAAGAAAGAATCAAAAAAATGAAAAGAAAATGTCATTTCTATGTAGATGAATGAGGTACAGAGAGACAGACTGACTAGCCATCTGTTTTTAATGTTCCTGATGTGACCTGTCCGTCTTGTTCTCGTTTCTCTCGCAGGAGCTAGGGAAGTATGGATTGTTGTATTATAATGCTTTATTTATGATCATTCCCACTCTACTGCTGGCTCACATGACTGGAGACATGCAGAAGGTAAACAGTTTTTCAATCACACTTTTGAACGTCTTTATCCATGGAAGATTTAGTTCATTTGATTTGTTTAATGTGTTTGGTTAAACCATTAAATCTTTGCATGTGAAGTGAGTTCATGGTTCTGGTCAGAAGTTGATCCTGAATCGTGAACTGATGTGAGTGCATGTATGAGTAGTCACGGGTGTGTGTGTGTATGTATGAGCTGCCTGTTTATGGGTGAGTGCTGGTGGTGTTGCCAGCTGTGGACCAGCAGCCAGAAGAGCACAAGGCAGCTATTATACAACTGCTAGAGTTATTACAGCAGCACCACTAACCATTCGAAACTGAACAGCCTCAGTAGAAATGCACACTACTTGTTTAAGTTTGAGAACTCAGTGTTGAATTAATTTTAGTTTTGGCTTTGCTATCATATTTTTTAAATTTACCTAACATCTTAATAGTGCCTGGGTTATCTTTGCACCCTGTCTTCCAGCCTAGGCATGACAACAAGTACTGACTTAATATTCAATTAATTTTTAATACATAACTTAATTCCTATCAAACTTTAATGCTGTGTTTATGTATGATTTATGTGTTTCATTAATAGAGGTCTGATGTGCTTCTTTCCCTCAGGCAGTGGAATATGATGGTTGGTCAGATGTGTTTTTCATCTGCCAGTTCTTCACCTCGTGTATCATGGGGTAATAACTCATTCCAAAGCTCATGTGTGGCGTACATGTACAAGCAGGCACAATTGTTTCAGTCCAGCATCACTTCACTTTCTAATCTCACAACTATCCTTCGTCTATCGTATGAAGTCGAGATTTTGTGCATAAATGAATATTGAGCAAGTTACACTTGAGGAATAACATGAAATTCTGTTTTTCAGGTTTGTTCTAATGTATTCCACTGTGCTGTGTACACAACACAACTCTGCATTAACAACTACCATTGTGGGCTGCATCAAGGTAAGCTGCAGACTTATGTGAAGTAAGACTATTGAACAAAAAAACAAATCTAAACTAATCGGTCAATATTTTCACCGTTTTTCAGAATGTCCTGGTGACATACGTTGGGATGGTGTTCAGTGGAGACTACATTTTCTCTTGGACTAACTTCATTGGTTTGAATATCAGGTAGGAAAAAATCTCGGTGACGTTTTGTTCATCTCGGTGACGTTTTGTTTATCACCCGTTGAAAAAATTCTCCAACAAATCTTTGCTTCATTATGACATTTCAGCTCATACAATCCACATCATATGATCACCCAGCAGTGAGAGTTGGTTCCTTATGAATCTGATAATGGCATTAGCCTATTTTAATGGTTCACACCAGTGTCATGCCTCTGTTGGTATGTCAGGCCACCCTTTTAGTCTGGACTCAAACATCTCCCCCACTATTACATGGATTGCTCTGAAATTTTGTACTAACATTTTATCTTTTGTCAGTGTTTTCACCCATCGTGAAAAAAAGTATCCAATTATCCATCCATCCAACCATTGTCTTCCGCTTATCCGGGGTTGGGTAGCGGGGGCAGCAGCTTAAGCAGGGAAGCCCAGACTTACCTCTCCCTAGCCACTTCGTCCAGCTCCTCCGGGAGAATCCCAAGGCGTTCCCAGGCCAGCCGGGAGACATAGTCTCTCCAGCGTGTCCTGGGTCGTCCACGGGGCCTCCTCCCGGTAGGACGTGCCCGGAACACCTCACCAGGGAGGCGTCCAGGAGGCATCCTGACCAGATGCCCGAGCCACCTCACCTGGCTCCTCTCGATGCGGAGGAGCAGCGGCTCGACTCTGAGTCCCTCCCTGATGGCCGAACTCCTCACCCTATCTCTAAGGGAGAGCCCGGACACCCTGCGGAGGAAACTCATTTCGGCCGCTTGTATCCGGGATCTCGTTCTTTCGGTCATGACCCATAGCTCGTGACCATAGGTGAGGGCAGGAACGTAGATCGACCGGTAAATCGAGAGCTTTGCCTTTTGGCTCAGCTCCTTCTTCACCACGACAGACTGATACTTAGTCCGCATCACTGCAGACGCTGCACCGATCCGCCTGTCGATCTCCCGTTCCATTGTACCCTCACTAGTGAACGAGACCCCGAGATACTTGAACTATTCCACTTGGGGCAGGATCTCATCCCCAACCTGGAGAGGGCACTTCACCCTTTTCCGACTGAGGACTAGGTCTCAGATTTGGAGGTGCTGATTCTCATCCCAACCGCTTCACACTCAGCTGCGAACCGCTCCAGTGAGAGTTGGAGATCACGGCTTGATGAAGCCAACATCATCTGCAAAAAGCAGAGACACAATACTGAGGCCACCAAACCGGACACCCTCAACGCCTTGGCTGCGCCTAGAAATTCTGTCCATAAAAGTTATGAACAGAATTGGTGACAAAGGGCAGCCTTGGCGGAGTCCAACCCTCACTGGAAACAAATCCGACTTACTGCCGGCAAGGCGGACCAAACTCTGACATCGGTCGTACAGGGACCGAACAGCCCTTATCAAGGGGTTCGGTACCCCATACTCCCGAAGCACCCCCCACAGAACCTCCCCGAGGAACACTGTCGAACGCCTTCTCCAAGTCCACAAAACACATGTAGACTGGTTGGGCCAACTCCCATGCCCCCTCAAGGACCCTGCGGAGGGTGTAGAGCTGGTCCACTGTTCCACGGCCAGGAAGAAAACCACACTGCTTCTCCTGAATCAGAGATTCGACTTCCCGACGGACCCTCCTCTCTAGAACCTCTGAATAGACCTTGCCAGGGAGTGTGATCCCCCTGTAGTTGGAGCACACCCTCCAGTCCCCCTTCTTAAAAAGGGGGACCACCACCCCAGAGGCACTGTCCCCGATGTCCACGCGATGTTGCAGAGGCGTGTCAACCAGGACAGCCCCACAACAGCCAGAGCCTTTAGGAACTCCGGGCGGATCTCATCCACCCTCGGGGCCCTGCCACCGAGGAGCTTTTTAACTACCTCGGTGACCTCAACCCCAGAGATAGGAGAGCCCGCCTCAGAGAACCCAGACTCTGCTTCCTCATGGGAAGGTGTGTCTGCGGGATTGAGGAGGTCTTCCCCACCGAGTCACAACGTCCCGAGTTGAGGTCAGCAGTTCCCCATCCCCACTATATACAGTGTGGATGCTGCACTGCTTCCCCCTCCTGAGACGCCTGATGGTGGACCAGAATTTCTTTGAAGCCATCTGGAAGTCGTCCTCCAAGGCCTCACCGAACTCCTCCCACGCCCGAGTTTTTGCCTCAGCAACCACCAAAGCTGCATTCTGCTTGGTCAGCCAGTACCTATCAGCTGCCTCAGGAGTCCCACAGGCCAAAAAGGCCTGATAGGACTCCTTCTTCAGCTTGATGGCATCCCTTACCGCTGATGTCCACCAACGGGTTCTGGGGTTGCCGCCACGACAGGCATCGACCACCTTATGGCCGCAGCTGCGGTCGGCCGCCTCGACAATGGAGGCGCGAAACATGGTCCACTCAGACTCAATGTCCCCCGCCTCCCTCGGAACGTGGGTGAAGTTCTGCCTGAGGTGGGAGTTGACAGGGGAGTCCGCCAGGCGTTCCCAGCAGACCCTCACAATATGTTTGGGTCTGCCAGGTCAGACCGGCATCGGAGCCACCATCGAAGCCAACACACCACCAGGAGGTGATCGGTTGACAGCTCCGCCCCTCTCTTCACCCGAGTGTCGAAGACATGCGGCTGCAAATCCGATGACACGACCACAAAGTCGATCATCGAACTGCGGCCTAGGGTGTCCTGGTGCCAAGTGCACATATGGACACCCTTATGTCTGAACATGGTGTTCGTTATGGACAGTCCGTGACGAGCACTGAAGTCCAATAACTGAACACCACTTGGGTTCTGATCGGGGGGGGCGTTCCTCCCAATCACGCCCTTCCAGGTCTCACTGTCATTGAGCATTGACGTGAGCATTGAAGTCCCCCAGCAGAATGATGGAGTCCCCAGTGGGAGCACTCTCCAGCACCCCCTCCAAGGACTCCAAAAAGGCTGGGTACTCTGAACTGCTGTTTGGTGCATAAGCACAAACAACAGTCAGGACCCGTCCCCCCACCCGAAGGCGGAGGGAGGCTACCCTCTCGTCCACCGGGGTGAACCCCAATGTACAGGCGCCAAGCCGGGGGGCTATAAGTATACCCACACCTGCTCGGCGTCTCTCACCATGGACAACTCCAGAGTGGAAGAGAGTCCAACCCCTCTCGAGAGGACCAGTACCAGAGCCCAAGCTGTGTGTGGAGGTGAGCCCGACTATATCTAGTCGGAACTTCTCGACCTCACACACCAGCTAAGGCTCCTTCCCTGCCAGAGAGGTGACATTCCACGTCCCAAGAGCCAGCTTCTGTAGCCGGGGATTGGATCGCCAAGGTCCCTGCCTTCGGCGACCGCCCAGCTCACAATGCACCCGACCCCTATGGCCCCTCCCACAGGTGGTGAGCCCATGGGAAGAGGGACCCACGTTGCCCTTTCGGGTTGCGCCCGACCGGGCCCCATGGGTGCAGGCCCGGTCGCCAGGCGCTTGCCTTCGAGCCCCACCTCCAGGCCTGGCTCCAGAGGGGGGCCCCGGTGACCCGGGGCCGTGCAAGGGAAAACGTGTTCCATTGTTTGTAATCATCATTTAGGGTCTTTGAGCAGTCCTTTGTCTGGTCCCTCACCTAGGACCTGTTTGCCATGGGTTACCCTACCAGGGGCAGAAAGCCCCAGACAACTTATCCCCTAGGATCATTGGGACACACAAACCCCTCCACCACGATTAGGTAACGACTCAAGGAAGGGATTATCCAATTATGAATGAGTATAATTCTGATATTCATGTTACCAGATGAGTCCCCCAGGACTTTTCCTCTCACACTACTAGCAGTTTGATATTCATGGTTTTATGTGTGAAACATTTCCACCCTCTGGTGAATTCTTACATAATTCAGGACATGCATGTCTTTCTCACTGTGATTTTTATTAACTTTGCTGACCCCTGACTTTTCAACTAGATGCATAACAATTTAGATGTATACAATAATTTATGATCAAATTCACACAAAAATTACATTAATGAAAGTTCTTAGTAAAACAGATAATAAAGTTATGTAGATCTCATTACATAAATGTTTGGTGAAGTCTTGTAGATATTGTCATATCTCAAATGTGGTATGATTTATATGTCAAGCATGACAAGAGGCTTCACACTTTAATGCTTCACTTGGTTCTAAACCAATCAAAGCTGTGCCTCAGTGGTGCTAAGCTTACTCTGGGGAACAAACTGTATGTTTTAAAGAATGCCCAGTGTAGACCATCTATTCCAGATGGCATCTATCCCTGTTGGCATTTAGCTGGAAAGAGCCTGTGACCTGCTACGGCGGATACAGCGGCGGTACATGAATGAATGTGAATGAGTTCTGATTCACGGATGGACACAGAAGTTAATCTGAAGAGTCATTGACACTCAGGAAGTTAGGGGCAGGATTTATGTACGCCTGCTGGCTCTTGTTGGGTAATAAGAAGTACTGTATGACCGGTGATGTGTTGCAACATGATACTGAAATCTTTTTTCCTCCAACATGTTCAAACACGTGACACTTACTGCCATCCTGCCGTCTAATTGAACATTTAGATCAGGGGTGTCGACCTTATTTTCACTGAGGGCCACATCAGCATCATGGCTGTCCTCAAAGGCAGATGTAACTTATAAATTTAACTAAATGTACTCAGTTTAACTCAGTGTAAAGTGAATGTAACTACTCCTTAATGTTAAATAACCCTGAATTTATTACTTATTCAAGTTATTCAACTCCATCAATCAAAACATCAAAACATTTTTGTCATTGTTAAATTGGGTTTAAGTACTGCATTGTGGGAAATGTAGTATCTGGTCAGAGCATATGTTAGACCTATTGATTTTTAGACATTCTGACCTTTTTATTTTACATAAAATGATGTGGCGGGCCACATTTGGCCCGCGGGCCTTGAGTTTGACAAATGCAGTTAGCTTAACACACAAACAAATATGGTATATGTCTAATCATAGTCTCTCAAACTACACACGTTAGTTACCCATAATAAATAGTTGTGCCTTTTAATATTTAAATTGTCTGCAGATATTATTTCTTTAAGTTATAGATTACTGTAAGGTGACCCTGAAGGTTGGTTGTCTCCTCACAGCATATGTCCAAAACAAGTCTCAGCTCAAAAGAAATACAACACATATCATATACCGGTGCCGCTGCTGGACAATTTTATAGTGATATGTCTTCTCCAGAGGACTCTTGTGACTAATTTGATGTTCCTGGGCAGATGTGAAGTGTCTTCATAAGTAACATGGTTGCTGTTCTTGTGCTTGCAGTATTGCAGGAAGCCTTGTGTATTCCTACATCACTCTCACAGAGGAGCAGACAAGCATAGTAAACGAAAACACCAAGCTGGACATCAGAGGCAAGGTGGTTGTATGACAAAGACACTGGACTTGATTATTTTTATGCTGATTGAGAGGAATACTCTATTTTTACATTATTTAATTTATGGAGTATTTTTGCAGAGACATCACCATGACTCTTGCTACTGCCATGGTTTCAAACCCCACTGTTGGGATTGTGGGTGGATTTTTAGGTGGCTTTTTATATATTTCTATTTTGATTCTCCTCATATTAACATCAATAAGGGAAACATGGAACCAGTATTATTTATATTACACATTTTTATGAAATTTGTAGAAAAAGAACATTAAAAGTTAAATATTGTGGTGCCATGTTTCCTGGACCCAGGATGCTTTATGGCTGTGTGTACTGAGAATATTAATAACTGTTTTAAGACATAATCCCTATTGTTTCATTGCTTCTTGTGGTTTGTTGTTTACAAGAAATGTAACCTTAGAAGTACAGTGAGCTGCTCTCAAGTCTCATTACCCACAGTGTCAGCTGTTGCTTTTCACTCATGCGTACTCTTTGTAACAAGAACGTCGTGAATCACAGTTAATGAACTGACAAAACCTGAAGAACCAGATGCACAAGCAGAGGCTCAGGGATTGTGGTTTTAAATAGTTTTGCTGCCTCCGTTTGGGATCAAATAGTGTCACCGTTTACATCTTGCTTTGTTACAATTACACGAAGGTTGCCATCTTATCAAAGTTGTTACTGGCTCTCTACGGAGAGTTAACAATTGGTACTTGTGGATATTATTTTGCAAAGGGATCCGTTTGTTTTTCTTGAAATGATTTCGCACTTTTAACTGAAGTAGTCCCTTCAAAAGAAAAGGTGAAACTGAATCACCTTTCCTCCTGTTACAGCTGTTGAAATTATGGTACTGTAGTTGTACTTGATGTATGATTGACTTTATGTATCAAAGGAAAAAGATTTTCTAAACTTTTTAAGTTGTTTTTTTTTTACATTTTATACACCTGATTTTATATTTATTACTTTTTAGAATAACATTTATTTTGTAGGTGGACTAGTTTGTGCATTGTTGATCCTGATGAACAAAAAATCTTGACCATGAAGTTATAGCAATGACCTACATGTTCAAAACTAAACTGACAATCTTTGGGATTTTGGTGTTCATGTTACAGATTGAGCCGATTTAACATGTCAGATTTATAGGTCAAAATGTGCGGCTCACCATCCAAACAGAATGTCATTCTCCTGTAATTTCTGAGTCTTATTGAAATTAATGGTGGGTTAAAAAATTTTAATGTCTGATCTTGATAATTCATTCTTATTCTGTATCTGAGGCTGTTGTGCTTGCAGCTGATAATAAACTACAGTAAAACAATGGTTCACCTTCCTGTCATCTTGTCACAGGATTGAATTTATTTCTCGTCTGGTTCATCAGGTGCTCAACAGGGTCGGTCATTTTCATCAACACTAGGAGACACCAAAGTCAACCACACACATTTTAACTTTTAGGGCAATTTATCAAGAAAGTAGATTGTGAGTTCCTGACATCACACTAACACTGACTAATAGGCTTCAAATGCTCACCTACTTATTCAAAAGACTTCAACAACAGTAGTTGTGCTAGAAAAACAAATTCAAGTTCATGAAGCAAATGACTAAGGGACAATATTTAATACAAAAACAGATTACACAAATGAAAACAAGTTAACATAAACCCACTACCATACACAGCTGATGACCTCTGGTGTTGTGGGTCTTGGGTGACATGGATTCATTATTACAGAATCCAAACTGACAGTTATGGCCCATAAACTTAAAAACATTACATTCAAATATTTACAAAGGAACATTTAAACTACAGACTGTGGACAAAACAAAACATTCAAATTTCATAGTAATTTAAACAGGCCAAGCTTAACAGGTGTCAGTAATATTCCATTGCATTTGCTTGTAATAGCTTTAAAATTAACATTTCATTCACGATAATAAAAACCCTAAAAAAAACAAGGGTTTTAGAAGCTCAGGCTGGGCTCAAAGATGAAACTGTTGAATCCAGAGATGCCATTCAGCTTTTCACATAGAGAAAAACACAGTCGGATGGACTTATGTTCCTGCAAAGAATAGCAAGACGGCAAGAACTCTGATCCCCGTCTCGCCCACAGATACTCACTGGAAACAGAATATCCCTCAAGTCTTCCTCAGAGACAGAGACACCCATGAGGATTCAATCTCAAGTCCAACAGCAAATATGCATCATCTGCATCACTGCCCATTGATAGAGAAGTACACCGAACACATAAACATTCAAGTCTGAGAGAACATCCCTGGAGAAAGCATGGTTTGGAAGGGATGGGGAAGCAGTATTATATATGTATTATGTTTATTGAATCAGCCAAACAAGAAAAGCGGGTCTGAGTAGAATTAAGGGAGTGCCTTACAGAGGCGTGTCTTACTGTTGCATCACTTGAAGAAAGTGCAGTGTGTTGTGTTTCCTTTTGTTATAAACAGTCTTCATATATCGAGTTCCAACAATGTACCATGGTTACGTTGTAAGACGACATGAAGGGCCTCAGCCACATTAATGCGGGAATCATCACCACACAATCATTTGGTTGAGAAATACCGCAGTTACTCAGACTGTGTCAGAAACTACTAAGGCACAGAGGCTGTATCCTTTCATTACCGCCTGATTATGAATATCAATAAATCACATCAGTTAATGGTTTGGTAGAAAAAATGAGAGGAGGTGATATAATTTTAAAAGGCTAGCTGTTGATTGTCTTACATTTTAAAGTGAGATGATGTTCTCAGCCACGTAACATAGACTGTAGAAGTTGCAACCAATGCAGCAGAGGTTACAGAAGGAGGACATCAGTCTGTACAGCCACAGACGGCCACTGAGATGTTTGTATTTCACATCAGTCTCGCACAGCTTGGCATATGCTTCGCGGTTTGATGACAAGCCTATGTCCTGACCCAGTCCACAAGCCTGCTCAATAAGGTGCATGTCTGCCATGATCTCTGAAGTTATCTGGCCAAACCATTGAGCATTTATAGCCGCAACTGTCACTGACACAAAGAAGATGAAGATCTGGTGGGGAGAGGAGAGGCACAGATTAAAGAAATATTCTGAAATGGATTTTACTGTGTAAGGATCAGGTTCAACCTACACACCTGAAAAGCTTCCCTGTCATCCAGAAGGTTGCTGGGATGATACACAGCATAGATGGTAAGGTTAAAGAAAGCACAAGCTGAACCCAGGTGGAGGTAGAATGGCACAAGACGACTCTGGATGAACCCATATGTGTGTCTGTTCAGATTGCTGTCCATCACAAAGCCTGTGTAATAATCACCCATTAGCACTGCAGGTGACATCATGCTCGGCTGCTGATGTTGAGGACAGCGATAATTACATGTTGGGTATTCTGATTAGTGTATTTGCCTTCCTCTACGATGACAGCCACAGACATAACAAAATAGTTGATACCTGTATCTAACTCTGCTTAACGGTTCAAAATAAGCTGCTCAAATACAACCACAATAGTATGCCACAGTAGCAATATGACAAAGCATTAGGGACTGAATTAAAATAACAAATTTGTCTAGCATGTAAACACAGATATGACTGGCAAAGGCCTGCAAACAACCCTTCGGTACACCTTGTATACCCTGTATAAACTGAGCAACAACAAGAAAGTATAGTTGGAACAGAGCATTAACATGATTGGAGATAACTAAAACACAAAAGCATTCTGGGTGATCTAATGTTTTTGAGTACACACTGTGATCTTGAATGCGCAGTGAAAATTCCAAAACCCTTCAGTGGTACTAACTTGAAATGAAGGTGACCCAAATCTGCATTCCCCAGTAGGTGGACAGCAGCAGCAGATGCAGCAGCTTGACTGTGAACGTGGGCTCCTGGTCGGCGGACATACTTCCCGGGTCTCCAGTCCAGACTGGGTCAAACAGGAGATTCCAGTCGTTGGGTTTGAGTTGACTGACACGTCCTTCACGCTCCTCCCAAAAAGTCTCTGTAAGCACAGGGAAAGTTTCAGTTTGGTCAACATGAAGTTAGAATCACGGCAGAGCAAAGTCCAGAGATTGTGCACATGCATGCAAAACCACACCTCCAGATAAGAGCGACACGTTTCGTACCAGTACAGCCGGCTAACCCAGCGCACCGGTGAGAAGATGCCAGCAGCGGGCTGGGGTTACACTCCTGTTAACGCTTCGGATCCACTTTGCAGACAGCGGGTTATAAACTTCCGCATTGCTGTCAAGGAAACGGAGCTGTCGTTCGGACCCGAACCAGAACGGACACTCCTTCCCGGCCGGTGTGAAAGTAAAACTACGGCTGTGCAAATTCCACGACTCAGCTCACTAAAACTGTGCTGGTTTGAGTAGAAAGATCAAACCCAGCGAGCTACAAACAACCATCACGCCGCAGTGAAGCTAAGGGGGGCGGGAACGAGCGTTCAAAGTCACCTCAGAAACGGAACCGGTCCTCAACGAGTTCATTAAACAGACGCTGAGTTGTTATTAAAGCTGCTTTAAACCGGAGGCACAACTCAGTGCTTCTTTTTTTAAGGTTAAAATGTCTGCCCACCTCTGCTTTGACGCCTTGTCCCCGGCCGTGACAGTTAGCGACCTGTTACGCCGCTACGCCGCTAGCATGACTGAACCAGCAGCGGCGGCCCGGGGGCGTGGCTGTCCCAGAGGCTCGCGCCTGAAGCCACGCCCACCGCGTCACAGCGGCGCGTCTCCGCGACAAATTCAAAAACACCCGTTTAGTTAATCCATCCATCCATCCATCTTCCACCGCTTATCCGGAATCGGGTCGCGGGGGCAGCAGCTTCAACAGGGAGCCCCAAACGTCCCTTTCCCGGGTCACATCCACCAGCTCTGACTGGGGGATCCCAAGGCGTTCCCAGGCCAGTGTTGAGATATAATCCCTCCACCTGGTCCTGGGTCTGCCCCGAGGTCTCCTCCCAGCTGGACGTGCCAGAAACACCTCCCTAGGGAGGCGTCCCAGAGGCATCCGCACCAGATGCCCAAACCACCTCAACTGACTCCTTTCCACGCGAAGGAGCAGCGGCTCTACTCTGAGCCCCTCGCGAACAGCAGTGTTTCTCACCTTATCTCTAAGGGAGACACCAGCTATCTGCCTGAGAAAGACCATTTCAGCCGCTTGTATCCGCGATCTCGTTCTTTCGGTCATGACCCATCGCTCATGACCATAGGTGAGGGTAGGAACGAAGACTGAACGGTAGATGGAGAGCTTTGCCTCTCGGCTTAGCTCCCTCTTTGTGACAACAGTGCGGTAAAGCGACTGCAATACCGCTCCTGCTGCCCCAATTCTCCGTCCAATCTCACGCTCCATTGTTCCCTCACTCGTGAACAGGACCCCAAGATACTTAAACTCCTTCACTTGTGGAAGGACCTCATTCCCCACTCGGAGAAGGCAGTCCACCGGTTTCCTGCTGAGGACCATGGCCTCAGATTTGGAGGTGCTAATCCTCATCCCCGCCGCTTCACACTCGGCTGCAAACCGGACCAGTGAGCGCTGCAGGTCACAGGCTGATGACGCAAACAGGACCACATCATCTGCAAAAAGCAGTGATGCAATCCTCAGGCCACCAAACTGTAAAGCCTCCTCACCACGACTACGCCTCGATATACTGTCCATGAAAATCACAAACAGAATTGGTGATAAAGCGCAGCCCTGGCGAAGGCCAACAGCTACTCAGAACAAGTCCGACTTACTGCCGAGAACCCGAACGCAGCTCTCACTTTGGGCGTACAGGGATTGGATGGCCCTGAGAAGAGGCCCCCTCACTCCATACTCCCGCAGTATTTCCCACAGTATATCCCTGGGGACACGATCATATGCCTTCTCCAAGTCCACAAAACACATGTAGACTGGATGGGCATACTCCCAAGCCCCCTCTAGGATCCCTGTGAGAGTAAAAAGCTGGTCCGTTGTTCCACGACCAGGACGGAACCCACATTGTTCCTCCTCAATCTGAGGCTCGACAATCGGCCGGACCCTCCTTTCCAGCACCTTGGAGTAAACTTTCCCAGGGAGGCTGAGGAGTGTGATGCCCCTGTAATTGGCACACACCCTCTGGTCCCCCTTTTTAAAAAGAGGAACCACCACCCCAGTCTGCCACTCTTTCGGCACTGTCCCAGATTTCCACGCAATGTTAAAGAGGCATGTCATCCACGACAGCCCCTCAACACCCAGAGCCTTCAGCATTTCCGGGCGAATCTCATCAATACCCGGGGCTTTGCCACCGTGCAGTTGTTTAACTACCTCGGTGACTTCGCCCCGAGAGATTGACTCTGATCCCCCATCATCCTCCAGCTCTGCCTCTGCAACAGAGGACGGGTCAGTTGGGGTAGTTGGATTCAGGAGTTCCTCAAAGTGTTCCTTCCACCGACCGACAACCTCCTCAGTCGAGGTCAACAGTGTCCCATCTTTGCTGTATACAGCTTGGATGGTTCCCCGTTTCCCCCTCCTGAGGTGTCGGACAGTCCTCCAGAACAACTTTGGTGCCGTCCGATAGTCCTTCTCCATGGCCTCTCCGAACTCCTCCCACACCCTCTGTTTTGCCTCCATCACAGCCGAGGCTGCAGTCCTTTTGGCCTGTCGGTACCCTGCAACTGCTTCAGGAGTCCCCAGGGACAACATGCCCCTGAAGGCCTCCTTCTTTAGTCGGACGGCTTCCCTGACCACCGGGGTCCACCACGGTGTTCGAGGGTTACCGCCCCTTGAGGCACCCAAGACCTTGAGACCACAGCTCTCAGCTGCAGCTTCAGCAATGGAAGCTTTGAACATCGACCATTCAGGTTCAATGTCCCCAGCCTCCACAGGGATGCACGAGAAGCTCCTTCGGAGGTGTGAATTGAAGGCCTCACGGACAGAGTCCTCCTCCAGACGTTCCCAGTTCACCCGCACTACTCGTTTGGGCTTACCAGGTCTATCCAAAGGTTTCCTCCGCCAACGGACCCAACTCACCACCAGGTGGTGATCAGTTGACAGCTCTGCCCCTCTCTTCACCCGAGTGTCCAAAACACACGGTCGAAGATCAGATGATACGATCACAAGATCAATCATTGACTTTCGACCCAGGGTGCTCTGGTACCAGGTACACTTGTGAGCATCCTTGTGTTCGAACATGGTGTTAGTTATGAACAATCCGTGACTAGCACAGAAGTCCAACAACATAACACCGCTCGGGTTCAGATCAGGGAGGCCATTCCTCCCAATCACGCCCCTCCAAGTGTCTCCATCATTGCCGACGTGTGCGTTGAAGTCCCCCAGGAGAACAATGGAGTCCCCTGCAGGGATCCCTTCAAGGACCCCATTTAGGGACCCCAAGAAGGCCGAATACTCTGAACCGATATTTGGTGCATATGCACAAACAACAGTCAGTTTTCCCCTCCACAGCCTTAAGGCGTAGGGAAGCGACCCTCTCATCCACCGGGGTAAACTCCAACACAGCGGCGCTCAGCCGGGGGCTTGTGAGTATCCCCACACCCGCCCTGCGCCTCACGCCTGACGCAACTCCGGAGTAAAACAAGGTCCAACCCCTATCCAGGAGTTTGGATCCAGAACCGAGGCTATGCGTGGAGGTAAGCCCCACCAGATCCAACTGGTAGCGCTTCACCTCCAACACAAGTTCCGGCTCCTTCCCCGCCAGTGAGGTGACATTCCACGTCCCCAAAGCCAACTTCTGCCGCCCGGGTCTGGTCCGTCGTGACCCCCTGTCGTCACTGCCACCCATATGACAGCGCACCCGACCCCATCGGTTTGCCCTGCGGGTGGTGGGTCCACAGGGGTGGGAAGAATCCACGTTGCCTTTTCGGGCTAAGCCCGGCCGGGCCCCGTGGCAGACCCGGCCACCAGGCGCTCGCTGACGGGCCCTCCGTCCAGGCCTGGCTCCAGACGTGGGCCCCGGGCTTCCTCCGGGCAGGGTCACAGTTTTCCCTTTTCCGTTTTTCATGGGATATTTGAACCATTCTTTGTCTGGCCCTTCACCTGAGACCTGTTTGCCTTGGGTGACCCTAACAGGAGTACAAGACTCCCGACAACATAGCTCCCAGGATCCTTAGGGCACACAAACCTCTCCACCACGTTAAGGTGATGGTTCCTTGGAGAGGTAGTTAATTACATATAACTCAAAATTTCGAGTATGAAAACAGCAGTTTTTTGTCAGATCAGTCACAAAATATATTTTTTAATTACCCCAAAATTACCTGTCCCTCGTTTACCTACCTTAGTGTAGCAACTGAGACGGTGAACAGAGTCAGATTAGTAGTCAATACATGCAAGAAATAAAATAATTTAAAGGTGATATGTATGAATTTGGTTCATAATGTGTTGCAATGAGAGAGATGTTGATTCAGGGGACGGGAATTTTACAAGCCAGTGGTTTCTACCTGTTCAACCTTTTTTTTTTTTCAGATGTTGTTGATGGTCCAAAACTGATGAAAGTGAAGTCTGGTGTAATAACATGTCTGGAAAGAAAAAAATAAACTGAATAAATAAATAAAACTAACCCTAAACCTTGTAAAACTCCAGTTAGGGAGAAAAAACTGTATACAGTATATGTAAAAATGCCACAACTTGGTCAACGTGGTTAGAATTCTCTGATGTTAAAGTTAATTCTCAAGTTTGAAACCCACTGCTATGTAACCCCCCCAAAAAACAGCCTGTCTTGTTGGGTGAGTGTGACAGTGTGACTATCCTCCACCTAAACCTGGCAGCTTGGGGTGAAGACCGAGCCACCATCCAGGAGGAGGTTTACTACTGTGATCGATACAAATTAGAAAAACACTGATGAATAAAATATGCTCCAGTTGGCACATAATAAATTTTTGATGCAATGTTTCAGCTGTTGTGATCTTTTTTCTTCCTGTTCTTGTTCCTGGTTACTGTTAATTTGGTATTAAGTAAAGCAACTACTTATGGGCTGTTTCCTTATGACACAGTAGTTTAATCAGATTAATGACTGTAAATGTGGTAAAACTGAAAGTGTCAAAAAAATTCCCAACAATAGATCCCAGTGATTTACACCACACTGTCATGTAAAACTGGCTTTTCTAAGTTGTCTGAAAATACAGGATAAATTGAAAAACCTGTCAGCTCGGGTAAAACAAAAAGTCTCTTAGAGAAAGATTATATCTGGGTAAGAGGTTGACACTGAAACCACACATCCTTAAAAATGAGTCAAATTAAGAACTTGTTTGCTGTGGTTAGTCACTTGTTTGTTCTCTAAGATACATCCAACACAGACAAGTCAAACAAATAAATGTATCTGGCACTGTGTAGAATTCACATGAAAAAACAAGAAACAGCAGATCAGCTTTGTGTTCCTGAAATTAATCTGCTGTGTGCCGATTTTCGACATTTATTACTCTGATACACAACTTAAGTATTTTTAAATTTGTTCATTCATTGTTACAATCTGATTTTCTTCTAAAAAGTAGCCCATACTTTACAAGTACATTCAGTACATTAGTGGAATTAAGAGATTAACATTTAGCATAAAAGCTTAATTTGTTTAAGAGACTAATTAGCAACCCAAAGTGTACAGCACTGTAGAAACATATTAACTAATTAACTTAATAAAAGTATATCTTAGGTATTAACCTGAGAATTGTTACCTTAAAAAAGTTAACAGAACATTTACAAATCAGTTAAGTCGTACATAAAATCAAAATATGAACGTCAAAATAAGGCAACTGTGTACAGGAAGACAGAAAACAGAATACATTCATGACTTCAAATATTACAGTACTTGTGTTCCTGCGTCACATTGGCAGAAACGTCTCTTGAGTCATAACATGATGTCCAAAAATAGCACACATTTTTGCTTGTGTGAATGTAAACAATGTATAGTTCAGTGAAACATTTCTTTAGTGTTTTGTAGAACCAACCCTGAACAGGATGGCAGACGGGTAGTGGGGAGTCAGTGTCGGGCAGATTTACAGATTTTGTCATAAACTTCTGGGAAGGCCTCTTTACAGCCAAGCTCCTCTCTAAGCCTGTGGTACAGCCGCCCATCGAACATCTGCCAGAACTCTTCCCGCGTCATGTACACGTCTGCATAGAGCATCTGGAACCTGAAGGGAGCAGTGCATGTGGGTCAGACGTGAGTGTGATAACATCGACACATAGATTCTCATATCAGATAGTAATACTAAATTTAGTTTGCTTATCAAGACGTACCCATGCACATCTCTGACAAACTTCTCCAGCTGACGAACCGATGCATTAGCCTCAAAGTGTTTGACGTGGGGCTCTCCGTAAGCCCCGATATCCACGTACAGCTCCTCCTCCTGACCTGTGGGGTGGACCAGCCCTTTGCCTGGTGGCAACAGGAACGGACACAACCACAGGGGGTAAACCTGAAACAAAACAAGGGTTCAAGCAGCATAGAAAAACTATTTAGTGACGTCATTCGCATTTCAGTCTTACATTGATGTGCTGGTGGAAGCATTTTATGGCAGCGTGCAGGTGCTTCATAGGAACCAGCATGTCCTGGACCACATGGTGCTGTTCATAAAGCTGTCTGATGGTCTCCCCCTGGGTGAGCTTCAGCAGAGAGATCTTCGGCGGAACCATCCATCCTAACAACCAGCGAAACACAGGGTTGTTGCCGAAGGGAATAATATCCTGTAACAAAAACAGACACAGATACTGTACTGTCATTGATTTATTTTCCTGCCTGAAGTGCAGCAAAAATAGACACTGAAAATGATCTGGTAAGTCACTACAATTAAATCAGCAGAATCTGTTGCACACCTGAATAAATAAAAATAAACATTACATGAATACCATTATTCATGATTTTATTTAATATATTCAGAGCTTAAGACCTCTGCCCCTTCTCATATCTTTTGTTCAAGCCACAATCATCTAATATTACAGCTTCATGAGTGGAAGTAAAAGCAGATAGTTCATCATTTCTAGTAGTTTTTCCATCACACACTGCAGTGTTAAATTTCTACATGAGGATAGAACTGTCATGTGTAATACAACCTACAGTAGTGGTCAAGGCAGATACAATCCAGATGCACTCCTTTTATATTCCGCCAGAGGGCAGCACTAGCCCTCTACCAGCTGCAAACTATTTCTAGCAGCCATTTACAGTAACAGAGAGCAGTAATGTCACTTTAAGTCATTTTTTGTGATTTAGTAAATAAAACAAAGCATGAGTCGGCTACATTTTTGTCCAACTTTCTATGAAATCCTTTCAGAAACACAAAGGACGCCCGTAAGCTCAGAGCTAGTTTCTGAAGACGCCTGTAAAACCGATGCCATGCATAATTCATCACACCATTTACAACAGAGGTTGCTGGGTGCTCATCACTAATGTCTAATGGTGTGTGTGTGTGTGTGTGTGTGTGTGTGTGTGTGTGTGTGTGTGTGTGTGTGTGTGTGTGTGTGTTAGACAGAGAGAGAGAGCATTACATTGGAAAAAAGCTTAGTCAGTACAGAGTTAACAATATGATGACAAGCTAAAAATTGACATTCGCATGCAGTTCTTTACTGAAACGGAGAATTATCAGCGTACCTGAAGCTCCCAGAAGAGGCTGCGGGTGTGTCTGTGGTAGTACTGTCTCAGAGGGATGTACTCGACTCCACACCAATCCTCTTTAAGGTAGCCCTCCACATGTTTAAAGAACCAGGGCTGAAAGTGCAGACCGATTCTATTGATCTGCTCCAAAAGTAAAAAGGGAGGTTACCCCAAGGGAAAATGTGAGAAAACAAACCAAAAACAAGCTTCCAAACATCACACCTTATCAGGTTCAGCATGGTCACTCATGGTTCCTGTCATGATGACAGCGCTGTCCAGACTGTACTGGATGCCCTCAACAAACGTATTCTGCTTGTTCTGTGACGCGTCCCTGAATCTCTGACAGATGTTCTCCAGCCCTCTGACTGGCTCGTAGCGCAGCTTCACCCAGGGTTTAGCGGGGACGATCTTAATCTCTGCTGCAACCAGGAAGCCCAGAGTTCCACAGGACCACGGGACGGCATGGAAGAGGTCCGAGTTCTCCTCCTACATTGCAGAAAAAAAGAACACATAACTCAATGAATGGTTTCAAATTTGAGATTTTGTCTCTAATGTAGATTTTAATAACAACAACAACAACAATCTAAAACATGCTAATGTTTAGCAAGCTCGCCTGCTTACTTTAGTAAGTTAGCATGCTAACAGTGCAGATGAATGTGACCCTGGTTAAAAAAAACTGAGGGTAAATCAACGAAAAAAATAACCAAGACAGTCAGGGACTGCAACATCCCACGACACCCCTTAATTCAAAATTTTACCCTGACCTACTGCTTCCTTGACTCTGATTATTTTCAAAGTTTTTATTGTCTGTCTCAAGAATTTTGCACCCTAAAAGAAACAAAAGTGGTAAGTTGACATTGACATAGTTTTCCAAAGGTGAAGGTCATCATCACATTTTTGTGCCTCTGACTTCCTGAAAATGTTGCTTTTTGTTTTGTGATTGTATCTCATCAGGTTTCAGAGATGTGTACCTAAATATGTATAAAAGTGAAAATTTGACCTTTACCTAGTTTTTCAAGGTCAAGGTCATCATCTTATTTCCATCCCCTTTGCCGCCCGAGTAATGTGCTTTTTGTTTCATCTTTCTATCCGCAACGGTTGTGAAGATATTGGTGGACGGACGGACGAATGGACAAACACTGACAATTTACAATACATCACCGCTTCGCGGGATGTAATAAAAATGATGACTCATCATGTTAAATGTCAAGAGGATCACCAAAGATGACAAAATAAATAATCTGTATTATCTGTACAAAATGTCAGGACCACAGATGTGATTATGAGACGGTCACAAGAATGGTTTAAACTCAGTCCTGCGTTAGGAGCCATGAATCCTTCAGGGGATATGTGAGGCTCAGGTCTGTATCATTATTAGGCCCCGTCCACACGCTGCCAGATCTTTACAAAAACGCAAGGTTTTTTTTTGCAATTACCCCTTCCATCCACACAACAACGCAGATATCCTGGACAAAAACACAACTTTTTGAAAACGATGGCCAAAGGGATTTTTTTTTTTCAAATGCTGGGTCTGCGTTATCGTTTAGACGCTGTATCCGCAACTTTTTCTCTCTGGGGGGGCGTCTCCCTGTGACGAAAACCGCAGTGATTGTTTTTGAATCACAACAAAGGTGCAACACATTTCATAATGACCTTGTCATTTTACCAGAGTGCCAACTTACAATTGAATTTTTCTCTAAACCTGATATTAATTACATTCTGGACAACCAACTTTATAAAGAGGACCTTATTTAAACAACTTTTAAGCATTAAATAAATAAAACACACAGCAACACGGGCCTGTAGCTTAGCTAGTCCGGCTCTCTTCAGAATAAAGGCTGAAAGATATTTGTTCCAAGAGCCAATTTTAACAGCATTTTGAGTGTATTTGACAGGATTGAATACATTTAACAAGGCCTAGCCTGTGCTAAAAGCTAAAACAGTAGAGCTGCTGTCTTTATCCTGATCACTCATTCATCATCACTGATTATGACACCTGAAAAAGAGCAGTAATCTTTAAACAGGCTGCATCATTCCTTCAGTTTACATTCATTTTTAAACCCTAATGGTTGATGTGGGTTTTCTAAAATGTATTGTCAGGTTTAAACTTAAAATCAGAGTTAAACTGATGAGTTTTGGGGTTTTTTAAATGATGGTCTGAGCTTACCTCCCTCCCCTCTTACCTTCAATAATTTTCTAATAATTTTTGTTTTACCTGAATTTACTGATCTTACTGTCAGTAAACCAGTCTTGCAAATGGCTGTAAGACTTTTTAACCTGCTTACAGACACCTTTTAGTGACAGAAGGAGAGGATTCTCTATTGTAAGCATCATCGTCAGAGCTGTGAGTGGAGCGCGGACCTTAACACAAAATGGAAATGAGGTTAAATGATACCTCTGAAAGAAATTAGGTAACTTATGCAGAAAAAGTGAGAGGAAATACATTCAGTGCAATCACAAAATTAGAACAGGACAGGATGGGATGCATGCATAGAGAGTATCTACATTTAAAAAATCTAAATGATTCATATTTAGTCTGTATTCCATGTGTGAAACTATATTTTGGTCTTTTTCTGACACAACAGTCAACAGTGGTAGATAAAAAAGACAAAGATGATCCTTGATAATTTCAATGATGTTACCATGGTGATTCCAATTTAAAATCAGGCTATTTCCTAACACCAGATAGACAGACAGACACACACACACACACACACACACACACACACACACACACACACACACACACACACACACACACACACACACACACTCCTTACTTGCCTCAGTGCAGCGTATCAAGCTGCCATCAGACACAACCAGTTCATACGCGACACAGATGTGCTGAAACAGGCCATAAATGTGAGAGGAAGACTCCACGCCTGTGCCCATCACCAAACCACCTGAGGAGAGAGTAAATACATCTTTGCATATCATTTCCAACAGTGGACAAACACACGAGTAGAAATCCTGTCTCCTGGGATTGATGTGTCTGCATGAACATGAGGATAAACCAATGTTCAGCAGACTGATTGGAAAACATTAGGAGCAGTTTATGGCATCAGGAAATCCATTATGAAATCTGATCTGGGGGTACTTCTAACACTGCAGCCATTTCCTCCCAGTTTCATCATTTGAGCTACAACATGATTCGCCTAACACAATTAGAGAAGTAGCTGAGGCTCCCAACAGGATACAGTGACGGATGGAGACGACCATGGATCTACATCAATGAACAACGAGCTTCGGAAATCACCAGTACAGCTTCTCTATTTCCAGAGAGCCGGGGACCACAGATGGGGCCACTCTAAGATGATTCCCTGGAACATGTCCTCAGTCACACTGACAACGTACCCACAGTGAGGTCATCAAGCTCAGGCAGCACTGGCAGCGTCCAGCCAATAGAGTTAAGGAGGGCAGACACCTGACCCATGTTGGCCAGAGGCTCGACTCTCACCACCTACAGAACAAAGATCACGGCGTCATCAGTTGAACAACACACACCCCTGTCAGACACAGTGACGTGCGGTCAGGGGAGGCAAGTAAGGCACGGCCTCACCTGCCATCATGGAAGAAAAAAATGGAAAATGGAAGAAATATATTAAATGGTTATATTTATCCAATGATGTGTATTATATAGTTATTTTCGATTTAACGTCCCCTATTCTACATTATTTTTACTCAAAATCGCTAAATTTTCACGTTTACCGCTGAAATACGGAGCAGAGACCTGCGGTGAGGCACCAGCCAACCGAGCCTCACCATGGATTGCGTGATGGCTCGACTAGCTGTGCTGGTATGCTATACAGTGAGACCGTAATGCTATCTACATGTCGCTATTAAAATGTTCAAACACGTTTGCTCTATGAACCAAATTCCCGTAATTTAGCCAATGTATATAATGTAAAGTGTTTATTTGTCAACCACTGCATGTGTGTAACATCTTTCTTGAGTTGAGCGGTCCTAGAATGAATGAGGAAAGGCACAAAGTGAGGCACACAGTTCTCGTTCCTCATGGTAGGGGGCGCTGGTGATCCCACAGATTTGGCCGAAGATTCTTCTTCCTCGGCTGTAGAGGAAGTGACAGCAAACTACGAACTATAGTCAGCGAGTCAAGTGCAGCCATTCATCTGTTTTCCACTCGCCTTGCCTTACGATAAAAATGGAGGATTACATCCATCCATCCATCCATTCTCTTCCGCTTATCCGGGGTCGGGTAGCGGGGGCAGCAGCTTAAGCAGGGAAGCCCAGACTTCCCTCTCCCTAGCCACTTCGTCCAGCTCCTCCGGGAGAATCCCAAGGCGTTCCCAGGCCAGCCGGGAGACGTAGTCTCTCCAGCGTGTCCTGGGTCGTCCCCGGGGCCTCCTCCCCGTAGGACGTGCCCGGAACACCTCACCAGGGAGGCGTCCAGGAGGCATCCTAACCAGATGCCCGAGCCACCTCATCTGGCTCCTCTCGATGCGGAGGAGCAGCGGCTCGACTCTGAGTCCCTCCCGGATGGCCGAACTCCTCACCCTATCTCTAAGGGAGAGCCCGGACACCCTACGGAGGAAACTCATTTCGGCCGCTTGTATCCGGGATCTCGTTCTTTCGGTCACGACCCATAGCTCGTGACCATAGGTGAGGGCAGGAACGTAGATCGACCGGTAAATCGAGAGCTTTGCCTTTCGGCTCAGCTCCTTCTTCACCACGACAGACTGATACCGAGTCCGCATCACTGCAGACGCTGCACCGATCCGCCTGTCGATCTCCCGTTCCATTGTACCCTCACTCGTGAACGAGACCCCGAGATACTTGAACTATTCCACTTGGGGCAGGATCTCATCCCCAACCTGGAGAGGGCACTCCACCCTTTTCCGACTGAGGACCATGGTCTCAGATTTGGAGGTGCTGATTCTCATCCCAACCGCTTCACACTCGGCTGCGAACCGTTCCAGTGAGAGTTGGAGATCACGGCTTGATGAAGCCAACAGCACCACGTCGTCTGCAAAAAGCAGAGACGCGATACTAAGGCCACCAAACTGGACACCCTCAACGCCTTGGCTGCGCCTAGAAATTCTGTCCATAAAAGTTATGAACAGAATTGGTGACAAAGGGCAGTCTTGGCGGAGTCCAACCCTCACTGGAAACAAATCTGACTTACTGCCGGCAACGCGGACCAAACTCTGACATTGGTCGTACAGGGACCGAACAGCCCTTATCAAGGGGTCCGGTACCCCATACTCCCGAAGCACCCCCCACAGAACCCCCCGAGGAACACGGTCGAACGCCTTCTCCAAGTCCACAAAACACATGTAGACTGGTTGGGCGAACTCCCATGCCCCCTCAAGGACCCTGCGGAGGGTGTAGAGCTGGTCCACTGTTCCACGGCCAGGACGAAAACCACACTGCTCCTCCTGAATCCGAGATTCGACTTCCCGACGGACCCTCCCCTCCAGAACCCCTGAATAGACCTTACCAGGGAGGCTGAGGAGTGTGATGCCCCTGTAGTTGGAGCACACCCTCCTGTCCCCCTTCTTAAAAAGGGGGACCACCACCCCAGTCTGCCAATCCAGAGGCACTGTCCCCGAAGTCCACGCGATGTTGCAGAGGCGTGTGAACTAGGACAGCCCCACAACATCCAGAGCCTTTAGGAACTCCGGGCGGATCTCATCCACCCCCGGGGCCCTGCCACCGAGGAGCTTTTTAACTACCTCGGTGACCTCAACCCCAGAGATAGGAGAGCCCGCCTCAGAGAACCCAGACTCTGCTTCCTCATGGGAAGGCGTCTGCGGGATTGAGGAGGTCTTCGAAGTATTCTCCCCACCGAGTCACAACGTGCCGAGTTGAGGTCAGCAGCTCCCCATCCCCACTATATACAGTGTGGATGCTGCACTGCTTCCCCCTCCCGAGACGCCTGATGGTGGACCAGAATCTCTTCGAAGCCGTCTTGAAGTCGTCCTCCAAGGCCTCACAGAACTCCTCCCACGCCCGGGTTTTTGCCTCAGCAACCACCAAAGCCGCATTCCGCTTGGCCTGCCGGTACCTATCAGCTGCTTCAGGAGTCCCACAGGCCAAAAAGGTCTGATAGGACTCCTTCTTCAGCTTGACGGCATCCCTTACCGCTGATGTCCACCAACGGGTTCTGGGGTTGCCGCCACGACGGGCACCGACCACCTTACGGCCGCAGCTGCGGTCGGCTGCCTCGACAATGGAGGCGCGGAACATGGTCCACTCAGACTCAATGTCCCCCGCCTCCCCCGGAACGTGAGTGAAGTTCTGCCGGAGGTGGGAGTTGAAACTCCTTCTGACAGGGGATTCCGCCAGGCGTTCCCAGCAGACCCTCACAATACGTTTGGGTCTGCCAGATCGGACCGGCATCTTCCCCCACCATCGGAGCCAACACACCACCAGGTGGTGATCGGTTGACAGCTCCGCCCCTCTCTTCACCCGAGTGTCCAAGACATGCAGCCGCAAGTCCGATGACACGACCACAAAGTCGATCATCGAACTGCGGCCAAGGGTGTCCTGGTGCCAAGTGCACATATGGACACCCTTTTGTCTGAACATGGTGTTCGTTATGGACAGTCCGTGACAAGCACAGAAGTCCAATAACTGAACACCGCTCGGGTTCTGATCGGGGGGGCCGTTCCTCCCAATCACACCCTTCCAGGTCTCACTGTCATTGCCCACGTGAGCATTGAAGTCCCCCAGCAGAACGATGGAGTCCCCAGTGGGAGCGCTCTCCAGCACCCCCTCCAAGGACTCCAAAAAGGGTGGATACTCTGAACTGCTGCTTGGTGCATACACACAAACAACAGTCAGGACCCGGCCCCCCACCCGAAGGTGGAGGGAGGCTACCCTCTCATCCACCGGGGTGAACCCCAATGTATAGGCGCCAAGCCAGGGGGCTATAAGTATACCCACACCTGCTCGGTGTCTCTCACCATGGGCAACTCCAGAGTGGAAGAGAGTCCAACCCCTCTGGAGAGGACTGGTACCAGAGCCCAAGCTGTGTGTGGAGGTGAGCCCGTCTATATCTAGTCGGAACTTCTCAACCTCACACACCAGCTCGGGCTCCTTCCCTGCCAGAGAGGTGACATTCCACGTCCCAAGAGCCAGCTTCTGTAGCCGGGGATCGGATCGCCAAGGTCCCTGCCTTCGGCCACCGCCGATTACATCTCAACTCAAAATTATTTCGATGCTTTTGTTCAGAAGGAGCTGCGCATAGACTTCATTTATAAGTAAACTTAACATAAGTAACAACATAACAATGTTTTTTTAATCAAATGTGCCTATTTGTGTGTCACCGTTTGTATGTGTAAATAGTTCTGCTATGACACTTTAAAATAACCCATTCACTGTTGATAATTACATGGTGAATAAGCTACACTGACGCTTATTCACCATTAACTACAGTGGTGAATTAGCTACATGTTTGCAAATCCGATTATGATGAAGTCAGTGCCTCACCAGCCATGAACCGCACCACACGTCACTGGTCAGACACGTGTGTGTGTGTGTGTGTGTGTGTGTGTGTGTGTGTGTGTGTGTTGTAGTTTTAGAGAAAATTCTTGCATTGAAATAGTTTGAAATCCTTTGCTTTGCTTTTTCATGAAGTCACTCTGTTCATGAGGTTAAATGCTGAGAAGTAGAAGTGTCCTAAATACTGTACACAGTTATGTTAATGCTAACATGCTAATGTTTAGCATCTTCTTTTAGTAAGCTAGCATGATAACACACCAGCCAGAGCAGCAGCATATCAGAGAAAAATATTCTCCTCACGTCATTTTTTGGTTTTTAAAGCACAGGTGGAACACATTCCACGATGACTTGTTAGTTTACCAGTGAATTCCTTCCAAGGAAGTGAGTTTTTTCATGGATCTTAAACAGTTTAAAACTGGTGCTTCGTGGATCTTATGTGAATGTTATGCTTTTCCAATTTTTTTGTGTATCTGTATTATCAGAATAGCTGCCTTTGAGGCTCTGTTAACGAAAATATAAGTTAGAACTAATAACCAGTATGGCTGACTGACTTTGCGACATTTCACAAATTTGCAGCAACATTTGGACCCATGTTTTTGTGTGTTACATCCTCTTACCTGCCTCTTTGTGTCCACCTCCAGGATGTCCATCATATTGATCATGATGTTTTTGTGGGTTTTCTTGTATTTCCCCACTCTGAGAGATACAGTGAGCCAGCCGGGTCGACCCGTACACATGTAGGTCTTACCACCTTCCTTCTTCCACTCACGCACCTGAAAGTGTCAGAGTATGTGATAAGTGCTGGTAAACTGCAGTAATCTTTATAACAGGGAGATACTGATACACGCATGCAGCACGCAGCAGAACACTGAGTGTCACACACTGAGACCATGTTTCATAAGAGCTGTAACAATGATGTTATGTTGAAGTGATGCAACAGTGATCACACGATCACACTATCATCCTAGAGCCCCTCATTTGTTTGAAAAGCTGCAGTTATAAAGTTTGAAAGACAGAGACGCAAACAGAATGAAACCATTAGCTTCCAAAATAAATGTTTTTACCAAAATAAATTTTTAGAAATGTGAACCTGGAAGCTGCTTGTGACCTTTGCAGATGAACACATTAGAACATTAACATTAGATCGTAAACCATATGGTCTTCTTGTTGTATTTTAACTTCAGCTTGTAGGCCTCCTGTTCAAATAGAAGCAGCTTCTTCTCTCAATGGGGAGACTCACATGTGGTTTGTTGGGTTATTCTGTCGAGCATGCTCAGTCTAATTCTCCTGCAGGAGGGTCAGTGGTCATCATTTAAATAACAGGTGTTCTGATCAGCTGGTCACATCTGTCCAATAGAACAGTCACACAACTTCATTGTCACCACCTTGAAGTTGTGTCCTTTTCTTTCTGTAGTTCTTTCACGCTGCTCTTTTGTGTGCACACACCATCTCACTAAGTACACTTTATTATATTATTATTAATTATCCAGGTACCGAAAACTTCCTACAACACTTTTCATCATTTGATGTCATAGATATTATTTTGAACACATAACATTTTACATTGTGGATGTTTTACCCTTTCAGTATACTGTATACCCTGCTCCTCTAAAGCCAGTAGAAACGCCCCTTCTCATTTCCATGGCAACCTCCTACCACATGGGAAACACAATTATTGGAAATTGTCAAAAAATACTACAACATAGCTTCACTGATGTATACTGTGCACCTATGTGACAGCTCAGGTGTGTGAAGCGGTGTGGAGAGCTTGAACTCTGGCAGAGACATGAACCGGGTCAGGGAGGCCTGCAGGCCCTAAACGCACCACACACGTTAGCTGGTGGTGATGGCCTACTATTGCCTTATTACGGGTTAATTAGCCCTGATAATGGGGTCGCTCTTGACACACACACACACACACACACACACACACACACACACACACACACACACACACACACACACACACACACACACACACACACACCTGTCGCTGATTAACAAAGACGTCTCACCTGTCGCTGGATGTCGCGCACGCGCTGGTCGTGCAGCTTTGGCGCGGAACACATCTTGAAGATGAGCCACGCGCGTGCATAATAGTACACATCAAACACAACAGAGAGCGGCAGCAGGAACACACACACGAATATCCATCTCTGGTGGACGATGACGTAGTCCAGACCCTTGACTTTGACCCACAGCAGGAACATGACGACTACACCGGCTAAGTAGAGCAGCGGAGCCATCGCTGACGGTCACCCGGTCCGAACGGAACTATGTGGAGAAGACTTCACTAAACTCTGGATTCCAACCTCAAACTCCGACTCCTGATCGCCCTTTACCATCATAAACTAAAACCACACTCATTGGTCCAAACCACCAGAAGGCGTGGCCACGACCCAATGTCCCACGCTTATTGGTGATGGAGGGGTCTGTAGAGAAATTTTCAGCGGAAGCTTCGGCGACATTGAGCCAATCAGAGAGCACAAAGGATGTCACACCACGCGCGCTGCGTGGCTCCATTACAACACACGTCGGTCAGAGACCGGGCTGCATGCTGCAGATTGTCTCCCTCATAACATGTTCATGTAAGAACAAAATACAAAGAAAAAGACTAGGAAAGTACAATATATACACATATATCTATATAATATATGCATGTATAATGTATATAAATTATACACACAGACATATATATACATACAGTATATGTCTGTCACACACATACAGAATATATACCATAAAAACAGTATATACTGTATATCCTTGTTGCCCTTGCAGCACCACTTTAATAGTCTTCATCTTTCTATGGCTTTCTATTCCTTTTAATAATGGAGTGGTTTGTTGTTGATTTGTATTATAATACACATACCTGAATTTCCCTTGGGATCATTAAAGTATATATCTATCTATCTATCTATCTATAATGCACTAGTTGGTGTAATGAACATTCTCTACTGGAAGGTAACAGTATTAAAAAGTTCCAAATGCATTTACTGCACACAAGTTAAACATGTTATCTGCTTTTTTAATTGATATGTTTGAAAAAAAAACAGGAAATGTGTAAAATTGCAGAACAAGTTTCAATGAAAAAAGGAAGATAAATAATGTAATATTAATGGTATTGTCTTAAATAAAGAATGAATGCCACTATAAGAAAAAATATGAAATAATGTGCAATGGAACTTGTACATTATCTATCTATCTAGGTAGCTAGCTGGCCAGCTACCACACATATCAACGTGTAAAAATTACAATCTTATTGGTTTACCTGGAAAAATATTTGGATCCATAAATGTAATTGTAGTTTGTATGGTTTCATGGCTTAGCTGTATCTCCTATCTCCTGTCTCAAAGATAGGCTTTGTTAACTAGCTGGTAGCACTAGCTTATATATATATATATATATATATATATATATATATATATATATATATATATATATATATATATATATATATATATATATATATATATATATATATATATATATATATATATATATATATATATATATATATATATATATATATATATATATATATAAAGGCAGGTTTTAATGATGTTATGATATTTGAGTTTGATGAGGATTATTTCATCACTGGTTTGTTGTCATCTGCTAAATTTTTTAACTACGTTTTTCCACCTAAAATAAGAGACAAAATTATTTTTATTTAGAAACATGTGAAGGGTAAACTCTATTTCATGTGCAATATGGCCAGTATACATCTAGCTGTCACACACACACACACACACACACACACACACACACACACACACACACACACACACACACACACACACACACACACACACACACACACACACAGGGCTAAAGTGGTACCCTTCAGACACATTAGACAGGGAGGGTGGGGCACCAGTAAAGATTTCTTAATGGGCTCTGCTGTCCTCTCGTCCATCTGCCCTGATGATAAACACAGCTCGGCCACATTGTCCTGATACGCATCAAAGCTTTTATTGTTTTATTTTTCTTTACTAAGCAGCAGAACAATCATTTTGACACTTTTGCACAGGAGCTGGAGATCTTCAGTCTTGGACTTCACGATCGACAGCATTTTAACAGAATGGGACATGGAACTTGTGGGAACAAATAAGAGAGATTGACTGAGGTTTCATTGTCGTGATAGGACTTAATGTGGAGATAATAATTTGGATGTCTGGTCAGTGTCAGAGCGCATGGGGAGCACACTCTTTGGGATTTCTTCTATTTGATTGACACCATCCAGCCGGCCACAGCCTACTCAGTAACCTCAGAAACAGTTACAGCCCTGGACGAGGATGCCTTCCCTACACCACGGAGCAATCTTCATCGGAGCCTTCCTCATTGTGACCGGGGGCTCCACAGCCTTCCTTTACTCATCCCAGAGCCGCTTACAAGCTTTCTCCCTCTGCTGTGTGGTGTTGGGGGTGGTCATGCTCATCCTGGGTCTGTTCTGGGCAATGAACAGCAAAAGTGCTGCAAACTACAACCACCAGGAATTTGA